>NW_027675813.1:0-310747 GCF_046562875.1 Panthera onca | reverse complement strand
GTTTGAAGCATTAGAAAGACAATGGTGAATGAGTCAGGCAAAGGTCCTGCTTTCATTCACTCAGAGTTTGGTCCTTGCCAGAATCTTAAGGGATCTGGGACAAGAATATGGGAGAGATGGGTGTTGTTGGATGGAAGGAGGGAGGGAGGAAAGAAAGATACCCAGTGTTCCTAGACCTCACATTTCTGGCCTCACCCACTAGCCTTTGGACTGGGAATCACGAGCTAGAAGTTGCTTGCCCTCCAGCTGATATTCAGTTGCTTTGTCGCCCTACCCACTCCCCCCCCCCCACACCCATCCCACCCCCCACAGGGCTCTTGTCTAGAAATCCAACTTTCTTCAGGTAGAAGGAGGTGCTGTTTACTCAGCACTCACATGTCTGAAGTATCAGCTGTCTTTCTGAATCAGAAGATAACTTTGTCATTTGTTTCCAGCTGAAAACCCTGACTCATCACCTGGTACAGCAGCTGGAGGGCTTAAACACCGGCCTGTTGTCCTGCATAGCCAGGTGCAGGATCGGAGTCAGGCCGTAGAGACGAGGCTGTCGCGGATGGCGGGGAAGTCTCTAAGAAGAAGAGGTTGCTGTTTACTGATGAACGGAGTGTTTCGAAAGTGGTGAAGCCAGGTTATCCATTTCTTCTTCTAATGTAAGTCTCATCTGAGTCCTTCTCCTCTTTTCGTTCTTCCTTAGTCTCTGGAGGAAGTGAAATTGGATGTTTATAGAAGGCCAGGCAGTATCACGAAGAGAATCAACCCCAACGATTCCTTCCTGTGTGTTGGAACATTTGAGGAGGGACAGCTCGGAAACCTGGCTGCCATGGAAAGGACCTGTGGTCAGCTAGTTGGGGCCACAGATCTGATGGGCAAGATTGTTTCTTGTCAGTGTTAGGCCTTCTTTGATAAGGTGGAGCTTCTGAAGAGTCTGTGAATAATAAGTTTGCCTGAAACTCTTTGAACCAAGGACCTGGGACAGTATGAACTGACGAAAGGCACAGAGCTTGGAATGAGAAAATTCTGTCCCTCACCTGAGGCATGTTTCTACTGAGCCTCAGTTTTCTCTTCTGTGAATGAGGGATACTCATCCTTCTCTCACAGGATTGTTTTAAGAATTAAATGAGGATAGAGAATGAGATCCTGTGCCAGAGTGAACCAATACAGAGGGGCAGAGGTAGACGAAGGGTGACTTAAGAGTTTCCTAAAGGCACACGGCACTCACCTTTTCTGCTCCACTGTATCAGGGATGTTTGAACTCTCTACTTGCTCTCTTTCTTCTGGGTCTCCTGAAGACCCACCCCTCTTTCGTTTGCTTCTTGGTGTCAGTGAAGACAGCTCTGAAGATAGAAAGTGAAACCAGTCCCATAGCATGGTAGATGGGGGTCTGGCTCACCCAAGGAGCCTGCTGGAGTGCTGACCTAGCAGTCAGGAGACCCAGAGCCCAGAGATCTCACATCGTAGATGGTCGTGGTCCTGCCTCTGAGCCATTTCCTGCCTTCCTGAGGCGTTCTAGAACCGACAGGCCTATGTAGGTAGGGAGCTTTGGCTTCCTGCAAGGAAAGATGTGCCCGGAACTTTGGCCTGACCCCCACGTCTCAGTTCTGTTTTGTGAATTGTCAAGTGGCAATTCTTCTAGGTTTCTCTGCACTGTTGTCCTTTTGTGACGTTCCCGACACTGTTTTAGGTCACAGTTGTCTCTTGTCTGGCCCTGCTCTGACCTCAGTGTCAGTTTACTTTGTTTTTTCAGCAGACCCTGACTTGGCCAGAGCACCCACTTAATGATAAGCCTCCCTCCCTCCAGTGAATATTATATTCAGTGAATTAGTTGATGAGGCCTCAATGGTCTTCCTCTTCAGATTGCTGAGGCCCAAGCCTTGAGGCCGGCTGAGGGAAGGGCAGTTTTAGGGCTTGAGGCTCTGTCTAGAAGGGCAGGCCCCCGGAATTGCCAGAGGGGATTGGATGCCAGGGTCTCAAAGCCAGCGAGCCTGAACGTGGCCTGCAGGGCTGCGTAGGGTAGCCTTGAAGAAACCCAGCCTCTAGGATCAGGCACGGTTTCAGGACCGACTCTATAGTATGTCCCCTTCTCCCGGTGCCCTGGTGGCCAGAGCATGGAGCTGGTCTCCAGCGAAGGGTCCTGAGGATTCCCAGTGGGTAGGAGCTGGGAAAGTGGTGGAGGGAGAGACAGTCTGATGGGCTGTGGCCAGGGGCTAGTGTTCCTCCTGTCAGTCTGTTGTGCGCTGACCAGAGCTGGTTTCGTGGGGGCCGTCCTCCACACACCTATCTGCCTTTGCATGTCCTTACTTAGGAAGGTCGGCGCTGGGTCCTGTTCACCCTCTGCCGGATCCAGAGGCCAGGGCTTGAATCAGAGCGTCTTTCATCATTTAGGGCCACCCTGCCGTTCTCCATGCCTCACTGTTCGCCTGTAAACCTTTCCTGCCAGACTCAACCCTGATGCTCCCTTGCATCCCGCCACCTGGGCCCCCAGCTGGAGAGCCCTCCTCCCAAGACTTCCCTGCCCCCTCCCCAGCCACCCCTTAGCCCTAGCTCACACCCGCCTCTTCCAGAAGGGTGGATGTCATCCTGGCCGAAGGTGGTAGAGCCCGCCACTGATCAGCCCTGGGATCTTGGGAAGTTCCCTGACCTGGGTCAGCTTTGATTTATCTGGATAATAAAAGAGCTCGCCTAGGGTGGTTACAAGGAATGAATGAAGCAATGTGTGTAAACAGTACAAAATCCATTCATCATGCCTCCATTTGATAACTTCTTTGGGCCATAGGTTTTTGAGAACAGAGACAGCGATGACCTATTTTTTGGTGTCCCTCCATGCTCGGCAGCGTGGTCACTAGAGATCTGTTTAGATGGGAATGTGCCTGCCCAATCCTGGTCCGTCCAAGTGGCTGGGGCGGTCCAGGCGAGCCAACAGCCACCCCCCGAGGCTCAGGTTGAGCCCCCCCCCCCCCCCCCACCTAAGCCACCCCCGGGGGGGTGGGGGGGAAGCCAGTGCCCTGAGGGATTTACCTGTGTACTGACTTCAGGTAGTTGAGCGGACTCATTCAGACAGTGGCCTTTGCCTATAAGGCTTGGCCACATCCAACCGGGGTAATAGATACCATTTATCCTTAGTACCGTCAGGCACTGTGCTGGGCGTTTTCCACATTCATAACCTCCGTTTGAGACGTCTGCCGTGGTGCCCCACCTAGCATGCCTAAGTGGTTAGTGGCAAATTGAGATTCGAACCCGTGTTGTTTCCCTTTAGGCGTGTCCCTGTGCTGCTCCAGCTGGACCCTCGTGCCTGGAGGGGAAGCAGCTATGTAGCAAGAGGCCCTCCCTTTGGAAACTTCCTTCAGTTGTGCTTGTCCCTGCCGAGCTGGCAGACATCGGGCTGGCACAGGAGTCAGAGGCTCCGAATGTGAATTGTGAGCCCCTGCTTCCTGGTCCACGTGGGCTCTTGGCACCTCCAGCGGCAGCATCCCCCTCGCACCCTTAGTTCTGTATCCAAATCGGCCCCTCATTCCCTGCTTTTTTGTGCCAGCGTTTGGTGTGGCATACAGAGGCCTCTCCATGCCCTGATTAGGGTGGACCCACCCACGGCACATAGGATTCCCCACCTCCTGAGATTCGAGCCCTCAGATTTCTTCTCTTCCCTTGTTTCCTTCCTTAAAATCCACTCTTGGCTTTTACTTTTGAATTCAGAGGCCTTTGCATTGCAGTTTGAGGAAGATGGGCTGACCCGCTGCCTGCTGGGGGGAGGGGGAGAATTGGCTGGGGGTGGTGAGCTGGAACCTGCTCATCTGGCCGCGCCGTCTGTCTCTGCAGGTGTCATGTGATTCTCCGAGGGAGCTGCAGTGTGAGCGGAAATGCTCTCGGTGGTGGAGAATGGACTGGACCCCCGGGCTGCCATCCCGGTAGGCAGTCGGAGAGGCTCAAGGGTGGGGAAGGGGGCACGGGACAGCCATGTCATTGGTCTTCCTCACTTTGAAATGAATGAGTACTGTCTGGAAAGCGAGGCTTCGGGCTGAGAAAGAGTTATAGCAGAAGCAGGCTCTGAGGAGACCCTGCCCTTTCTAGAACATCTTATTGGTGATAGAATGGGAATTGATAAAAAACAACGGATTTTAATAGGGGCTGCCTGAAGACCAAGGATTTCTCAAAGGAAGTCATACATATGGGGCGCCTGGGTGGCTCACACGGTTAAGCGTCATGATCGTAAGCGGCTCATGGTCTTGCAGTTTGTGAGGTCAAGCCCTGCATTGGGCTCTCTGCTGTCAGAGCAGAGCCTGCTTTGGATCCTCGGTCCGCTCTGTCTCTGCCCCCTCCCCCACAGGCACATACATGTATGCACATTCTCTCTCTCTCTCTCCCTCTCTCTCCCTCTCTCTCTCTCTCTCTCTCTCTCTCTCTCTCAAAAATAAGTAAACATTAAAAGAAGGGGCAGCTGGGTGGCTCAGTCGGTTGAGCATCCGACTTCGGCTCAGGTCATGATCTCACGGCTCATGGGCTGGAGGCCCGCATCGGGCTCTGTGCTGCCAGCTCAGTGCCTGGAGGCTGCTTCATATTCTGGGTCTCCCTCTCTCTCTCTGCCCTCTCCCTCCCATGCTGTCTCTCTCTGTCTCTCAAAAATAAATAAACATTAAAAAAAAGAAAAGAGGGCATTAGGGTGGCCTGGGTGCCTCAGACGGTTGAGCGTCCATTTGGCTCAGGTCATGATCTCACGATTTGGGAGTTTGCTGCTGTCACTCCCTAGCCCACTTTGAATCCTCTGTCCTCCTCTCTCTTTGCCTCTCTCTCTCTCTCTCTCTCTCTCTCTCCAGTCAAATAAGCAAACAATAAAAGAAGTATATGACCCATAAGTCATATGAAAAGATGTCTAACATCAAAAGACTGCATACTGTATGACTTCATTTACACAAAATGTCCAGAATTGGCAAATCCATAAAGACAGAAAGTAGATTAGTAGTTGCTAGGGGTTGAGGGAGAGGGGACTAGAGAGGAGTGACTGCTCATGGGCACAGTGTTCCTTTTTGAGACAATGAAAATGTCCTAAAATTAGGTAGTGGCTGTAGTTTCACTATTCTGTGAACATACCAAAAATCACTGAACTGTATAGTTTAAATGAGTGAATTTTAGGCAATGTAAATTGTGTCTCATTAAAGCTGTTATAAAGAAAAAAAAAAAAAAAAAAACAGGGGCTCCTGGGTGGCTCAGTTGATGGAGCGTCCGACTTCGGCTCAGGTCATGATCTCACGGTCCGTGAGTTCGAGCCCCGCGTCGGGCCCTGTGCTGACCGCTCAGAGCCTGGAGCCTGTTTCAGATTCTGTGTCTCCCTCTCTCTCTGACCCTCCCCCGTTCATGCTCTGTCTCTCTCTGTCTCAAAAATACATAAACATTAAAAAAAAAAATTTTTTTTTTTTAAAAAAAAAGAACATTCGACTTTTCAAAGAACATTAACATGAACTGTTTGGGCTAAGATAAAAATAAAACAGTAAAATATTTATCCATAATCCTATCAGCTAACAGTTCAAACCAGGTTTTCTGTATTCCCTCCCAATCCTTTTCCAAAACACATAGGTAATTTTGACATGCTTATACTATGACAGAACTGTCTTTATCTTTCCAAAGGATTTTACATATATGTATTTTATAATTGATTTATGTAACAGACCTTAACGGAATACTTACATGTGTCAGGAACCAAGCCAAGTGTTGAGGATGCAAGAATGAAAAAAAAAAGCAAGTCCTGCCCTCAGAGTAATCCCCCCGCCCCCCAACTCCTGTGCTGTAGGTCAGGAAGTATTCGTTCCGTTTAACAGATGAGGAAATTAAGCTCAGTGAGGTTAAGTGAAATGTCTGTAGTGACCCAGCTGTTGACCAACAGAGCTGAGACTAACATCTGCCTCTGACTGCCAGGTCAAGGATCTTTCCTTTTTTCTTTCTTTCTTTTTAAAGTTTATTTATTTATTTTAGGGGCGCCTGGGTGGCTCAGTCAGTTAAGCGTCCTATTTCAGCTCAGGTCATGATCTCACGGCTCGTGGGTTTGAGCCCTGCATCAGGCTCTGTGCTGACAGCTCAGAGCCTGGAGCCTGCTTCGGATTCTGTGTCTTCCTCTCTCTCTGCCCCTCCCCCCTCCTCATACTTTGTCTCTCTCTCTCTCTCTCTCTCTCTCAAAAATAAACATTAAAAAGATATTTTTAAATAAATAACGTTTATTTTATTTATTTTGAAAGGGAGAGTGAGCATGAGCAGAGGAGGGGCAGAGAGAGGGAGAGAGAGAGAGAGAGAGAGAGAGAGAGAGAGAGAGAATCTCAAGCAGGCTCCACACTGTCAGCACAGAGCCAGATACGGAGCTCAAACTCAAAAACCGTGAGATCATGACCTGAGCTGAAATCAAGAGTCAGATGCTTAACTGACTGAGCCGCCCAGGTGCCCCTAGGATCTTTTTTTTTTTTTTGAATTTTTTTTTTTTCAACGTTTTTTATTTATTTTTGGGACAGAGAGAGACAGAGCATGAACGGGGGAGGGGCAGAGAGAGAGGGAGACACAGAATCGGAAACAGGCTCCAGGCTCCGAGGCATCAGCCCAGAGCCCGACGCGGGGCTCGAACTCACAGACCGCGAGATCGTGACCTGGCTGAAGTCGGATGCTTAACCGACTGCGCCACCCAGGCGCCCCCCTACGATCTTTCTTAATGTGGACCATGCTCCTGTTTTCTTGGTGTTTTTATGGTTCTAAAGTGGCACTTGTTGCCTCTTCATGGAATCGTAGACCCCTAAACAAGGTGGAAAGCTTCACCCCTGCCCTAGATGGATCACCCAGGCTCCCACACCTGTAACTATGATGGAGCCGGTATTTAAACACAAGATTTCTATGGCTATCAAATCACTGAAGTTCGGTTTAAAAAGCAAAACAAAAGAAAAATATACAAATATCTTTGCAAAAAAATAACTATCTCTGGGTGGTATAAGTACGTAATTTTCCTTTTCTCCTCTATGCTTTGTCTCTGTTTTCTTTCTTTTTTTAAAATTTTTTCCAACGTTTATTTATTTTTGAGAGAAAGAGAGAGCGTGCGTGCGTGTGCAAGTGGGGGAGGGGCAGAGAGAGAGGGAGGCACAGAATCCAAAGCAGGCTCCAGGCTCTGAGCTGGCAGCACAGAGCCCGACGTGGGGCTCGAACCCATGAACCGTGAGATCACGACCTGAGCCGAAGTCGGACGCTCAACCGACTGAGCCACCCAGGCGCCCATCTTTGTTTTCTATGATTAGCTTGTGCTAGTTTTGCTGTATACACACCCACAGGTAGACGTGAGCACGTGTGTGGGTGTGCGTGTATTTGGTGATAAGCACTTACCTTCCAGGGGTCACCGCAGGATCTTCTAAAGGCCTGTGTTATGTCTGACACCGACTAGGTCATCAAGAAGAAGCTAGTGGGATCTGTGAAGGCGTTGCAGAAGCAGTACGTGTCCTCGGACACAGTGGTCACTAGCGAAGACGGAGATGCCAACACCATGTGCAGTGCCCTGGAGGCCGTATTTATCCACGGCCTGCATGCCAAGCACATCCGAGCCGAGGCCGGAGGGAAAAGGAAGAAGAGCGCCCACCAGAAGCCTCTGCCTCAGCCTGTCTTCTGGCCCCTCCTGAAAGCTGTCACCCACAAGTGAGATCAGCAGGGGAGGCTTTGCTTTGGGGAGGAGCTTCAGTGTGGGTGACCCTGGGCTCTCCCTCTACAGCTATATGGGAAAGCAGCAGAGATGCTCTGTGTTCTAGAATGGAGATGGGTGAGATAGGGGTTATTGTTAGACCAAGCCTCAAGAGCCCCTCAGCGCACAGGCAATGGCCTGGGGCTGCTCAGGCCCCTGGCTGGTCGCCTTTAGCAGGAGCCGCCTTTTTGCCACACCGTGGCAAAGTTAGGTAGTTGGAACAGAGAATGTGTGGCCTGCAAAGCCTAAAATCTTTACTAAGTGGCCCTTAACAGAAGAGGTTTGCTGACCCTGCCTTGGAATGTTTGAACATCTCTATGCTAAGTATTATATCCTAACAGGCTATGGCATTTTTTAAAGACGTGGAATCCAGATCATCTGAATATCCACCCTGGGACGTTTGCCTCTGCGGCCCTGGCCCTAACTGCCTGGGCTTTGGAGCAAGCAGCTGCTGGCACGTTGCCTCTAAGGGCTATTAAATGCCACCTTCAGCCTGAAGGTGCCTTGTCAGTCTGTATCTTCCTTTTCATGCTGACTGCCACCGCCCTATCTCAGGTTCTTACCTCACTCCTAGGTGGCAGTGGCTTTCTGATTGTCCCCCTTATCTCATTGTGTCTGTCCTTAGGTCAGGCAGCTGGTCAACATTTATTGAGCTTAAGCTAACCCGAGCTCATTCCCTGAGCCCTGTGGAGCACGCACTCCTATGGGCGAGACGTGCTCAGGGCACTGTGATGGTCAGAGGAAGGGCATTTACATCAGACCAAGGGTTTGGGAACTGAGTTGGGTACATGATCTTATCCCGAGCAGCCCACCCAGAAGTCTGCGCGACTGCGGTCAAGTCATTTCCCGGTGTAAAAACTCTCAGGCTCCCCAGTGCTAGCCTGGAGTTCCATTCACTTCGTTGGGGCCCCGGAATCTGTATCCTGACCAGGTTCCCAGGTGATTCTGACGCACAGCCAGGTGTGGGGACCCTTGCCCCACCTTGCCTCACCGGTTGGATGCTCAAGACCCTGCATCACCTGACTTTGCAACCCAATCAGCCACTCCTCCTCCTCCCCGTGCTGTAACGGGAGTGCTCACCACTCCTGTTACACAGCTGCTGCTTCCCTACCCTTGGTGCCTTTTCTCTGTCAGTCCTTGGTGCCTGAGGTTCCCCTTCCATCTTTGCGGCTTGAAATCGCTCAAGGCCCAGCTCAATGCCTTGCCTGTGCCTAATCCCTATGCCTAATCCCGCAATGCCTTGCCTAAGGCATTGTCCTTACTGCAACCTGGAAGTGATTGCCTTCCCCCCACCCCAGCTCTACTGACAACAGGGTTCACTTCCGTGTGCCCTTGAAAGGTAGTAACCTGGACTGAGGGCAGGACCATGTCTGTATCCTGTATCTTCACAGCTCCAAAGACCTGGCACTTAGGGGCTCATCACATGTATGCCGGATGAGCAGGTGATGTCAAGGGCGCCTGGGGAGTTGAAACTAAAATGGCAATTATCCTGCATGACAGTAACCTTGAAAAAGTGGGGAGTTGTAGCTAAATATTTCTCAATTCCCTGTAGAACACTGCTATCTGAGATATTTTCCCAAGCCTGTATATACTTGCAGTCGTTATTACTGGCTCCTGCTCACCAGTGGATAAAATGATCCTCTGTGATCTGAACTCACTTCTTGAAACAAGCCTGTCCTCTCCACCCCCAGGCACATCGTCTCGGAATTGGAGCACCTGATCTTTGTCAGCACGGACGTGGGCCGCTGCCGGGCCTGGCTGAGGCTGGCCCTCAATGACGGCCTGATGGAGTGCTACCTGAAGCTGCTCCTCCAGGAGCCCGCCCGCCTGTGCGAGTACTATCAGCCCACAGCCCTGCTTCGAGACGCCGAGGAGGGCGAGTTCCTCCTCAGCTTCCTGCAGGGACTGACGTCCTTATCCTTCGAGCCCTCCTACAAGTCCGCCATCTTAAACGAGTGGACGCTCACCCCGCTGGCTCTCTCTGGGCTTTGCCCGCTCTCTGAGCTCGACCCCCTCACCACCTCTGGGACAGAACTACAGCGGAAAGAGTCTCTGGATTCAATTTCCCATTCCTCAGGCTCGGAGGACATTGAAGTCCAGCACTCAGGCCATAAGATCCGACGGAACCGGAAGCTCACGGCCTCCTCCCTCAGCCTGGACACCGCCGGTTCATCCCAGCTGTCTTGCAGCCTAAACTCTGATAGCTGCCTACTCCAAGAGAATGGCTCCAAGAGTCCAGACCGTTCCGAGGAGCCCATGTCCTACGACTCCGACCTGGGGACAGCAAATGCCGATGATTCAGACCCGTCTCTGCAAGAGTGAGTGTCCTTCCCCCACTCCTCTCCTCCCCCTGCCTTCCTTCCTTCTCCTCTTCCTCTTTCTCTCCCTCCCTATAGCATGTGATTGCCTGTCACTGAGCATTGACCTCTCTAAGGGCATAAAGGAAAAGGGGATCGTGGCTCTTCCTCAGGGACTGGAGTTGCCGGGACTTGTAACTGGAGGCAACATGGGGCAGCGAGGAGAATGGATTCAGGGAGGGCTCGAGCTGAATCAGGCTCCAGCTCTGCCCCTGGCTGATCTTCGACCAGTTACCTAATTTCTCTGAGGCTTCGTGTAAAATATTATTGCCTCTAGGGCGGAAACCAACGGTTCGGAGTTAGATATACAACTTCCAAAAGACGCAGTGAAGCCCAGCGCGTCTGGGTGCTCCGCTGCGACCTCCCAGAAGGCCTCTGAAGGACACAGACCCTGAATGAGGCCTGGAGGAGGTGGTGCACAAAAGGGGCCAAGCGAGTGAGTGGAGGAAGAGCACAGGGAGCAATGAACTTGACTAGAGAAGGGACGCTGGGCAGAGCTGTCTCTTTAAAAGAACTTTTTTCTATTTGAGTATTGTTGACACACGGTGTTACATTAGTCTCAGGTGTACAAGGTAGTGAGTCACCATCTCTCTATGTTGTACCATGCTCACCCCAGCAGAGCCTTCTTCGTTCAGGCCCTTTTTAAACACTCATTTTTTAATAGATTTATTTTTATGGTAAGAAAAAAAAGTCTACCTACAGTGAAACGTCTTCTCCACCTTTGTAACCATAATTATTAATTCCTTACATCTTTCTTTTTCTTTTCTTTAAAGTTTATTTATTTATTTTTGAGAGAGAGAATGAGCAGGGGAGGGGCAGTGAGAAAGGGGGACAGAGGATCTGAAGCAGATTCTGTGCTGACAGCAGAGAGCCCAACGTGGGGCTCGAACTCACGAACCGTGAGATCATGAGCTAGGCTGAAGTCAGACATTTAACTGACCGAGCCACCCAGGCACCCCCTTTACATGTCTTTTTCTGATGTTTCTAAATGCATCTAACAGATATGAATAGATCTGTTAATAACTGTTAATATCTGTTAATAGATCTGTAATAGACTTTTAAATGTCTTTTATATTTCTTATCTCTGCCCCATCCCCACAAAGCTATTATAAATATACTGTTTGATACCTTGTCTTAGAAGAGATCAGGATTTTTGTTTTGGAGCTTCATATCAGTTTCTTAATTTTTTTTCCCCCCTATGGCATGTGTTTCCATTGTATGAATGTACCTTAGTTTATTTGACCAGCCCTGTATTTCCTGGACACTGGAGTTCACTCTTTCTGTAAATAACCGTGTGTATGTGATCTTTGAATTCTATGCAACTATCTCTGTTCAGTAAAGTCCCAGAAACAGAATTGCTGAGGCAAAGGATAAATGAATCTACAATTTTCATAGATAATCGCCTGTTTACACTCTGTCAGGAATGTACCTGTGCCCCCTCGGCCTTGTAGGCAGAAGGTATTATCAAACTTTTGGATATTTGCTCATCTAATAGGTAGAACATGATAAACTTTTTTTTCAAGTTTATTTACTTGTTTTGAGAGAGAGAGAGAGAGAGAGAGACAGCAAGCGAGCATGAGTGGGGGAAGGGCAGAGAGAGAGGCGGGGGGAGAGAGAGAGAATCCCAAGCAGGCCCCTCGCTGTCAGTGCAGAGCGTGATGCAGAGCTTGATCCCAGGAACTGTGAGATCATGACCCAAGCCAAAATCAAGAGTCGGGCTGGTACGGAGTGAGCTTAGAAGACATCTGTGAGGAAACAAGGCCATTAGGGCAGCCATCTTGCCCAAGCAGCAGCCTGTGGGTGGAGGAACCTAGGCCTTTGCTCTCAGGAACATACACCTGCTTTCAGGGGAAAGATACGCATGCACACACCCACCACACACACACACATGCACACGGTGACAGAAATAGCCCCATTCTGTGTTTTCATGGCATTGATAGTTTTTTTTTCCCAATGTTTATTTATTTTTGAGAGAGAGAGAGAGAGAGACAGAGTGTGAGCGGCAGAGGGGGAGAGAGAGAGGGAGACACAGAACCCAAAGCAGGCTCCAGGCTCCAAGCTGTCAGCACAGAGCCCGATGCTGGGCCTGAACCCATGAACCACGAGATCATGACCTGAGCCGAAGTTGGATGCTTAACCGACTGAGCCAGCCCAGGTGCCCCATCCAGTTCTTCACCAAGCTTCCCACCACCTTAGATTTAATATCCATTGATGATTCTTGCCCAAACTAATCTATGATGGCTGCAGAGTGATGATTTTCCAACCTCATGACCACCTCCACGTTTATCACTCACCATCTTATTGTCAGGAAGAGCTCCAACCCCATCCCCGTTATGTATCTGTTTGTCTATTTATTACTATTAAGGACTCAGGGATTCCTATCTCTTTCACTAGATTATAATCTGTCCCTATCCTTATTTTTTTCAAAGACGCTCTAGGCCCAAGGTGGGGTGCTAACTCATGACCCTGAAACCAAGAGTCGCTCGCTCCACCAACTGAGCCGGCCAAGCTCCCCTGTCGCTATCTTTATTTGTGTCGATGGCCAAACTGTCCCAGACTACCTTAGAAACCATTCTGTATTAATTCTGTAGCTACGATACCAAAAGCGTAAGCAACAAAAGAAAAGATAGAGAAAACAGTCTTCGTCATCATTGAATTCTTTTGTTTCTAAGAATACCATCAAGAAAGTGAAAGGCAACCCACAGAATGCGAGAAAATATTTGCAAGCCATGTATCTCATAAAGAATTTTTTATTTTTTATTTTTTTTAATTTATTGTTTTTAATTTTATTTTTTATTTGTTAAGAGTTACATGCAAATTAGTTAGCATCTAGTGCAACAATGATTTCAGGAGTAGATTCCTTAGTGCCCCTTACCCATTTAGCCCATCCCCCCTCCCACACCCCCTCCAGTAACCCTCTGTTTGCTCTCTATATTTATGAGTCTCTTCTGTTTTGTCCCCCTCCCTGTTTTTATATTATTTTTGTTTCCCTTCCCTTATGTTCATCTGTTTTGTCTCTTAAAGTCCTCATATGAGTGAAGTCATATGATGTTTGTCTTTCTCTGACTAATTTCACTTAGCTTAATACCCTCCAGTTCCATCCACATAGTTGCAAATGGCAAGATTTCATTCTTTTTGCTTGCCGAGTAATACTTCATTGTATATATATATACAGTCATCCGTCATCCATCGATGGGCATTTGGGCTCTTTTCATACTTCAGCTATTGTTGATAGTGCTGCTATAAACATGGGGGTGCATGTGTCCCTTCAAAACAGCACACCTGTATCCCGTGGATAAATGCCTAGTAGTGCAATTGCTGGGTTGTAGGGTAGTTCTATTTTTAGTTTTTTGAGGAACCCCCATCCTGTTTTCCAGAGTGGCTGCACCAGCTTGCATTCCCATCTGATAAAGAATTTTTACAACTCAATAAAGAAGGACAAATAACCCAACTAGAAAATGGGCAAAAGATCTGAATACTGAATTTCCCCAAAGATATGCAAATGGCCAAAGAGCACATAGAAAGATGCTCAGCGTCATTAGCCACCAGGAAAATGCAGATCCAAACCATCATGTGTACGACTTGGCACCCATTAGGAGAGCTTTGATCAGAAAGACAGTTAATAGCAAGTGTTAGTGGGGGGGGGTGCTGGTGGGCTCAGTTGGTATAGAGCATGGTGACTCTCAACATCAGGGTCATGGGCAGAACCTACTTAAAAAAAAAGAGTAAATTGAATTAAAAAAACAAACAAGCGTTGGGGCACCTGGGTGACTCAGTCAGTTGAGCCTCTTGATATCAGCTCAGGTCATGATCTCACAGTCTGTGGGCTCAAGCCCCGCATTGGGCTCTGCGTTGACAGTGAGGAGCCTGCTTGGGATTCTCCCTCTCTCCCTCTCTCTCTGCCCCTCCCTAGCTTTTGTGCACCCTCTCTCTCTCTCTCTCTCTCTCTCTCAAAATAACTAAATAAACTTTATAATTTTTTTTTTTTAAAGTAACCAGTGTTGGTAAGGATGTGGAAAAGCCGATGGCAATGTAAAATGGTACAGCCACTTTGAAGTCAGGCAGTTGCTCCAAAGTTGAAACTTGAAGTTACTCTATGGCTCAGCAGTTCCATTCCTTGGCGTATATGCCCGAAGGAATGAAAACATTTGTCCACACAAACACTTGTGCGTGAATGTTCACAGCACCGTCATTCATAATAGCCCCAAAGTAGCCCAAAAGTCTATAAAACGATCAATAGAGAGACAAAAGAAGGATTCATCACAAGGAATGAGATCCCAGTGGCTGCCACAACATGAATAAATCTTGAAAACATCGTTAAGCGAAAGAAGCCGGGCTCAAAGGCCACCTATGGTGTGACTATTTGTGTGCAGTGTCCAGGTTAGGTAAATCTAGAGAAATGGAAAGTAGGCTTGTGGTGGGCAGGGGTTGGAGGAGGGGTGGATTAGTGACAGCTAATGGGTATGGGGTTTCCTGTTGGGTTGATGAAAATGTTTTAAAATTGACCGCGATCATAGTCGCACGGCTCTGCAAACACACTATTGAGCTGCACGCTTTAAATTAAGTGATTGTGCGGTATGTGAATTATGTACTGTGAATTTTATCTCAATAAAGCTGTTACCAAGAAAGTGTTCCAGATTTGGCCAGTGGGTGCCCCTCTGAGCTGGCTCTCATGTCCATTTGACGTGCCCCAATCCATATTTTGAGCACTTTCTTACTTTCTAGCACAAGATAATTCAGACTTATTTTATACTCTTTCCTAACTCCAGCCTAGGAATCAACCTTTGTCCCAGAAGTCTTGCTTCCTATTTTGGGGGGGAATGCAAAACCAAGATTTAGGCATTTATCATTTCGTTTAATCATCATGACAACCCTAGTAAGTGGGTACTGGCATATCTTCCTTTTACAAATGAGGCCCGGAGAGGTAAAGTATATTGCCCAAGGTCACACTGCAGCCCAACCTTTGAAAGCAGGCGATGTGAATCCAGAGTCCCCGCCCCTTGCACCTCCCCCTACACACACACACACACACACACAGAGTGTGAAAGTGAAGTTTATTTCTTCAACAAGGTCACTTTTACTTGAGTGACCCCAGTTTTGAGTGGAAACAAAGGTGTAGAGCTTATAAGACAGCCTCTCAGGAATTGCACATGGCAGGGTATACCCTTGGGAAAAGTCACATATCATGCGTCTGGGAGCGTGGGGTTGAGGGCAGACCAACACCCAGTGGCCTGGCCCTTCCTACGAGAGCACATGTTCAAACCCACACACGCAAGTACCAGTAAAGTCCAGTGCTCATCAGTCTCCTTTGCCAGCCTCACTCCCCACCCCTGTACCCAAATGCTGCCCATAGCCAGGTGTCCTTTACAAGAGTGAGAATGGCTAAAACAGGAGAAAACCTATAGATGAAAGGAGATCAGCCTCGGTTTTTCACTGTTGACGCTGGGCAGTGGCTACATGGAGATTCATGATATTATTCTCTCTTATTTTGTAAATGTTTGAAAGTTTCTGTAGTAAAAGAAAGTATAAAATGGTGAGAGGAAAGAGAAATAGCCAGGCGGGGAGCCGTGAGTGAGCCGGGACATTTGGCTGCTGTCTCCAGATTCCTCAGGTGCTCAGAGGAGACCAGCAGCACGTCTGGGAGATCCTCGGGACCACAGGCCCTCAGCTGCACCTTCTCCCCTCCGAAGATGATGAGGATGCTACTCATGTCCTTGGTCAGCTGCCTCGTTGCCATAAATGAGGCCAAGCTCATCAGTCGCTGTGACTTGGCCAGAGTGCTGCACAAGGAGGATCTGGATAGGTGTGAGGGCTACTCCCTGAGTGACTGTGAGTGCTGCTTTCTCACACTCCCGCCCCCCCATTCCTCTTCTGCTCCTGGTCACCTCCTATGTGGCCATCTTTCCATCATTCATCTTTCAAAGCCAAGTTCAAAAAGCAGCCCTCCCCGAGAAGCCCCTCCCAACATTCTATATTCCTTCCACTGAATATTATTAACTGAGCACTTACTATGTACCGGGAACTATTTTAGGGGCTGGGGACAGAGACATCAACAAAGCCCCTTCCTTCACAGTGTTCGCATTCTAGGGGGAGAGGCGAGTCCCAAACAAACACACAAACATATGAAGCACTTCCTGGTGGTGATAAATGTTATGCAGCAGAATAAAGCCAGGGGAGTGAGAGGTAACCTTGTCCTTGAAGGGGAAGTCAAGGAATACCTCTCTGAGGAGGTGACATTGAGCAGCACTGAATGAGGCAAAGGACCGGGTCACCCAAATGTCTGGGGAAGAGCATTCCAGGCAGAGGGAGCAGGCAGTGCAAAGGCTTCGTCCTCCTCCCTGGTGGGGCTAGCTTCCTTTTGCCCAGATTTTGCACACACCTGTCTTGTGCCGTCCTTCTCGTTTTATCTTGTCTTGTGGTCCTTTAAGGGGTGCGTCTTCGTTCTTGCTGAAGGCACCAGCTGCCTTTGCCCCAGCTGAATGTCCCTCACTGGGCTTTGCACGGGTCATGGCACACAGTAGGCGATCATCAAGTGCAGGAGATGCGGATGGACAGCGGGATGATGAGCGGTTGTACTGAGGGGCAGGTGGATGGACCGAAGGGCGAGGAGAGAAGCTAATGGGTGTTTCCGGCCAGCTCGCCCCGTCTAGCCTCTTAGGCCTTGTTCCTTTCTTCTGCTTCCCCGTCTCCCTTTCTCCTCCGTGTCCTTTGTCCCTCAGTTCAGAGCCCTCTAAAAACCTTCTTCTCCCTGTTCTAAGGGCTGTGCCTGGCTTTTGTGGAGAGCAACTTCAACCTATCAAAGGTAAATGAAAATGCAGACGGCAGCTTCGACTATGGCGTCTTCCAGATCAACAGCCACTATTGGTGCAATGATCACAAGAGTCACTCGGAAAACATTTGCCACGAGGACTGCAAAGGTCTGGCCGGGGTCTCAGGGTGGGAGAGGGGAGAGGATGAGTGGGGTCTACTCACAGGACTTCTCGTCCCACTCCAAGCCTGGGAATGCACCCAGGAGTGCCTTTGCTGAGCAGAGGATTTCACTAGTGGCTACGATGCCCCTCCGGTTAGGAGATTCTCCGGGGTGCAGGCTCCAGAAAGGCTCTGCACACCCAGTAACAGAGGACAGCAGCGGCCAACATTTAGCGAGAGTGTGTTGTATGCTGAGCACTTCACATGCCAGCTTCTCATGCGGTGGAAACTATTATGATCCCCGCTTTACAGACGAGCAAACTGAGGCTCATAGAACCAGTGCTGAATGCCAGACTGGTGGCCCTGAAGGCTCAGCTCTAACCATCAAGTCCTGACTTTGGTCAATGGCCTGATTGATTCGAGGCCAAGGGCAAACTCCCCACCTCAGAGCCACTCGTGGAGGCTCCACAGGTCCATGACTTTGCCCCTTACTCCCTCTTTCGTACTCTGATCAACATCCCTGCACTCTTCACCTGAAGAGCCTCTCTCATTAGGCAAGGTTTACCTCGGCCTCTGTGCTGCCTGTTTTGACATTTCCTTTCCCTAGAAACCCTCAAACGTGGCGCGAACCAGCATGTACCCTAGCTAGGATGTGTGGTAGTAAACATACATTTACTCCTGCCCCTCCTGCCCCCACCCCTAGCCACCCTTGACCTCTAGCAGCCATTGTAGGGATATCTCCATGGGCCTCTGGGAGGGAGCCCTTGCCTAATCTGGAAGGACTCAGCCCCCGGGGGGCGGGGAGAGCCGGTGTGTGCCTCAGTCTCTGGGACTGTCCTCTGTGTTCTCACAGGTATTCTCTGTCTCCCCTTCAGAACTGCTGAGCCCCGATCTTCTCTCAACCATCAACTGTGTGAAAAAGATTGTGTCTGGAGCAGGGGGAATGAAGAACTGGTGAGGAGGTCACTGTGGGACTAAGTCAGCAGGCAGAGCCCCAAGAAGGATGTAGTGACAGGAGGGGACAGGAGGCAAGGACTCCACCCCTTCTAACCATCTAGAAAAATGTGGGAGAGCGGCGGGCTTGGAACTGGGACTTACAAGACTTGGGATCTGGGTCTTTCTCTGATGTTGTATTAAAACTGTTTTGGACACAGTAGCAAAGGAACTTGAGTTAGCTGAGGGAGATGGCTTCGGAGGGGACAAGGTGTCTCACCGAGCTTACCCAAGGGGTCTCTTCTCTGGAAGAGAACGGAGGCGGAGCTGGGAACTGTCAGTGTGGCTTTCCTGACAAGTTTCTGCCTCCTCGTGCATTTCCTTCACTACTTTCTTTGTAGAGCAGTATATTCTGCTCCCCATTCCAGAGGACAGACTGTGGCTGCCCCCAAGTTAACGGGCTAATGTTCTGAGCAGTCACGGAGACTGGCTAGTCTCAGCCCCAGAGTCCAAGGGGCTGGGATAGAGAATCTGATTGACTCGAGCCCCTTGTCTGGCTCTGTGCTGACAGGATGGAGCCTGCTTGGGATTCTCTCTCTCCCTCTCTCTCTTCCCCTCCCCCCCCCCTCAAAATAAATAAATAAACTGAAAAAAAATGTTTTTCTTGCAGAAGATGATGAAGTACAAATAGAAGAATTTGGACAAGTGGTAAAGGATATTCGTGATGCCTCCAGGTTAAAAGGTAACTAGTAAATTATTTGTGACTGTTAAATTTACTTTTATTGAATGGATGTCTTTGTGTTTTGTTTTTTAGAATTTCTAGTTCTGTTAATTTCTGCTTACCATGTTGGCATTGATCTGTTTTAAGGCAGGCAAAACTTGATTTTGATTAAAAGTTGGCAGCATCCATGATGAAAGAAAAATGCCTTTTTCTGGAATGGGGCCTGTGTAACCTATTTTAAATCCCTTTTTTTGTTGTTGTTATTTGTGTGTGTGTGTGTGTGTGTGTGTGTGTGTGTGTTTTGTTCTGGACTTTATGTAAAGTCAGATACTAGCTTTACAATTTTTCAGATATGAAAATTTTCTATACCATTTTTAGCCTCAGACTTAGGACTCTGCCCTGTGTAAAGGCTTATATATTATAGAATTTCTCAGAAATCTTCTACCTCTTCCTTTAGTAGACATTCCTCATGTTCCTTTCTTTGGATTTTGTTAACATACAAGAGTGACCATGTGCATTTTGGTACCATGGCTATTTCCTACCACTTGACTTCCATTTTTGCTTAAAAGTTAAATCATAGACCTAAAACCAATGGAGATCATACTCATGGAGTTTGTGTACTTTTCTATTGGGAAAATAAGTTTAAAACTTAATTATCACTGGTAATTTATTTGAATAACATTCAAATGACTGTTTGGTCAATGAGCGCTGTCAGGAGAAGAATAACAACATAGGTATATGTTTAGGAAAACGGAAGCGGAGTCATTTCTGGGTGTAAAGAAGTAGATAGATACTTTTCAGATTTTTCATAACCACTCTGCCCTGGTATAAAATTTTTAACATCATTGTTTCTCTTTTAGGTTAAGAAAAGTACTTAATAATTCCCTGTTGACATATAAATATGTTACCTGGGTCACATAACATAATTAGCATCAATATAGTATAGTGAAATAGATTAGCTGTGCTATAGGAAACAATGCATACAGGTAGAAAAGAACATGGGCTATGGAGTTTGATACATGGTGGTTTGTGGGTTTTTGACTTACCAGCTGGGTAGTCTCTGTAGGTCATTCTGGTTTCCTCATCTTTAAAACAAGGAAGCTAATAAAATCACGTTTCTCCTAGAGTTGTCAGGATCAACTGCAAAAACACATATAAAGCACATAATCTAATTATTAGGCACATACTATATACTTGGTAAATGGTAGTTAATTTTGAAATCAGAAAACAGAGTTCAGAAAGACTGGTATTCAGGACAGATAACTTTTTATGTGGAGGAAGGAAAAAAAAATGGAAACTAAACCATTGAGAAAGGAGAACAGTGAAAAAGGAGAAAGGTGTAGTTTAGGTACCTGAATCTGGGAGCTGGTCATAATGATTGGGGGTTGACACTGGAATCTGTCAGCCAGTGCAAGAAAAGGCCAATAATTACAGGGAAGAGTGAGGAAGGGCCACCCTGGAAGAAAAGTGTTAACATAGCAGGCCTGAAACTGCTCTTTTTAGAAAAGTCTCCTTGCAAGGTTGACTGTCATATGCTCAGACTGTTCCCTTCATTACTGACTGATAAGGTTAGTTCACTGTGCCTGGACTATTTGTTGACAAACTTGGAGGGGCTGAGAAAACAGGCATATTGTGGATCAAGTTCTATGCTTTCCTTCAGTATACACACAGTTTTAAGGGATTATGGTCAGTGTCTGATCTTGTAGTTGAAGATTTTAGAGGTTGGGCAGGCAGTTCTAGGTATTGATGAGGATTAAGGATAGCCATTGATCTGGATGACTTTGGAAAGGAAGTGAAAGTTTTTGGAGTTGAGAGGTCAAGGTCATTCTTATTGTCATCAGATGATAATGGGAAATGGGGCTGAGGGAGGATTATGAGCAGGGTGACCAAAGATCCTCCAAGAAGGTGAAAGAGTGATCAGAAAGTCAGTAGATGATGGTGTCCGGAGGGTAGTGTAGGTCAATGACAGGCCTGAATCTCAGGGGAGGGATAGGTTTGATTGAAGGTGGAACTAAAATAGCCAGACAGCAGAATCTTAGGAGTGTTTCTCTGCTTCCTGGTCCTATGTGGAGCATGGGAGGATGAGCAGACTCCTCTTAAGGTGTCTGTGCAAAGAAACCATATTTTAAAGGGAACCAAGCTTTAGGTAAAACAAGCAGAGCTGATACAGGTTTTTAGGTGACTGTCATTTGCAGTTGCCTCGCTGAGATGTTAGGGGGACAGAAAGTGAAGCGGGATCGAAGGTACTAAGAAGCTGTGATTACTGTTTGCAGCTATTCCTGAAGGCTTAATAATAATAATAATAATAATAATAATAGTAACTTTATTGCTATTAATATGACACTTAGTGTTTGCTATATACCTAATGTTGTTTTAAGTGTTTTTCATACATCATATATTTAATCTCCATATTAACTGTGTGAGGTAGATAGTATTATTAAATTATTTTAGATATAAGACTACTGAATTTGATAGAGGGGTTAAATAGTAATAATTTGCTCAAGGTCAGATAGTTTCAGGTCACAAATCCTGGAGCCAGGATTTGAATGTACTTAACACTGCCTCCTTTGAAAGGGCTGGAAATAAAGCAAAATTCCAGATGCCAGAGTACAACTGGATCTTGGTAGAATTGAAAAGAAAAGGTGAGTGAGTCTTTGTGATACTTGTGTTTACAATTTTACATTTCTCATGATTCTGAAATCTATTTCACTTCCACCAGGATGAGTTAATTTTGTTTGCTACCATTAGAGCTCTAGTTTAAAATAACTACTTTGTGTCATTGCAGTGAAAAATTCAGCCATAGCAACCATTTTGGTTGTGCCAATTTTATATTAGCACCAAAGAAACATGGCAGACCAAGCATATTGTTTTGCTGGACTTAGAATTTCCTGAGGGCTGGATTCTTCACTGAGATTTCTTATTCAAGAGGTGATCATAAATCATGGACTACCACTGACAAAAGTCTTGAGTGATGGCTACTGTTGTTTTTTAAGTCAGAGGTTAGTTCAATTACCGAATCACTTTTTTCTGTTTCTAGAGTTACAAGACATTGTCTTAGCTCTTGATGGGCTTGAAGGTGACATGATATCTGGGAAGAACTTGGAGAGCTTTCTAGGCAATATTGGGATTAAGTCACCTGAAGAAGAGGTAGAGAAAATTCTTCAGTCAGATCTTGTTTCTGGTAAGCATTTAAATATTATTATCCATTTTTTTGTTTTGGGTAGGAGTAACTGAAGAAAGTGTGCAAGGTTTTTGTTCAAGCGAATAGGGCTCCTTTGAGCTAATATCTATAGGTATTTGCTTGTATTGCTGTAAATGTCCTTAAAGAGGAGACTTTCTTTTAAAGTCCTTTTTTACAGTTAATGAGAATACTCTTAGCAAGCAGGTAGAAATTTTGTGGGGGAGTGGGCTCATTGGTATCCACTCTCTTTAGATAGATCTTGATTTAGTGACTAACACATAGTTTGGAAATTCCAGCTCTGTGAATAGAAAACCTAGCTTTGCTGGTTTGTACCAAGTAAAGTTATTGGACTTACAACTTTCTTAGTAGGTTAGTTGCCTTACAGGTAGAATCAGAACTAGCGTATCTACAATCTTGTAAGGTTAATTGCAAGGCACAGTGGGTGAAAATGAATCCCAAGTATCTTGTATGTAAAGTAAAGAAATTGTATGCTGGTTTTGATTTTCATATGAGCTTTTTAATATTACGTTTTCCAGGGATTCTTGTCTGTTCCCCTCCCCTCTCTCTCTTACAGATGACAACGTGGTGAATGTTAAAGACTGTATGAGGGCTTTGAAGGACACTCAGAAATTTTCCACTTTTGTTGGTAAGAACTTTATGGTAAAACTGTTGAATGGCAAACAACACAGGACTCATTCAGAGGTCACGTAGCCAAACATTATATTTGGTGCTCAGATCTTCTTTGTAGTATCTGTGCCAAATGTTTGTTTCATCTACATTTGAACTCTTCCAGTTATGGCAAACTTGATTACATTTGTTTTTCATTTAAGAATTTGTATTTGAATGGAAAAGATTGGGAAAATGACAAGGTTATGATGTTTTCCAATAGCTAAAGTAAGGACATTTTATTATATAATAATGGTAATTTTGAAACTGTTATAAAAAAATTTAGTGACCAGAAATGTAAGAGATATAAAGTGCAAGGCTCATGTAATGTCACCTTCTGGAAATATCCCTGTTAAAGTGTGGTAAATATCCCTTTAGCCTTTTTTATTTGAATCTATGAATATTTGTGTATTCTGATATTATTTAAAAATTAGACGCACTTGGGTGGCTCAGTTGGTTAAATGTCTGATTTTGGCTCAGGTTATGATCTCATGGTTTGTGAGTTCAAGCCCCACATTGGGCTCTCTGCTGTCAGCACAGAGCCCACTTCAGATCCTCTGTTTTCTTCTCTCTCTGCCCCTGCTTGTTCTCTAAATAAATAAATCAATTAATTAATAATTAATTAATTAAAATAAAATTACCATGGGGGCGCCCGGGTGGCTCAGTCGGTTAAGCGTCCGACTTCAGCCCAGGTCACGATCTCGCGGTCGGTGAGTTCGAGCCCCGCGTCAGGCTCTGGGCTGATGGCTCAGAGCCTGGAGCCTGCTTCCGATTCTGTGTCTCCCTCTCTCTCTGCCCCTCCCCCGTTCATGCGCTGTCTCTCTCTGTCTCAAAAATAAATAAAACGTTAAAAAAAAAATTTAAAATAAAATTACCATGTCCATAATATTCCACGACTTGCAGGTTTAAAGAAATTAACAGTGTATCTTAGATATTGTTCCATGTTCCATTGTATCATAAACAACCTCATTCTTTTTTTTTTTTTTTTTTTTTTCAACTTTTTTTTTATTTATTTTTGGGACAGAGAGAGACAGAGCATGAACCGGGGAGGGGCAGAGAGAGAGGGAGACACAGAATCGGAAACAGGCTCCAGGCTCCGAGCCATCAGCCCAGAGCCTGACGCGGGGCTCGAACTCACGGACCGCGAGATCGTGACCTGGCTGAAGTCGGACGCTTAACCGACTGCGCCACCCAGGCGCCCCGCAACCTCATTCTTTTTAAAGACTGCAATAATATTCCATTTGGGGGATGTACTGTCATTTTATCCACAACACTTTTGATGATATTTGCCAATTAAAAATCTGAAAATTTGCCAATTTTTCACCACTGAAACATTTTGATGAGCATTGTTGTATGTATATATGTGCATAAAGTTCTCCTGGGGGATAAAACCCTCAGAAGTCACACTGCTAGACTGAAATATATGCAGATGTGAGATGTTAACAGCTACTGCTTAATTATCCTCCAAAAAGTTTGTAAAAATTCACACTTTTATCAGTAATGGATATTATTTATTGAAAATTCTGCTGGTAAAAGAATTCTATTATTGTTTTAATATGCATGTCTTTAATGACTAGTGAGGTAAAACATTTTTCATATGATTGTCGAATATGCTTTTCTTTTATTTTAATTAGATTGTCTTTTTCATATGAATTTATAAATAGCTCTTTTTTTTTTTTTAAATAGCTCTTTATATATAAGGGACATTAATGTTCTGTCTTGTCTATTGCCATTTTTTTTCTAGTTTATTATTCATCTTTGACTTTGATTTTGGTGGACTGCTTATTGCCATCCTCTGTTTTATTTTGTCAGTTTTGGTAATTTTTATTCTCCTAGGAAATTTATTTTATTCAAGTGTTTTTTGGGAATATTAGTACAATCCTATGCAGTGATAATTCTTTTGATTTTTTTGTGTCTGGTTATTTTCTCATTCTTAAATTTGTATATATATATTTGTGTGTGTGTGTGTGTGTGTATATATGTGTGTATATATACACACATATATACACATATATATATATATATCTTCTTCTAGATTTCCTAGCAGATCTTTTAATTATCTCTCTTTTTAAAGCTCTACATCTTAGATTTATCTTTAGTGTTTCTATTTGTAGTAAAAAAAAAATTCTGCTTTTATCTTTAGGATGTCCTTTCTATTGTTCCCTTTTGTCCATTTTGTAGTTTTTCTAAGTTGTTTAAATTATGAACTTACTTTTTTCTTCTTACTGAGAAATAAATGTTTAAGACTATCAATTTTCATTTCAGTAAGACTTTGGTTTATCAAAGTCTTTATTCTTGTTTTTTTCTAAGCATATTCAGTTGTATTTTGATTTTCTCCTTGATGTAAGAGTTGCCTAAGAGAAAAACCTTAAATTTGAAAGCAATTATTTGAAAAATTTTAAATGAATTTAAAAATTTTAAATTTGAATTTGAATTTCATTATTGTCCTCTCTTTGTTGTTTATTTTTAGTTTACTGTGGTCAGAGAATGAGGTCTATAGTAGAGGATTTGATAGTTTCTGTGTTAATTAGATACGGAGTTTTTTCGATTTTTACATGTTTATTTAAAAACCGCATTAGGGGTGCCTGGGTGGCTCAGTTGGTTGAGCGTCCGACTTTGGCTCAGGTCATGATCTCGCGGTTTGTGAGTTCGAGCCCCGTGTCGGGCTCTGTGCTGACAGCTCAGAGCCTGGAGTCTGCTTCAGATTCTGGGTCTCCCTCTCTCTCTGCCCCTCTCCCACTCATGCTCTGTCTCTCTCTGTCTCAGAAATAAACATTAAAAAAAAATTTAAAAAACACATTAGTGGGCTTCAGGGACAGGCTAATCGTAAGGGACACTCATCCTACTGTTTGTCTTGGAAATCCTTATGACTCTTTGAAGCAGCGCATTCCATAATTTTTGGACAGCTGTAGAACTAGTCAATTGTTCCACATATTTGATGGAAATCCTGCCTTATAATTCCATTCCCAAACTTAACATTTGGACTCTTCCCCGTCAGTAGCCCTCCAGGGATGGGAGGAGAGCTCTTATATTTTCTTTCTTTTATGTTGAATCATCTTTTCTCTGGACTCAGATTTCCTTTCAACCATTCCTCACATGGCCTATTTTTGAAACTTCTTACCAATGACTAATGACTAACTCATGGAACAACATAATATATTAAATTATACTTTCACATAAATTAGCTAATTTTAAAGTAATTTATTATATATTTCTCTTAATGAATTCTGAAAGATTATTTTTTTAGACATGTACTTTAGAAATGTGAAGAGGTTTTTGTTTGTTTTAATTAAGGGGGGGGTGGTCAGTCATGGATTTCCTAGTTCAGATGTTTGATATTATCATGCTAAACATAATAGGCTTTGCTGATTCTCTAAATTGGGTAAAGTGAGCTGACAGGAGCAAGGGGTGTAGGGAAAGAAAGTAGAAAGGGAAGGATTGGAGTTTGGGAGCAGGTGTGACGAATGGAGGGTATTTTTTATGAAATGGTGAGCTCGTTAATAGAATCACTAGAGAAACTTTGGCATACTTTTTTGTTCATAAAGGAATAGCCCACGCAGAACCCAGAGTTTTAACAAAATAATTTTAAGAATAAAGATAAGGGGCTATAGAAAACTATAGTGGAGAACGGATTGCTCTACCTTTTTAAATGGCCACATGTGGGTAGTGGCTGCCATTTTGGACAGTGCAAAACTGGAAGAATCCATCAGTTTTACTGTTATGTTCCAAAAATTTAGATCCATGGACTGAATTACATGTTGCATGTATATTCTCTGTGTTTGTAGTATTGAATGACATCATCGGTACATTGGAATGTATGGAAGAAAGTGATCAGTCTGGCAAGGACAACTATGCAGATGTACTTGGAAACACCAATAGAATTTATTTCACTGATAATAGTTTTCAAGAAGTGTTGGATGATTCCTTGCTCGACGGTGAGTTGATTGAGCAGATAACCAGCAACTTGTAATAAAAATTTCTTCTAAAATTTTATCCAAGGTTTTAAAATATTTTACCAAATACTAATTAATTAAATCTTAATACTTAGTTCCTAAATACTACTGTAAATGTATTGAAATGCAATTTACTACAGATCAGATTTAGAGATATATCTTATATTCTATATTCACGGAGATTTAGTTATTACAGTATCAAATTCCTGGATGATCTCTTGGACTGCATTGTAAACTTGGTCTGAAAGTATTTATATACGTTGTCATATGGCTTTAAAATGTTTCTTTCTAGAGTAATTTCATTTCAAAGTTAATCCCTTTCCTTTTATGAATTTTAGAGAGGTCCTAATAGTTGTCTAGCTTTCTTTTTCTTTTAGGTGACAGGCTCTTTGAAAAATACAAGTTATTGTTGAACAATTAAACCATTGGTCTATATAACATTCTGTGTAAGTGTTGATCTGGCTATTTGCTCTATTTACAAAGAATTTACCTGATCCATCCATATTCTTATCTGGGATATACCCAGATGGGTTTTATCAATACTTGGAAAGCCATCCCCTGCCTTTAAATTTAACTTCAGCTAAAAAATGAGATCAGATCTGTGTCTCAGGGAAAACTGGCAATCTGCAAAGACAGTTTAGATTGTCAAAACTGATGGGGGAGGAATGCTGGGATCTGGTGAGTAGAGGTGAGGGATGCTACTAACCACCCTATAATGTATAGGACAGCACTCCCCCACATAATTAGCTGGCCCCAAATGTAATTTTGCTCAGGTTGAGAAATTCTGTTTTAGAGTTATCTTGTAAAATTGCCAAACCTACTATTTTGAAAGTACTTTTTAATAGGTTAGTTATATTTTTTTAATCCTGCTTGGATCACATTTTAAAAATTAATGTAAATATAATGTATCTTGATTCTAACCTCCTTTTGCTTCAAGGTAATACCTGTACTAGTTGTGAGTTATTCTAAACTGCTCTCTAACTGCGATGTGGTCCATCTATGCAAATGGACATATTTTGTTTCTATCACTTGTCCCTCAAATAGATCTCTGTATCAATTTGCATTTGTGTAGAAAATGTATAGGATGAAGCGTATAACTGCACCTTGTCCTTAGGAAAAGCTCCAGAATTAGATAGATAGGTAGGCAGGCAGGACTAAAAAAGGACAATTCAGACTAATAATTAAACACCTTATTGAATATATGAGCCTGGGGATTAAGCTGTTCTCTTAGGGATAAAGGAAGCATTTGTAACATTAGAATCTCAGCCACATTTAAGAAGCTTGGTGGAGCTTGACGAATCCATGGAGTCTAAGAAGTAAGAGGAAGATGAGTAGAGAACGTTATTCTGGAAGCTAGTGGAGGATTTTGAGAAGAAGGGGATGGTCAATGCTAAATGTTATTGAGAAATGAAGTATGTAATTTATCCATTGGTTTTCTTCCAAACTGGGTAAAATCAGGATGCTGTTCCTTATGGCATAATCTCTCTATTTAAATTTGCAGACTTTAGGAAAGAGGCTTTGTCTTCAAATCTGAAACTACCAACAGCAGATGGTAAGGACTTTATATATGTATACAAGAAAGCATTCCCTATGAAAGAGTTATTTTTTAGGATCATTGCCAGGTGCCAATGGATTCCTAGTCCATTCTTCCCACTCCAGCCAGAGTAATTTTTTTTTTTTCAAAAAAGTAATCTGATTGTGTGATGTCCCCCTATTTTCAACTCTTTAAACATTTTTCATTGTTGTTAAAGATCAAAATCCTGCATGTCCTAGCTCTCTGGTATAATTTTGTACCATTACCCTTGCTTTCTGCATTTTCAAGTACAATGGCTTTCTTTCATTTCCTTAGAACTCCAACTACAAAGCTTTTGCGTATTTTGTTCCCTGGAATAGTTTTCCCTGACACTCTTTGCCTAGTTAATGTTTACTCATCTTTCAAATGAGTGATGGGGTGCCTGGGTGACTCAGTTGGTTAAGTGTCTCACTTTGGCTCAGGTCATGATGTCGTAGTCTGTGAGTTTGAGCCCTGTGCTGAGCTTTGTGCTGACAGCTCAGAGCACGGAGCCTGCTTCAGATTCTGTGTCTCCTTCTCTGTCTCAAAAATAGACATTAAAAAAAAAATTGAATGAATGTCAATTTCCTCTAGGGAGCCTGTCATTATCTGCTAGTCGAGGTCAGCTTCTTTTATTATAAGCTTTCATTAAACTATGTCTTTTTCATAGCATTTACTTCATACTATAAATACCCATTAATATTTTTTTAAATGACACTAGAAATGCTCAATATATTTTAGCTTATATAGTGACAAAAGTAGGAGCATCTGACTGGTTCAGTTGGTAGAACATGCAACTCTTGACCTCAGGGTCATGAGTTCAAGCCCCATGTTGGGTGTAGAGCTTACTTAGGAAAAAAAGTAGCAAAAATATTAGAGAACTTTGAATTATCTTAATTCATTAAGACCAAAATAATATAATTTCTCATTAAACTTTTTTTATTTGAGTACGGTGGACACACAATGTTATATTCGTTTCAGGTGTAGTGATTCTCTATACATTTTGCTATGCTCACCACAAACATAGCTATTTGTCACCATACAACAATATTACAATATCACTGACTATATTCCCTTTCCTGTGCCTTTTATTCCCATGACATAGTCATTACATTCCTGGAAACCTGTATCTCCTACTCTCCTTTACCCCTTTTACCCATTATCCCCCTTTCTCTCCGGCCACCATCAGTTTGTTCCTGTATTTATAGGTCTGATTTTGCTTTTCTTTTTTTTATTTGTTTTTTAGATTCCACATATGAGTGCAATCATATGGTGTTTGTCTTTCTCAGTCTGACATAGTTCACTTAGTATAATACCCTCTAGGTCCATCCATGTTGTTGCAAATGGCAAAAAAAATCTCATTCTTTTCCATGGTTTTGTCAAATTCCATAATATACCACATCTTTATTCATTCACCTATTGATAGATAGTTGAGATACTTCCATATCATGGCTGTTGTAAATAATGCTGCAATAAACATATAGGGGTGCATATACCTTTTTGAGTTAGTGTTTTTGTTCTCTTTGGGTAAATACCCAGTAGTGGAATTATTGGGTCAAATAGTATTTCTGTTTTTACTTTTTGAGGAACCTCCATACTGTTTCCACATCAGCTGTACCAATTTACATTCCACCAACATTGCACAAGGGCTGCTTTTTCTCCACGTCCTCGCCAGCACTTGTTACTTCTTATGTTTTTGATTTTAGTCATTCTGACACGTGTAAGGTGATATCTCATTGTTATTTTGATTTGCATTTCCCTGAGATTGGTGATGAATATCTTTTCGTGTGTCTGTTGGCCATCTGTATGTCTTCTTCAGAAAAATGTCTATTTAGGTCTTCTGCCCATGTTAAAATCTGGTTGTTTTCTAGTCACATTTTTGATTATTTGGTTAATGATTCTTTTTCTTACGTGCCTGGAAGCATCATTGGGCCAAGAACCATGTTTCCATTTTGCTACAAGTCCTAGCATTGTTTCTCCAGATCCTAGCACAATTTTGGCTTTCAGAAGCCCCTTATTAATAGCTAATTTAATAGCTAATATTAGATGATATTTACTGTGCTAGGCATTGTTTCAAATCTTTTATATTATTGACTTATATAATTGTGAATATTTATGGAATTAAAGAATGACAATAAATCTGTCTTCTTATCTCATTAGCCTCATCTCTCATCACTTCTGCATTTGTATTTATTCTGTAACCATATTACTTATTATAATTTAAATTGGTTCCATATCTTCCATGTGCTTTTGGTTCCGTATATTTGCATGTGCTGTTTCCTTTCTGTATATTTTCTGTCAAACAAATTCACATTTTCCCCCCAAACTCAGCTCAAACATCACTCCTCAACCCATAAGACTTTTCAGAGTTATAGGTTAGGTGAACTGTCTCAGTGCTTTATATCTGAGTGCTCAGTGCTCATATCTGGCACACATTTTTCTCATAGTACCAACTATATAATGTATTATAATTTTATTTACAGACATGACAAATTCAGTCCCTGTCTTCAAGGAATTTAAAGGAAACTCTTTAAGAGGGCTGAAATTTTCATTGTTGGTCTTAGTAGCTATAAAATAAATGTTAGTAAAAATGAATATAGGTCTAAAATGGTATTATGGTATTCTTTCCAACTGAAGGTTTAGATCTGTTAGTATAATGCAACGATTTTCGGACTGTGGAAACATACATGACAACTCGTTTTGGGGTTGAGAGAGAAATGGGGTGAGAAATGGTATTGACAAAAAATTGAAACTCCCAGTAATGATCATGTTTTATATTTTAAATTGGTGTGGTATCAACAGGACTACATTTGGTTGTATGGGTTGTGCTTGCACAAAGATGCCTGGTTGAGAGGGTACAAGTAGAGACTGAAATGCATTCTACATTCCACTGTGCTCTCCAGGCTAGGACCACCAATGCTAGATTGCAGCTACCTAGAGGAAGGTATGCCTCTTTGTAATTGATACATAGAGAGGGGTGCCTTTTTTCAATTCACACAAAAGCACAATATAGACTGGTAGTGGCCCTGGAGATCAAGAGCTTTAATCTCAAATTTTAGCATTTTTTTTTCGTTTATTTCATCAGTTGATAGAAGTCTTTAGATCTACATGTACAGGATGTTACTATTATTTAAGAAAGGGTCACAGCTTACTCAGTATTTAATGGATGAGTGGATTCAGGTAACCCATCATATTCTGCATATAATTTTTTGGTTTAATTTTTTCTTTTCTTAAAATGTTTAGTTTTAAGAGACAGAGAGAGAGAGAGAGAGAGAGGGAGAGAGGACAAGTGGAAGAGGGGCAGAAAGAGAGACACAGAATCTGAAGCAGGCTCTAGGCTCTGAGTTTTCAGCCCAGAGCCCAATGCGGGGCTTAAACCCAGGAACCATGAGATCATGACCTGAGCTGAAGTTGGATGCCTAACCGACTGAGCCACCTAGGCGCCCTTAATTTTTTTAAATGCTGCTTGAAATAAATAGGTTGTCAGTTACAAGTAGAAAATACTTTGCTTTTTTTCTGCAGAGATTTTAGTTAAATATATATAGTTAAATTGAGAGTTCACCTATAGTGGACTCTGGACAAACTATTTTGCATTTTTTAAAATAATAGTATCTTATATATATTTATTTATCTTTGTAGCAGTTAAAGAAGCTGCTTATATCTTGACAAGTGTTGATAATGGCAAGATTGGCATACGTAACTTGGAGCATGCCCTGAAAAGTTTGAATGTTAATTTAGCTGAGGAGGACGTCAGTGAAGCCCTTAAATATTGTGACATCGGTGGTGAGCATTTTTTTTGGCTTGAGATTCTGCTCATTTTTTCCTGTTTATAGGAACCAGTTTTAGAGTGTTTTATATGGAGGTAAAATGCTAAAGGCAGTCGCAGTGAGGCCTAGGTTGATATAAATTAGAGCCAAAATAGTCTGCTAATTTATTTACTGACCGTATCTATCTGTTCATACTCTACATATGCTTATTTAGATAATTAGCATTCATTTCTTGTAAGCATGGGTGGGAAAATACCATTATGTAATAAAACAAAGACATGACATCAGCAGCTTCATTTTGATCTGCAGTCTTTCTTCAGAGGAGACCCAATTTCACCTTTTATTTTGCTTGTCCCATTCTGCTTTTTTAACCAAAGGAAATACCCAAGGTTTCATTACATCTCAGAAGAATAATTATTTAGTCTTGATCATTGTTTCCAAGTGGTCACATATTTATCTTTGTTTTCCATCTTTGACTTCATGTATTGTGAACTTGATCTCCTTTCCTATTTACATCCACTCTTAAGTGTCAAATCGTGTGGGAATACTTCTAGAAGCTGGTGAGTTTTACCAGTTTTAGGTGGCTTTTTATTTGGGGTTTATCTTAACCAGCTTGTTTTTTCTATGGGAATCCCATGAGCATGTCTTAGGTTTAAGAGTACCTCCCCAGCATTGATTGGTTATTGCTTTTGCCATAGATTATTATTGACCTCAATCAATTTTTATGTTTTGACCTGGAGTTTTTCATATCATGAGAGTGGTATAAATTTAGACCCTAAGCCCACATGAGTTGCAGGAGATTTTTCACAGGTGATCTTTTTTACCCACTGCCTCTCAAAATTGGGAAGATTTAGGTCACCCTGGTGTTTACATGGGCCAGTGAATATAATATTTTAATCTCCCTTTCACTGGATTGAAATTCTTTAAGCATCCCAGTTTCATTTGGTATCTAAATTCAAACTCTCCGTGTAGCAGGACCCAAGATTTCTTTTATGAATATGCATGAACATTTAAATCAAGCACCTTGCTGCTTTTGGATCTAATATGTATCCCCAAATAGCTGTAGGCTTAGTATTCACTTGGTTTTCCCCTCTGGATCTCTGTGCCCACTTAACGTTTTATTATTTCCTTTTCATACAACTTGATAATGCATTTATAGAATAAAGTATTTCATACAGCATCTTTAGGAATTTGTAATCATTCCTGTGCTACCCAGCTTGCCATTTTGTTATAAGTTAAAGTCTTTTCATTGTAGGTATAGCCCTATATTTTCTGCTGTGGTTACATTACTGCATTTTATTTCCTGTGTGTGTGTGTGTGTGTGTGTGTGTGTCCCAATAGTTAACATTGTCACCTCTGGCCTTAGACTGCCTTAGTTCAAATACAGCCTCGAGCACTTTCTGGCTCTTGTGACCTAGACAAGTTATTTAATTTCTCTTTGCTTTCATCTTTTAAGGATAGGCACATCAAGCATGTTATAGAATGAATTCTTGTGCATATTTTAGTTAATAAATGTGAAGCATCATAAAAGGATACTTAGTATACATAAGGAACTCAAAAGTTATTTTAAGTTCTTACTTTTGAGTAAGAAGTCAAAAAAAGTGAACTATTAATATCATTAACTGATCAATAGGTGTGGTTCCTGAAAGTATGAAAAATTACATTGAAATAGTTTCAGCCATTTGAGAGAGAAAATAAGGTAGAATGAGATTTTAGGTATTGTTAATCAGAGCCTTTATTTTGTGTACTGACTGAGTATCAGGGTTTTAATGACAATATGCTTGATTTTGATATTTCCAGATAATAATGAGGTGAATTTAAAAGATTTCTTTGAAAGAATTAAAGGAAGTCCACCTTTCAAAGAGTCCGTAGGTAAGTGAATACTTCCAGTTTAAAGAAGTGACTGTAAAATAAAGATAATGAAATCACATTTAAAAAAAATCACTAAATGGATTTCAAGTGTTTAATTTGTAGTCTCTATAGTGTCAAAAAGGATTTCAAGCAGCTTATGCGATATAAAAAAAAAAAAAAAAAAAACAAGTGAAAATGGGACAAAGTTATAAAGGAGGGAAAAGAAATAAAACAGGGTCGAAGAAGATACACAGTAAATACCTTTGCTGTTAATATAAAGTCCTTCCTCAAGAGGAGATAAATTTTTCTTCACTCAAGGGGTTCTGGATCTATGAATTAAATCAGGTGTGGAAATTGGGTGAAGGACCACTACCCTCTGTGCTGTCTCAAGACAGGCCTTTGGAGTTTTCAGGTTTACCCAAATGGACTGGCCATTGATTTCATTTATAGAAATCTTAGCTTCATCTATCTAGTTTCTTTAAATGCTTGGGCCATTAATCCCTGTATCATTCTTACTACCATGTCATTTCTGTGGCCTAACCACATCATTTTGCCCCTGCTGCATAAAGACAATTGCTTGGTCTTTGTCCCCAAAGTTCCTCTCGTGCTCCTTGAAATTAGGGAAACCATTTCAACACCAGCATCTTTCCCTAAACGCCCATGTCTACAGAGAACACCTACCAAAGAACTCTCCGCAAATGCAGACACCCCTGCCAACAATGTATTTCTAAATGCGTTGGGGAAACAAATGTCTTTTTTTCTTCACGTTTGAATATCTCTAAAATTAGAACACCTTTATAATCAATGGCATTATTTATCAAATGTACATTTTTACTGAGATATAAATCACGTACCATAAAATCTCATCCTTTTTTTAAAAAAAAAATTTTTTTAATGTTTATTTTTGAGACAGGGAGAGACAGCATGAACGGGGGAGGGTCAGAGAGAGAGGGAGACACAGAATCTGAAACAGGCTCCAGGCTCTGAGCGGTCAGCACAGAGCCTGATGCAGGGCTCGAACTCACGGACCGCGAGATCATGACCTGAGCCGAAGTCGGCTGCTTAACCGACTGAGCCACCCAGGAGCCCCAAATCTCATCCTTTTAAGGTGTTCAATTCAGTGGTTTTTGGTATATTCACAAAGTTGTGCAACCATCACACTCTAATTCTGGGACATTTTCATCACGTCAAAAAAACCCCTGTACCCTGTAGTGCTTATTTCCCCACTCTCCCCAGCCACTGACAACCACTAGTCTGCTTTCTATCTGTGTTGATTTTTGAACATCATATAACTAGAATCATATAATTTGTGGCTTTTTGTGTCTGGCTTCTTTCATTTGGCATACTGTTGTTTGTTTTTTTTTTTTAATTTTTAATGTTTATTTTTGAGAGAGAGAGAGCGAGGAAGGGACAGAGAGAGAGGGAGACACAGAATCTGAAGCAGGCTCCAGGCTCTGAGCTGTCAGCACGATATGGGGCTCGAACCCACGAAACCATGAGATCATGACCTGAGCTGAAGTCGGCCGCTCAACCGACTGAGCCACCCAGGCGCCCCAGCATACTGTTTTTAAGGTTCACCTGCATTATAACATAAATGAGTACTTTATTCCTTTTCGTGGTAGAATAATATTCTGTGGTTATACCACATTTTCTTTGGCCATTTATCAGTTCATAGACATTTGGGTTGTTTCCCTTTTTTGGCCACTAAGAATAATGCTGTTATGAACATGTGTACATTTTTTTGAGTACAGGTTTTTGTGTGGACGTACATTTACATTTCTCTCAGGTACCTACCTAGGAATGGAACTGCTGGGTCACGTGGTAACTTTACATTCAACTTGAGGAGCTGCTGGAACATTTTCCAAAGCAGCTGCCCCATTTTACATTCCCAACAGCATTGTACATTTCTTTAAATCCTTGTCAGTACTGGGGTGCCTGGGTGGCTCAGTTGTTAAGCGTCCGACTTCGGCTCAGGTCATGATCTCGCGGTCCGTGAGTTCAAGCCCCGCGTCAGGCTCTGGGCTGATGGCTCAGAGCCTGGAGCCTGCTTCCGATTCTGTGTCTCCCTCTCTCTCTCTGCCCCTCCCCCGTTCATGCTCTGTCTCTGTCTCAAAAATAAATAAAAACATTAAAAAATAAAAAAAAAGTTTTTAAATCCTTGTCAGTACTTGTTACATTGTCTGTCTTTTTTATTCTAGCCTAGTCTCACAAGTATCTCACCGTGGTTTTGTTTTGCATTTTTCTGATGGCTAATAACTTTGAACATCTTTACATGTGTTTACTGGCCATTTAGAGATATGTACCCTTTGCTTATTTTAAAATTGGGTTATTTGTCACGTTGTTAGGGTTCTTATGTCCTGGATACTATAGCTTTATCAGATAGATGATTTGCAAATCTTTTCTCTAATTTTATGGGTCTTTTCGCTTTCTTGGTGGTGTCCTTTGAAGCACAAACGTTTTTAAATTGGGTGAAATCCAGTTTATATTTTCTTTTGTCACTTCTTTTGATATCATGTCTAAACATAATCCAAGATCATTAAGATTTATACTAATGTTTTCTTCTAAGAATTTTATAGTTTTAGCCTTTTAATTTCAATCTTTGATTCATTTTGAGTTAATGTTTGTATGTGGTGTGAGATGGGAGTCCACTTTAATTCTTTGGCATGCAGATAGCCAGTTACCCCAGCATCATTTGTTGACAAGATCATTCTTTTCCCCCTTAAATAAATGGTTTTGCCATCCTTGTAAAAAATCAATTGATCAGAAATGTATGGATTTATTTCTAGACTCCCAGTTCCATTCCATTGATTTTTATTTATTCTTATGCCACATGGTCTTAATCACTATAGCTTTGTAGTAAAGTAATAACCTAAACAGTAATTTTCAACCAGAGCAGGGCATCAAATTTACCTATAAAGCTTGAGTTACCTGGTTCTACTTCTGACTATGATGGAGTAGCTTATGTGAAACCAACCCTCCTGCTGAGAACAGCTAGTAAAATGTGGATTAAATTAAACAGCATCAACAACCACAACTGTTTGAAGGCATTGGAAAGTGACCAAGGCTGTCAAGATTTGTGGGGCTATAAGATAAATATAAAGAGCACGACTTACAGAAACAGCACCTTCTTCTTCTTCTTATTTTGTCTCTGTAACATAACTTTAAGTGAAATAAGGCAATAAAGTTTTGATGTAAACTTCTTTGTAATGCTTCACAATTATTTCAGGGTCCACATATGAAGTATTATGTAGCTGTAGGCATCATGGTTGACCAGTTACATACGTCTACTTGAAAGGCACAGTAGTTAAGAGCATGGGCTTTGGAAATATCGTGCCTGGATTTGAATCCTGGCCCTGCCACTTAATACCAGTGTATTCTTTAGTAAATCACTTAACCTCACAAACCTCGGGGCGCCTGGGTGGCTCAGTTGGTTAAGCGCCCAACTTCAGCTCAGGTCATGATTTCGCGGTTAGTGAGTTTGAGCCCCACGTTGGAGTCTGTGCTGACAGCTCCGAACCCGGAGCCTGCTTCAGATTCTGCATCTTTGTCTCTCTCTGACCCTTCCCCGCTCGTGGTCTGTCTGTCTGTCTGTCTCTCTCAAAAATAAATAAACATTAAATTTTTTTTTTAAATCTCACTAACCTCAATTCCTTCATCTGAAAAATGGGGATAATAATGCCTATCTTGGAATTATTATAGGTAATAATAGACTTAAGTAGGTAAAGTAGAAGTACTCAGAAGAGTCTCCAGCACTTAGTGTTCAGTAACTGCTAGCTGTTACAATACACAATGGTTTTTTTTGTTTTTTTTTTTTTTTTTTTTTTTTTCAACATTTTTTATTTATTTTTGGGACAGAGAGAGACAGAGCATGAACGGGGGAGGGGCAGAGAGAGAGGGAGACACAGAATCAGAAACAGGCTCCAGGCTCCGAGCCATCAGCCCAGAGCCTGACGCGGGGCTCGAACTCACGGACCGCGAGATCGTGACCTGGCTGAAGTCGGACGCTTAACCGACTGCGCCACCCAGGCGCCCCTACACAATGGTTTTTAAAACTACTAGTAATTTCATGTAAAGTTCTTTTATGCAACTCAAGCCCATTAAGTGAAAGTGAACAATGTACTCTTATTTCTGCTGTTGAAGCACGTTTTTGCTCTTTTTTTTTTTTTCTCAGTTACACAGCTACTCTTCATTACTATTCAAATTCTCCAGAATGATCTAATTGATGTCTCTAGCCTCAAGGCATTATTGATGAACAATGACTTTCATGCAGCTAATGTTTTACTTGATGAAGTATTAAGACATGGACCTGAACATGGTTAGTAGTCTGAATGCATCTAGTTGTAAAGGCCATCATCTACCAGTGGGGATGGGAGATGTATGGATGGGATATACAGCAATGGAGGGCACCCTGGGGGGGGGGGGGGCGCTGCAGTGAGATGACTGGTGAGCACCAGTGCCACCATAGTGTGCCAAGCCTGAGCTCTGTGAAACTGAACAGATGGGTGAGTCTGGGCCTACTTTATCCCTGTGGGTGGTGGTACTTGGGAGATGAGGTCACTTTGTGAACTGACTGGCACGGGCAGTATTCAGTCAGAATGCCATGCACAGAGTACAACAGAGTCCGTGAGGCCCTTCGCCACGTGTTAACCCTTTGGAAGGTAAACTATGCTGATATCCAGGAATACCTCAGGGGGTGTTGCCTGCGGCATTGGCTCAAGGAAGCAGATGTTTATAAATGTACAAAATAACTGCGTTATTTTAATGACTGGTATTGTTGAATATCATTTTTGTTACGTTTTCAAAAGAGTTGGGGAATATTCTTTACTTTCCTATTCTCTGTAAGAGATTTTTTTTCTTCCTCAAATGTTAAGCAGAACTCACAGGTGAAGCCTTATGGGCCTAGAGTTTTATTTATGGAAAAATTCTGGACTATTGATTTAATTTCTGAAATTGTATGGTATTACCAAGAAAATATTCTATTTTCCTGTCAATTTTGGCAGGCTGTGTCTTTATAGGAATTTGTCCACTTCATCTGACTTTTCAAATGTATTGGATAAAGTTGTCCTTGACATCTGCTTTTTATCTTTTTTGATTTCTGCTTCATCTGTAATGATACCTTCATTTTCATCCTCAATATTAGTGACTTAGAGCTTTTTTTTCCCCCCACTCCACCTCCACAGAGTTTTTCTTTTCCTTTTTGTAAAATTGAGATATAATGGGCATATAATAACATTATGTAAGTTTAGAGTGTCCAATGTGTTGATTTGATACATTTATATATTGCAATATAATTATCACTGTAATGTTATCTAACACCTCTATCACATCACGTAATTATCACAATTTCTTTTTTTGTGGTGAGAACATTTAAGATCTAGTCTCTTAGCAACTTTCAATTATGTAATACAGTATTAGATCAGCACAGCATTAGATTTCCAGAATTTATTCATTTTAACTGCAAATTTGTACTTTTTAACAGTATCTCCCCAATCACCCCACCCCCTAAGTCCTTGGTAACCACCATTCTGCTCTCTTTCTGTGAGATCGGCTTTTTTAGATTCCACATATTAGCGATATATACAACATTTGTCTTTGGCTTATCTCCTCTAAGCATAAGGACTTCAAGATCCTACCATCTTGTTGCAAATGACAGGATTTCTCTCTTTCTCATGGCTGAAAAATACTCTGTTGTCTATTTTCACACTACCTCTGTTTATTCATCTGTTGATGAGCACTTAGATTGTTTCCATATTTTAGCTATTGTGAATAATGCTGAAATAGACACAGGAGTATGTCTTCAAGATCCTGTTTTCGTTTCCTTTGAATATACACTTGTAAGGGGAATTGATGGTTCATATCGTAGTTCTATTTTTAATTTTGAGGGGAATTTCTATACTATTGTCCATAGTGGCTGCACCAATCTACATTGCCACCAACAGTGTATGAGGGTTCCCATTCTCCACATCATCACAAATCCTTATCTCCGGTCTTCTTGATGATAGCCATTCTAACGGGTTTGAGCAATATCTCATTGTGGTTATGATTTGCATTTCCCTGATGGTTAGTGATGTTGAACACCTTTTCATGCACCTGTTGGTCATTTGGATGTCTTCTTTGGGAAAATGCCTATTCTATTGCTCTGCCCATTTTTAAAATAGTTCATTTGCTTGTTTGTTATTGAGCTGTGTGAATTCTTTGTTATATATTTTGGATAATAATCCTTTATCAGATATATGGTTTGCAAATATTTTCTCTCATTCTGTAGGTTGCCTTTTCATTTTGCCGATTGTTTCTTTTGCTGTACAAAAGTTTTTAAGTTGAATGTAGTTCTGGGGTGCCTGGGTGGCTCAGTCGGTTAAGCGTCCGACTACAGCCAGTTAAGCTTTCGACATCAGGTCTTGATCTCATGATTCTTGAGTTCAAGCACCATGTCGGGCTCTGTGCTGACAGCTTGGAGCTTGCTTCAGTTTCTGTGTCTCCCTCTCTCTCTGCCCCTCCCTGCTCATGCTCTGTGTCTTTCTCTCTCACAAATAAATAAACATTAAAAAAAAGAAAAATCTTAAATTGCATCTAGTTCTACTTGTTGATTTCTGCTTTTGTTGTTTGTGCTTTTGGTGTCATGTCCAAAAAATCATTGCCAAGACCAATGTCTGAAAGCTGTTTCCTTATGTTTTCTTTACAGTATCAGATCTTACAATTAAATCTTTAATTCATTTTGAGGTAATTTTGGGGAGTATCCCAAGTGGTTATTCAGTTTCCCAACACCATTTGTTGAAGAGACCATCCTTTCTCCATTGAATGTTCTTGGCTGCCTCGTCAAATATTAGTTGAGCATATGTGGGGTTTATTTCTGGGCTCTGTCACTTCTGCTGTAAACTTTTCTACTTTTTTTTTTTTTTTTTTTTTTTTTTTGCATTGGGTTTTTTTTTTTTTTTCTTCCTTTTCTCTCTCCCCCTCCTTTTTTTTTTTTTTTTTTCCTTTTGGTTCTTTTCATGTCTATCCTTTATGTCCCTTACTATAGTTTGTCATATCCATTCTACCTTGTGTACCTTTACTTTACTTGAGTCTTTATTTTGGAGCTGACTTGGTCTTTCTACACAGTCTATTTTCTGAGTTGTTGGCTCCCATCTCAAATCTTCCTTTGTCCATTTCTATCCTGATTTGTTGAAAGAGTTGAGGGTGTTGGGTGGCACATTCAGTGTGGAGCTCTGTCTTCAGTTTCTACTGAAGTAAATGAAGTCCGTTTACTTTAATGGCACCTTTGGGGCAGAGGGTGGGAGGTGGGGGTAGTGAGCCTTCTGACATTTTGATACTGTTTAGTAGGGACTTCATCTTTAACTGCTTCTTTCTTTTCCTTCACCACCAAATTCTATGCACTGAGTTCCACATCAAGATGCCATCTTTGGTCCTATGGATTTCTAAGCCTTTTTCTTAGATTTCTCCAGAGTAAATTTAGGTGGTTACCATTATCCTAAAAGTAGTGTTTCTTAACCTTTAAAAAAAAATATCACTCCCCTAAGGAGACTTTTTAGACATTTTTGTCTTTTTCACCATCCCACACGCTATGAATGTTTAATGCCAAAAATAAATATTTGCTTATGTACTGTGGCCACAAACCATTGTAATGGCTAAGATTTTTTCCCCTCCAAGAACCTGTTTTCCTTCCTGAAAGCCTATCACCCTCAGTGAAAATGCATGTCCTAAAGGTATCTAGAACTTTAGTTTCTGCTTATACTGCTAAACCCTATTTTCTAGAATTTCACTTAGATGTTAACACATTTGTAAGGAATATTGGCCTATAGCCTCTTTGCCTGCCCACCGTGTGTTTGTTTTGTTTTGCTTTTGTAGTTTTTGGACAAGTAGGAGCTACTGAAGGGTTTTATTCAGAGGAGTAACCAGATTTTTTTTTTAAAGAGAAAGACCTCTCTTGCTGCATTGTTTAAAATAAATGGAGAGAAATGAGACTGATGCGATAGATTTTTAGCAATGCTATTGTAATAGCATAGGCATTAACTAATATAGTGATATATTCAAGCAGTATTTGGAAATAATTGAATAGAAATTGATAATCATATGTATGCAGAAGTTAAGGAAGAAGGAACAGTACAGGCTGACCCCCGGGCTTTTCACCTTTGTTATAACTTGACTATTAACTGCTGACAGATTAATTCAGAAGCAGTAATTCCTTCATCTACATTTTACTTTGCATTACAGAAAATGGCAAGATTACCTTTGAAGAATTTTTTTATTAAGTTCTGTGATACATTGAACATGCCTAAAGCCTCAGGTGAGTTCCACTTAATATGTATCTACTGGCTCTGTGTGGAAGGACAGGCAGTGGTTTTCATGTTAAAACAACACAGGATTGGGGCGTCTGTGTCACTCAGTTGGTTGAGCAACTGACTCTTGACTTCGGCTCAGGTCATGATTCCAGGGTCATGGGCTCAACCTGCATCCATTCGCGCTGAGTATGAAGCCTGCTTAAGATTTCCTCTCTCCCTTCATCCTTCTCCCCAGCTTGTGCTCTCTCTCTCCCTAAAATAGTAAACAAACAAACAAACAAAGATGTTTTCAAAAAAAAGATGTTTTTTAAAACATCTTTTAAAAAACACACAGGATTAGATAAAGCACAGGTAAGTAAGAAACAATATAAAGATAAAACAATATAGGGGCACCTTGGTGGCTCAGTTGTTTAAGCGTCAGACTTCGGCTCAGGTCATGATCTTGTGGTCTGTGAGTTGGAGCCCCCCATCAGGGTCTGTGCTGACAGCTCAGAGCCTGGAGCCTGCTTCGGATTCTGTGTCTCCCTCCCTCACTGCTCCTCCCCCACTCGCTCTCGGTTTCCCTGTCTCTCTCTTTCTCAAAAATAAACAAACATTAAATTTTTTTAAAGATAAAACAATACAGTATTAGTTTATATAACTTGTGTTTGAATTATATGGCAAAGACTGCTAAATTTACCCCAAACTCAAAGTTATGGGTGGTTTTACTTTGATAGTGCTAGAAAAATATTAGATTATATACTGTTCTCTGAGATTATTCACTAGGTATATCTGACCTGAATTTATTAGAATATTATAAACAATGAGAAAATAATTTTTAGAATGCAAATTGGTGCAGCCACTGTGGAAGACAATATGGAGTTTCCTCAAAAAGTTAAAAATAGAACTACCCTATGACCCAGCAATTTCACTACTAGGTATTTACACAAAAGGTATACAAATACTAATTTGAAGGGCCACATGCACCCTGATGTTTATAGCAGCATTGTCAACAATTGCCAAATTATGGGAAAAACCCAAATGTCCATGGATTGATGAATGAATAAAGAAGTTATGGTGTATGTATATGTATATGTAATGGAATATTACTCAGCCATCAAAAGAATGAAATCTTGCCATTTGCAACAATGTGGATGGAACCAGACTGGATTATGCTAAGTGAGATAAGTCAGGCAGAGAAAGACAAATACCTATGATTTCACACATGTGGAATTTAAGAAACAAAACGAATGAACATAGGGGAAGGTGGGGGAAAGAGAGAAGCAAACCATATGAAGAGTCTTAACTATAGTGAACAAACTGAGGGTTGGTGGAAGGAGGTGGGCGGGGGATGGGCTAAAAGGATGATGGGTATTGAGGGCATTTGTTACGTTGAACACTGGGTGTCATATGTAAGTGATGAATCACTAAATTCTACTGAAACCAATAGTACACTATATGTTGACTAACTAGAATTTGAATAAAAATTTGAAAAATAAAAAGAAGACAACTTTAAAACTTTTGACCAACCTAGCAAAGTGGATTTTATACCTATCTTTTCTGTTTTTATGTATTCTCAACTACTCTCTTGACTATATTTTTGAGGAGCAAATTTATATTTATTGCAGTATAACTTGCGTGTAGTAAAATTCACCTTTTTTTAGGTATATTGTTTTTTGAATTCTTAAAAATAATGTCATGTAACCATTACTAAACAGCACATAGACTGTATCACCACAGAAGTTTCTTTGTGTCCTTTTGTAGTCCATCCATTTCGCTAACCCTCATTCCTGGTGACCCCTGATCTATTCTTTGACTCTAAAGTTTTGCCTTTTCTAGGTTGTCATGTAAATGGAATCATAACATATGAAGCTCATTTGAGTCTGGCTTCTTTCACATAGCATATTATACTTTACATTCATCAACTTTTTGCATGCAGTGTGTTTATTTTTATTGATGAGTATTATTCCATTACATGAATGTAATGTTTGTATATTTACCAATTGATAAACTATTGAAGTTTCCTGGGTTTTGGTGATTATGAGTGAAGCTGCTATAAATATTTATGTACAGGTATTTGTGTGGACATATATTTTCATTTCTCCTAGTTGAATACCTAGAAATGGGATTGCTGGGATATATATTTAAATTGATAGAAACTGCCAAACATCAATTTATGATAGATAACATCCATTTATGATTAAAAAAAACCTCTCAACAAAGTGTGTACAGAAGAAACATACCTCAGCTTAATGAAGGCCATATACGAAAGGCCACATATATGCTCAATGGGGAAAAACTGAAAGCTTTTCTTCTAAGATCAGGAACAAGACAAGGATGCCTATTCTTGCCAGTTTTTTTGTTTTGTTTTGTTTACTAAAATATAGTTTACATAAAATGTTATATTAGTTTCAGGCATACAACATAGTGATTCAATAATTCTATGTATTGCTCACGTCTCACCATGATAAGTGTAGTTATCATCTGTCACAATAAAATGTTATTACAGTGTTATTGACTATATTCCCTATGCCGTAATTTTTCTCACTACTTTTACTCAACTTGTGTTCATAGTATTGGAAGTCCTACCGAGAACAATTAGGCAAGAAAAGGAAACAAAGTCATCCAAATTGGAAAGAAAGAAATAAAACTGTTACTATTTGCAGATAACACAATATTATATGTAGAAAACCCTAAAGGCCCTATTAAAAAAAAACTGTTAGAACTAATAAACAAATTCAGTAAAGTTGCACCATATGAAATCAAATAGAAAAACCAGTTGCATTTCTATTTGCTAATAAACTATCAGAAAGAAATTAAGAAAACTATCCCATTACAATTGCATTGAAAAGAATAAAATACCTAAGAATAAATTTAACCAAGGAGGTGAAAGACCTGTACACTGAAAACTATAAGACATTGAAGAAAGAAATTGAAGATGATGCAAATGAATGGAAAGATATTCCATGCTTGTGGAGTCAAAGAATTAATAATGTTAAAATGTCCATACTACCCAAAGCGATATACGGGCTCAATGCAATCCCTATCAAAATTCCAATGGCATTTTTCACACCTAGAACAAACAATCCTAAAATTTGTATGGAGCCATAGAAAACCCTGATAGCCAAAGCAATCTTGAGAAAGAACAAAGCTGGAGCCATCATACTTTCTGATTCCAAACTTTATTACAAAAGTATAGTAATCAAAACTCTATGGTATTGGCATAAAAACAGACATCAGTGGAACAGAACAGAGAGCTCAGAAATAAACCCTTGCATATACGGTCAATTCATTTATGACAAACGAGGCAAGAATATATAGTGGGGAAAGGACAGATTCTTCAATAAGTGGTGTTGGGAAAACTAGACAACCACATGCAAAAGAATGAAACTGGATTCCTATCTTAGACTATGATTAAATACTTGCTCTTGTAAGACCTGAAACCATAAAACTCCTGGAAGAGGAGCGCCTGGGTGACTCAGGTAAGTGTCTGGCTTGGCTCAGGTCATGATCTCGCGGTCTGTGGGCGTCGGGCTCTGTGCTGACAGCTCGGAGCCTGGAGCCTGCTTCGGATTCTGTGTCTCCCTCTCTCTCCTCCCCTCCCCGGCTCATGCTCGCTCTCTCTCTCTCTCTCTCTCTCTCTCTGTCTCACAAAAACAAATGAAAAATGTTAAAAAAATTTTTTTAACGTTTAAAAAAAATCTAGGAAAAAACATAGGCAGTAAGCTCTCTGACATCCATCTTGGAAAAAATTTAAAAAAAAAACAATTTTATCTATTAATACAATATCATAGGTAAAGTCAAAGAACAAATAACAATATGGTAGAAACTATAATGTATATCACAGAAGAAAAATAGAAAAATGGGCAAAAGTCATGGATATATAAATCATAAAAAAGATCTTAAATGGCTTATGAACATATTAAGAGATGTTTGATTTTACTCATAATAAGAAATATGCAAATTGAAATGGACATACAATTTCTCACCCATTAGATTGGCAAAAATTGAAAACCTTCACAACTGTTAGGTTGTAGAGAAAAAGACGTTTACCTATAGCTGGTGGGCGTTTAACATGCTACCAGTCTAATGGAGGGAATTTGGCAATGTCTAACAAAACTACATATGCCTTTACCTTTGGACCCAGCAATCCTGCTTCTAGGAATTTTCCCTGAAGATACCTTCCAACAATGTGAAAATATAGATACATAAGATTATTCATTACAGAATTATTTGAGATGGCAAAAGAATGAAAATACTTAATGTGTAAACATTGGAGGTTAGTTGAATAAACTTTAGTTTCTATGTACAGTAGAGTATTATACAACTCTAAAAAAGAATTTTTTAAAAAGGAGTTTCAGGGGTGCCTGCATGACTTAGTCGGTTAGGCGTCCGACTTTGGCTCAGGTCATGATCTCACGGCTCGTGAGTTCAAGCCCCGTGCCAGCCTGGAGTCTGCCTTGGATTCTGTGTCTCCATCTCTCTCTGCCCCTCCCCTACTCATGCTCGCAGGCGCGCTCTCTCTCTTTCAAAAATAAACATTAAGAAAAAAGAATTTCATACCACTACTTTTTGTACTACTGATTTTATACCTTTCCAGCATTTAAAACTACAAATTTCCCTCTGAGCACTTTCACAGCATCTCACAAAATTTTATATGTTGTGATTTGATAATCACTTATTTAAAATATTTTCTTTTTTTTTTAAATTTTTTTTTTTCAACGTTTTTTATTTATTTTTGGGACAGAGAGAGACAGAGCATGAACGGGGGAGGGGCAGAGAGAGAGGGAGACACAGAATCGGAAACAGGCTCCAGGCTCCGAGCCATCAGCCCAGAGCCTGACGCGGGGCTCGAACTCACGGACCGCGAGATCGTGACCTGGCTGAAGTCGGACGCTTAACCGACTGCGCCACCCAGGCGCCCTAAAATATTTTCTAATTTACCTTGTGATATCTCATTTGAAACATGAGTTATTTAGAAATGTACTATTTAGGGGCACCTGGGTGGCTCAGTTGGTTAAGTGTCCAACTTCGGCTCAGGTCATGATCTCATGGTTCCTGGGTCGGAGCCTCGTGTCGGGCTCTGTGCTGACAGCTCAGAGCCTGGAGCTGCTTCGGATTCTGTGTCTCCCTCTCTGTCTGCCCCTCTCCCACCCACGCTCTGCCTCTCTCTGTCTCTCAAAAATAAATCAACATTAAAAAAATTAAAGAACTATATTATTTAATTTCCAAATATTTGGACATGTGCTAGGGATCTTGTTACTGATTTCTAATGTAATACACCTTGGTCAGAGAATTTATTTCGTACAATTTAAATTCTTTTAAATTCATTAAGATTTGGTTCAAAGACTAGCATGTGGTCTACCTAGGTGAATATTCCATGTGCACTTGAAAGAATGTATATTCTGTAGTTGTTGGGTAGTGTTCTATAAATATCATTTGGTTAGATTGTTTGCTAGTTTTGTTGGATATTCTAATTTCTGATTTTTTTTAAACATTAAAATTTTTTTTGTTTTAATATTTATTTTTGAGAGAGAGAGAGAGAGAGAGAGAGAGAGAGAGAGAGAACGAGCAGGGGAAGGGCAGAGAGAGAGGGAAACACAGAATCCAAAGCAGGCTCCAGGCTCTGAGCTGTCAGCACAGAGCCCAACACAGGGCTCTAACTCATGAACTGTGAGATCGTGACCTAAGCCAAAGTCAGACACTTAACTGACTGAGCCACCCAGGCGCCCTTAATTCTTCCTGATGTTTATTCTAGTTGTTCTATTAATTACTAAGTGCAAGATTTTCAAATCTGCAGTTCTGATTATGGGTTCATGCATTCCTCCCTTTAATTCTGCAAGTTTTTGCTATATTTGGAAGGCTCTTGTTAGATGCATGCACATTTGATATTGTTGCAAAATTTAATGTATATGACCTTATGAAATGTACTTTGTCTGTTGCTCTCTTTTGTCTTATTTTTGCTGCTCTTCTGTTTCTTTCCCCCAGTTTCCTTACTTATATTTATACATTTCTGTGTACCTATTGTCACCTATTTTAAATTATTGTAGGTACATAAATAAATACAAATACTGCCTTTTCTCTTAAGTATAATTTTATATCTTGGGAGATTTTTTTCCCCACTTTTTTTTAAATATAAAGGAGACGGGTGTCTGGGTGGCTCAGTCGGTTGAGCGTCTGACTTCAACTCAGGTCATGATCTCGCGGTCTGTGAGTTCGAGCCCCGTGTCAGGCTCTGTGCTGACAGCTCAGAGCCTGGAGCCTGCTTCAGATTCTGTGTCTCCCTCTGTCTCTGCCCCTCTCCAGCTCATGCTCTGTCTTTCTCTCTCTCTCTGTCAAAAATAAATAAACATTAAAAAAAATTAAAATATAAAGGAGAAACATGAAAATTCCTTTCTAACTGAAGGTGATTATCTCTTCCCAGGAAATAAAAATCAATTTTACAACATCAACATTTACAAAAATGAACTTAAAGACATTCCTGTACTTCAGCAAAATTTAAATGCCATTGGAATCTATCTAACAGATGATAAAATAAAGGAGACTTTGGATAACACTAATCCTAACGGTGAGTAATTATTTCAATTTAAAATAACAAATTTTGCATATTTCAGAAGTTTCACTCTAAATGCCAAAGGAAATATACTGCCATATATCTTTTAAAAGAGAAATTAAAAGTTGTTTCTTGTCTATCAATTTACGGGTTTTTATCAGAGGAATTGATGTTCAAAGTGCATCTCTGACAGCTTTATTTTAGGTCTATTCTGCATATCACATGTGTCACAATAGGATTACCAGTCCTCTCCATTATTTTTGTGTTTATAGCTCTGGTGTTATAACATCAAATGGTCCTTTTTACAATAATACCTAAATTCTTTCTTTTTTTCTTTTTTAAAAAAAGATGAAGTGGTGAGTTTTAAGGATTTCATCAGAGAATTGAACAACAGTGATGAATTTATCGAGTGCCACAGTAAGTATGAAATTCAAAATGCATATGAACAGAAACTTCATTTTTGGGGGTTGGTGTATGTATAGGTATGTGTGTATATAGACTTTATATATACTCTACCAAACCCCCCTTTTATGCATTTTCTCATTTAAACTCAGTTCATGTTGTAAACTCTAGGTTTTCACACATAGATGCATATTTTCCATACTGTAATATTCTTGAATTATTTAAAAAAATTTCTGTTGTCTCTCTTTCTTCCTTGTCATGTGTTTTATTGCTATATTCTTTCTTTTGTCCTCACTAATGCTGATGGGGTTATCCATCTTATAATCAAAGTAACAGGTTTGCTTTTTTAAATCACATCTAATGACTTTTCCCCTCTGTATTCTTATCTTTCTTGTTTATTTCTTCATATATATATTTTTTTACATTTGCTCTCTATCTCCTTGTGAAAAACATTGGCTAAATGCTTAACTTTTTTCGGTTTGTTTTGAAATTTCAGCACAGTTCTATCATGGGGACACTAAAACAGCCTTGGACCACAGACATTGAGATTGAGAACTGTAGTCCTAAAACTGGGGTTTTAAAAGAAGTATTGAAATAAGTGGATTCTCTCTAAATAATCTGTACTTGGAATGCAGTTCCACTCACTATCTCAGGATAAGTTTGGTGGGAACCTTGACAAATTAATGCTATATTCATTATAGAAGATTATAGATCTATGAATAGCTAAGACCCTTTTGGGAAAAAAAAAGATAAAGATCTTGCTTTGTCACATGTTAGTACATAGCATAATGCTGTTTTAATATAGACCTGTGAAAATAGACCAGTGCATCACAATATGGAACCCAGTAGAGACTTCTATTAATGGGAACTCGGAATGTGATAGAAATGACATCATCAGTTAGTGGGGGAAAAGATGTATTATTTAGCTTCTGATTTGAGAAAATTGCCTTACAATGCAGAGAAAATGAAGTAGAATCCCTATGTCATACCATATACAAAAATAACCTTCAAAGAATCAAATGAATGTTAAAATGGATCTCAAAGATTAAACTATAAAGCTGTTGGAAGAAAATGCAAGAAAAACTATTGTGCCTTGTGGTTATGGATGCCTTCTTAAAGATGTTACTCCCCAAAAGCACAACCATGGGGTAAAAAAGGATTTGATCACATCAAAATTAAGGATTTCTGGTAAATGAAGGACTCTAAAACATGTAACAGACTGGAAGAAGATAATTACAAGATAACTAACAAAAAATTAATATCTCAAATATAAGGGAATTCTGCAAATCAACAGTAGAAAGAAAGAAATCAATTGGAAAAATAAGTAAGGATATAAGACTTAGTATACAGGAGGAGAAACCCACATAGCTAAATATGTGTATGAAGAGAGTTGGCAATACTCACAAATTGCTAGTGAGTAGGTAAAATGGTACAGCATTCCAGATTGCAATCTAGCAGTACTTGTCAAATTCAGTATGCATATTTCTTATGATCCAATAATTCTATTGTCAGATAAATAGCCCAGAGAAGTTTCTTGTAGAGACATGTACAGGGATGCTCCCTGCAACATTATGGGAGGGAAGAAATGAAAACAATCTATGAGTCCATGATTTGGGAAATGGTTGAATAAAATATGGTCCATACATACACGTCATAACAGTAAACTAGATTTACATTTGCACCAGAGAGAGACCTCAGTAATAATACGGTTCCATGAAGAAAGGAAAAAATGGAATACGTGTATAACAAAGAATGCTTTATATAAGTTGGATTTCTACTAATGCCCATAAAACACAACCATATTTATATCTATTTCCAGGTAAACACTGAATTCTAAATAGATAAGATTGAAATAGACGGATTGAAAGAAATTGAGAAAGAGATTGAGATTGAAGTGACAATATTAACAAAGTTGACTTCAGAAACAGATTAGAGTACTCTGTATGCTAAAAACATACACATTCTTTTCAAATACTTATGGAATATCCACAAAAATAGATGATGTATTTAAGCCACAAATAAAAATTTCAGTGAATTCTGAAAATCAGAAGTCATTCAGACCACATAGTCTGACCATGATGTTGTGACATTAAAATTATTTGTGACAGAAAGGAAAAGTGTTGCTTTTAAGATGAAAAACAAATTGCCTTGTAAGTAATTCCTTGGTGGAAGAATAAAAGAAACCTGAAAGATTTTAGAAATGATGACAGTGAAAGCACTATGTATCAAATCGTGTAGAGTGTGACCAAAACAATCTTACAGGATATTTTATAGCATTAAATGCTTTTATTAGAAAACAAGAAATATCAAAAATAATTTATCTTTTTTTAAGTTTATTTATTTTCGGAGAGAGAGTGCATATGACGGGGGGGAAGAGCAGAGAGAGAGAAGGACAGAATCCCAAGCAGGCTCCTTGCTGTCAGCGCAGCTGACATGATCATGACCTGGGCCAAAATGAAGAGTGGGACGCTTAACCGACTGAGACACCCAGGCGCCTCCAGAACAATTTATCTTAAACGTTCAGTTTACAGAGCTAACCAGCAGCATAAACAACAAAAGAGCAGTACAATCCCCCTGAAAAGTGCTAGTCAGGAGCTAACAAAGTGGAAAGTTGAAGTTAGTGAAATAGAACACACACACACACACACACACACACACACACACACACGCACTTATCCATATAACCAAAAGTTGGTTCTTTCAAAAGACTAATAAAGAACTCTTTAGGAAGTATGATGAAGGGGAAAAAATAGGGAGGACATAATAAAGAAGACAGTTGTAACTTGGATACAAGGGAGATTAAAAGATATAAATGAATAACACTTGAGTTAGTAAAGCAACAAATTATTGGCATGTCATCAACAACACTGTCATTCTTTCCAAATGTTTAGATAAAGACAGAAAGGGCTGCCTTTTTTTAAATGTTTGTTTATTTATTTTTGAGAGAGAGAGAGTGAGCGAGCATGAGTAGGGAAGGGGCAGAGAGAGAGAGTGCCAGAAGATCTGAAGCTGGCTCTGCGCTGACAGCACAGAGCCTGATGTGGGGCTCGAGCTCACAAACCGTGAGATCAAGACCTGAGCCAAAGTCAGACACTTAACTGACTGAGCCACCCAAGTGCCCCCTTTTGTTTCCCCATCATGGCACTATTTTCTTAGAGATAATTTTGGTATTTTGTTGTTTTGTTTACCTTCCTGTGTTGAACTAGTAAGGTAAACTATTTCAGTGTGTCTTGTTTTCTGATATAAGCATTGTAAACCTATAAATGTTGTAGAGCTTTCAGTTTGGAGAATATTTCAGAGAGGCAAAATCTCTCAAGACTGGGTATTCTAGAAAATGAATACATCTCACCCAAATCAAGTTGTTATGTGCTTCTCTGGATAGACTGACCAACTAGATATCTTTGTATTTTGTCATGTCTCTGTTTAGGAATAGAAGATGCATGTAACGTTGTTAATAGTGTCTTTGATAGGAAAGTTGAAGTTACAGACCTTTTATCTGCGTTGGAGGGCCTGGAGAAACCTTTAAATGAAGAAAAACCTGAGGTGTTACTGAACTCTGAAACAGATGGTGAGTTCTTGAGTTACCTCTCAGTTTTCCTGTTTAGACTATACGTGTTCATGCTGGCTCATTTTTTTTTTTTTTTTTTTTTAAGAATACTAATACCATAGGTTTAGGAAGATTGTTATGGGACTGCTATGTTTATAAACTGGTTACTGAGAATTGTTGTAACCCTTTTGGAAAGTGTGTGGATACTCTTCTTTATTTGGAGAAGACTAGTAGAAACAAGTACTGTTTTTATCCAGGTTTTAAAATCAGATACTTCTTGGGGTGCCTGGGTAGCTCAGTCAGTTAAGCGTCCAACTCATGATTTTGGCTCAGGTCATGATCTCACGGTTTGAGATCACGATCTCACAGTGCTCTGCACTGACGGACGGAGCCTGCCTGGGATTCTCTCTCTCTCTGCTCTCTGCCCTTCCCCTGTTCTCTCCCTCTCTCTCTTCCTCCAAACATAAATAAATAACCATTAAAAATGTTTAAAAAGATGTTTCAAACATTTTAAAAAATAAATAAAATCAGATACTTCTTTTTTAAAGATTTTTAAAAATGTTTTTATTTATTTTTGAGGGAGAGAGAGTGGAGGAGGGTCAGAGAGAGGGAACACAGAGTCTGAAGCAGGCTCCAGGCTCTAAGGTGTCAGCACAGAGCCTGACACGGGGCTCAAACTCATGGACCACGAGATTATGACCTGAGCCGAAGTCAGACGCTTGACTACTGAGCCACCCAGGCGCCCCATCTTTTTTCTTTTTAGGTCATTTATGCTAGCGGTTTGTCAATTTTAATAACTCTTAACTAATTCCTGGCTTTCTGATCCTCTCTATCGTGTTTATTGTTTCCTCAATTTATGTTTTCATCTGTATCATTTTCTTCTCTACCATTGATTTTGTGACATTTTGTATATATATTTCACATATAGAATGAAATGATCACAACGATAGATCTAGTTAACACGTCACCATGCATAGTTAAAAAGGGGTTTTTTTCTTATGTTGAGAAATTTTAAGATTTACTCTCTGAGCAACCTGCGAATATGCAATACAGTATATTTTTGGATATATATGTATTTTCTATTCTTTTAATTTCACTCTTTCTGTACTCTTCTAAAAAAAGATAAATTTGAAAACATGTAAGGGAAACTAAAATTTGAAAAGAAAGAAACAGGACTTAAAGAAATTAAAAAAATAATAATTAAAATTAATTAGCAGACAACAATATTAGCAGATTAAACATAGGTGAAGAGAGAAATATGAAGTGCAAAGGAGTTTGAAGAAATTATACAGAATGCAGCATAGAAAGACAGAGTTGGAATATAGGAAAGAGGTTAGTGGCGCTGGGGTGGCTCAGTTGATTGAGTATCAGATTTCTGCTCAGGTCATGATCTTGTGGTTTGTGAGTTAGAGCCCTGCATTGGGCTCACTGCTGTAAACATGGAGCCCTCTTCAGATCCTCTGTCTCCCTCTCTGCACATCTCCTACTCTCTCTCTCTCCCCCAAATAAATAAACATTAAAAAAAAGAAGAAGAAGAAGCTAAAAGGAAGGCAGAATGAAGAGGTCTACTTATTGTGGCAATCAGTTTGAAATATATATGTGTATCTGATTACGTTATATATTAGTTACAACTAATATAATGTTACATGTCAGTTATATCTCAGTAAAGCTAGAAAAAGAAAGAATGAAAAGATGTGATATATAGCCACACAGGAGAGAAGAGACAGAGTGGTTGCAGAGAAAATATTTGGAGAACTATAGCTGAGAATTTTCCAGAATGAGAAAGACCTAAACCTACCAATACAAGAATTCCAGTGAATCCCACATAGGATGAAAGGAAATCCATACATAGGGTTATCATGATGAAACTGTGACATACCAAAGAGAAAGAAAAATCTTAAAGGTAGCTAGAGAGAAAAGTCAAATTATCTATAAAGGAGGAACGTTTTCTTATTCTTGATATTTTTTTCTGGGTCTTGAAATCTAGAGAAACATTTTTGTAAATTGAGGATAACCACCCCACGTTCCCCTCCACTTTGGGAGGAACTTAGGCTTTGTCTGAGCCTTTGAAACTACAAACTAAAATTCATCCAATTTTGTTTTGTTTTGTCTTTGGCAAACACTCTTTGGGTAAAAACAGTCGCCGTGTTTCTGGATTACAGCCTTTCATCAGTTGTTTGGTCTGGGAATTTCTTACTTTCTTGGCAACACATTGATGAATTCAAGATTTTTTTTAAATTTTTTTTTTTAACATTTATTTTTGAGACAGAGAGAGACAGAGCATGAGTCGGGGAGGGTCAGAAAGAGAGAGGGAGACACAGAATCTGAAACAGGCTCCAGACTCCAAGCTGTCGGCACAGAGCCCGACGCGGGGCTCGAACTCACGGACTGTGAGATCATGACCTGAGCTGGAGTCGGACGCTTAACCGACTGAGCCACCCAGGCGCCCCAAGATTTTTTTTTTTATAGCAATAATTTTATTTAGAATTTTTAGTTGTTTTTAGTAGGAGGGCTGATCCAGATATCTGGCTACTAAATACCAGAAATTGAAATCATTTTTTTCTTTCAATTAAATTAAATCAGACCCTGGGGGCAGGGTGGTTGATTACTGGCACCCTCTCCCATTCCAAAGTCACACCATAATGTGGGAGACAGAGGAAGAGCTTTTAAAACTTCCTTGCATTGTGTTTCTACTGATGCTTTGTTGTTGGAGCCTGTGGTAATCCTGCATCTGTGTGAAGGGAAGCTCCCACAGGGTAATTCTCACTCTTTCCCATCAAACCTCTAGTCTCTCAACCCCTCCCTGTCCCTCTCTTTCCTTCTGTCTCTGTCTCCAGACAAACTCTTCCTCTCTATTTAGGCATTTGGCATATTTTCTTCAATGATTCTAGGTTTTTGCAAACATAGTCCCTACCAAAACTCTCAGTCTACAAAAATCTCAGGAGTGAGGAAATATTTAAGGCCAAGCTAACTGCTTCGAATAGGAAAGATGGGTCAAATTATCCTGCCACTTCAAAAGGTATAGTGCCATAGCTCCAATATTTGCCATTTAGATAAATTACAATAGACTTCAATAGAGAAGGGTAACTTTTGAATCAGGCTCTGCAGAGTCCGCTAACTCAAATGCCTGCGGTAGCCAGGCACGTAATGCAAAATTAATAAAATGAGTTGGCTGTAAGACAAAAGGAAGGGGTGTGGACTGTAAGGTAACTTGAGAGCATGTGTCCTAGATGAAGATAGTTAAATTCAAATGGAAAGAAAACCCCACCACTCCCTAGGACAATGGACATGACTGACTCTCAGCTATATTCAGTCTGTGGGCTACCAGCCTATGACCCCTGAAGCAGGCTTCTGTAGGAGTGGGAAAACAATCTTTTCCTTCTGCCCTTCTAGGTTCCCAGCTGGAGCTCTGTAACAAGAGACAGATCAACAAGAGAAAAGCATTCAAAGTTAATATAAATTTTACATGAAAGGGGAATATTCATAAGGAGTTGTTAAAGCTGAATGTTTTGGTGTTAGCTTTGATGAAGTGTGGAAAGTGGTAGAAAACTGTGATAGGACAAAATGAGATGAGCTGAGCGTGGTAAACCAGGGGAAACTTAGTAAGGTCTGTTCGTTCAGATTCCTCTTGGTGTCCCTCCAACCCTCAGTCTTCAGAGATAAGGATGCACCCTCCCTCTGGGTATAGCAAGGGCATCTCTCACATGAGTGTCTTATGACCTGCCTCGGGGCAGGGGATGGGGAGGTCTGAATCCTAACTGTACCTTGCAATTCCCAGATTGTGTTTCCTTGCATTCCCTTTTTGTGTGTGTGTACGTGTGTGTGTGTGTGTGTGTGCACACGCACATGCTCATAATCTAAGTGTATTTCTTACCATGCATTATGGTCACAGAAGTTTGAAAGCTGAATGAAATTGAAACAATACCAGATCCCTGCTTTAATGAGCTTAAAATCTATTTAAATTCCATTTTATTTCTTAACTTTGCAGAAAGTAAAAAGATCTTAAAAGATGTAATTGATGTTTTCATTAATTCACCTAAACCATCAACACCATTCAATAGTAAGTATAGTAAAAGAATGAAAATTAAAAGTAAATTTCTAAGATCATTCAATGGTATTCTTTTTCTAAAATATAGTTTGTTTTCCCCTGTATTTTTAATTCCTTAAGTTTTCTTTGCTGTATCAAGATGTTATAATCTGCTTTCTTATTCCTTATCATATTTAATCTGTGCTTTGACTGTAATGAATTATTTAGAATTACATTCCTAGAATATGCTTTCTTAAAGCAAAATAGTTTGTCTCAGTATATGCTCCAGTATAAGGTACACATTTTCTCCCCTGGTGAATCTAATACAATTTTCTCTCACCTCCGATAATTTCCATATGCTTCTTTTTCTCACCTATAGTGAAACGTTAAAAAAAAGTACAAAAAAAAAAAAAAAAAAGGATTTACTGCATGTAATACTAGTAGGTAGGCTAGCAAGAAAGAGAGGCTTTCTAATGCCTAGGAGAGGGTGTGACTGTTTTTCAGAGTATAACAGATTTATATTTTTCAGTTTTCCTTTTGCCAACTAGCTGGGTTCTATTTTTGATATTTGACTTCATTCTAAGCTATTTATTATCAAGCTGTTCTTGAAATGCTTTACAGTCTATGAAAGACTGGAGCATGTAGTAGAAAAACCTTTGAGGAGAAATAGTTAATAAATAAAAGCAAACTTCTACAAAATGTTGCAGAAACTCAACTTTTAGCTGGCTAGGGGTATGTTAAATTTTGCTTATTGTTTAAGTGACTTCTGAAAACAGAGCCCACTGACATGTTTTGAAAGCCCTCTAACTCAGAATTCCTTTTGTAATGCATCTACTCTGTGCAGGTTAGGGTGTTAAGTCTAAAAAAGGGCTTTGCCTCAACTTCCTCATCACTTCTCTATTCTTGACATGTTTACAGATTTATTTAAAGAGATTACAACTCTTGATAAGATCAGAAATGATAAGATGCCTATAAATGAGCTGAGGTCCCAACTCCGGAAGGCTAGAATTCTATTAAGCAACAAGACGTTCCAGGAAATTCTGGGTCAAGCATCTATTGATGGTGAGTCCTTTTTAAAAGAACAATCTCTGTTGAAGTCCTAGTTTTACTGTGTGCTTGGGATATGTTTTATATATGTATGTTTTAGATAAACTAGGTCTTAGAAACATAATGAGAATGTAGGCATACTGAGAACAAATTAAAATTAATATTTTTTTACTCTTGGAAATATTTTTAAGAGTCACCCTCTGTCTGGCATCACATTTGTAAAATGTATACATCAATATTTAATTAAGACAAATAATACCGTTAGAATTTTTTCTTGTTTTAAGGGAATAGATTCGTGGTAAAATTATTTTAAATTGATTAGTTTTTATCTGGCTAATTTTCAGACATTAACAAAATTTGTCCCCTCCCCCCCCCACCCCCCCCCCCCACACACACACACCATTCCCTGTCATGGTTATTTTAATGATGATTATTAATATTGACACCTTGCCATTTTATAATCCTTATACTTTACTTTTTAGAAAATAGTGAAGTAAGTCTCAAACAAAGTTTGGAGGCTTTGAACACAAATAAGCCAGCTCCTGAATTTGAAGGTGGGTCATATTTCCCATTGCCTTTTGTTATTATTAAACAGTATTGTGAGCTATAAATGATATTCAAAAGCTGTATATTTTTATAATTAAAAGTACACAGTTTGACATATGCACACACCTATAAATCTGTCATCACAATCAAGGTAATGAACACATCCCTGACCTGCAAAACTGCCTCATGCTCCTTTGTAATCTCTCCTGCCTTTTTCCCATCCTCTTCCTCATCCGTAGGCAACGACTGATCTGCTTTTTGCCAGTATAGATCCATTGGCATTTACCAGACTTTTATAAAATGGGTATATTCTTTTTTGCTAGATGCTTTCATTCAGCATAATTATTTTGAGATTCATCCACGTAGGATGTATCAGCAGTTCATTGTCATTTATTACTGGCATAGCACTCCATTTTGCTGATACACTGAAGTTTATCTACTTACCTGGTGCGGCTCGTTAGGCTATTTCCAGTTTGGGGCTCTTATAAATAAAGCTGTTATGAACAGTTGTGTACAACAATATTCATCATATGAATATATGCTTTCCTTTCTCTTGAGTAGTTACCAAAGATTGGCTGGTTCACATGGTAGGTGTATGTTTCACTTTTTAAGAAACTGCCAACTGGTTTCCAGAGTGGCCACACCATTTTACATTTCCACCAGCAGTGTATGAAGAGGTCCAATTCCTCCATATCCTTGGGAGTGCTTGGTGGAGTCAGTCTTTTTAATTTTAATCATTCTAATAAGTGTGTAGTAGTATCTCATTGTGGTTTTAATTTGTGTTTCCTCACTGATTAATGATGTTGAGCATCTTCTCATGTGCTTATTTGTCATCTGTGTATCTTTATAAAGTGTCTGTACAGATCTTTTTTAATGTTGGATGGGGGGGCGCCTGGGTGGCTCAGTCAATTAAGCGTCTGACTTCAGCTCAGGTCATGATCTCACGGTCCGTGAGTTCGAGCCCTGCGTTGGGCTCTGGGCTGATGGCTCGGAGCCTGGAGCCTGCTTCCAGTTCTGTGTCTCCCTCTCTCTCTGCCCCTCCCCCGTTCATGCTCTGTCTCTCTCTGTCTCAAAAATAAATAAACGTTAAAAAAAAATTAAAAAGTTGGATGGGTTTTGGGGCGCTTGGGTGGCTCAGTCGGTTAAGCGTCCGACTCGGCTCAGGTCATGATCTCACGGTTCGTGAGTTCAAGCCCTGCGTCAGGCTCTGTGCTGACAGCTCAGAACCTGGAGCCTGTTTCGGATTCTGTGTCTCCCTCTCTCTCTCTGACCCTTCCCTGTTCATGCTCTGTCTCTCTCTGTCTCAAAAATAAATAAACGTTAAAAAAAAATAAAAAAAAATAAAGTTGGATGGGTTTTTTTGTATTTCTGTTTGTATTCTGGATACATGTCCTTTATGAGATATATACTTAGCAAATATTTTCTCCGAGTCTTCTACTGAGCACATTTTTCTCTGAGTGTCTTCATTTTCTTAAGTGTCAAGAGCATTAGTTTTAATTTTGATGAAGTCCAGTTAATTAGTTTTTTTTTTCTTTTATATATTGTGCTTTTGGTGTCACATGTATGAAATCTTTGCCTCACCCAAGGTTACAAATGTTTTATTATATTTTCTTCTAAAAGTATTATGGGTTTTGGTTTTGCATTAAAAAATATTTTTTTAATATTTTTATTTATTTTTGAGAGAGAGAGAGAGAGAGAGAGAGAGAGAGAGAGAGAAAAAGCACAAGTGGGGGAGGGGCAGAGAGAGAGGGCGACAGAATCCAAAGCAAGACTCCAGGCTCTGAGCTATCAGCACAGAGCCTGAGGCGGGCTCAAACTCACGGGGAGATCATGACCTGAGCTGAAGTCGGATGCTTAACTTACTGAGCCACCCTGGCACCTCTGGTTTTGTATTTTAGCTCTGTGATCTATTTTGAGTTAATCTTTATATGTGGAATAAAGTATGGATCAGAGTTCCTTTTTGTTTTGTTTTGTTTTTGCATATGGACCTTCATTTGTTCCAGCACCACTGTTGAAAAGATTGTATTTTCTCTATACTTTCTATACGGAAATTCCTTTGTAGTTTTGTAACAAATCATATAAATATACATATATATTTATTTCCTGGATTCTCTCTTCTGTTCTATTAATCTTTGTCAGTTTTTACACAAACCACATTGTCTGACTCCTGTTGCTTTGCAATAAACATTGAAACCATTCAGGTAGTATTGGCCCTCTAACTTTGTTCTACTTTTAAAAAGTTGTTTTGACTGGGGCACCTGGGTGGTTCAGTCAGTTGAACGTCCGACTTCAGCTCAGGTCATGATCTCATGGTTCGTGGGTTTGAGCCCCATGTCAGGCTCTGTGCTGACAGCTCAGAGCCTGGAGCCTGCTTCGGATTCTGTGTCTCCCTCTCTCCCTGCCCCTCCCCTGCTTGCTCGCTCGCTCTCTCGCGCTCTCTCTCTCTCAAAAATAAACATTAAAAAAATGTAAAAAAAAAAGTTGTTTTGACTATTCTAGGACTTTTACACTGCCATGTGGATTTTAGAATCAGTTTGTAATGTCTACAAAAAAAACCTGCTGGGATTTATTGGAGAAATAAGGCACTCATGAATTAGGATTTGTTGGAAAATGTCTTATCTAATAATGTCTTACTAAATAGTACAACTCTTTCCTGCAATTCTTTTGAGTACCAGTACTTTGCCTCCTTTTAAATATTCTCTTAGATAAACTAGAGATTATAATCCAAACAGTGACCTTGAGTGTACCATGATTTGTGGGAGTCATTGAAAAGGCAGACAGAGGCTTGGCTCTAATCCTAAGGACCCCATTTAGAAGGGAAAATCCCTAGAGGTTTTAGATAAGAGCTGGGAATGGGGCACCTTAATACTCCCACACTCCTTGGCGGACTTCTAATAATAGAGTGAAAGTTATGAAGAATATGCAAAAAATGAAAGCAGTAGCAAAATAAGCAGAAGAAAATTCAGGACTAATATTTTTATACTCTGAAATTTGGGCTATTTCATATAGACAGAAGTAAGCCCCAAATTCTGTCTCATGCATATACAATGAAACATTTCCCTAAAAGATGCAATGGCCTATTTTAACTTTTGAGAAGCTGATACCTTGAGTGTATGATGATTTGTGTAACTCATTGGTAAGGCAGTTAAGTTAAAAAACAAAAACAAAACTGAGTCATCTTAGTTTTTTTAGTTTGAGACAAAAATAACTGAACATCTCAGGGAAATATGCTTGGAATAAAGGGATGTTTGGCTTATTAATTTTGGAATCATAATGATAATATTAATTGAAATATATGACCTATAGAATCCCCCTGTGTTTTCAGGTTTATGTACTGCCCTCCAAACTGTCAACTTGATGAACTGCAACAGAATTCAGATTGGTGACTTGAAAGATGCTTTTGATGACCTCAGTGTTTCTGTAAAGCCTGAAGAACACCAGATGTTAGTGAAAACGCTTGATGTTGATGGTATATATAACTACGTTGACTTTCCAAATAAAGTGATAGCAAATTTTCCATTCCCCTTCCCTATCCTCCATTCATCACTCCCCAATAATTTTTTTCTTTATTATCCTAATGGAAAAAGTACTCTAAGAGAGCGTGTCTACTGAGATCATAGATTTATCTTGACAGAAAAATCTTTGAATAAGATTAATAAGATTTTTTATGACCCATGAAGTATCCTGTGTTGATTCCATCAGAGTGTATCTGTGTGTATGTTTTTAGCATCTTCAGGGAAGGCAAGGTCATTCTCTGTGAAAGCTGTGCTGAAGGGAAACTGCTCTGAGCCAGGAAGAGACTGAGGGAGGACTTTCTCCCCTCTGCAGGAGACATTTGTGGGAGGAGACTGATTGAATCCTAAGAGGTTTCAGAGAAAACAATGTATAATTTTCAAATTTTGCCAATTATTATGTGGTTCTTTTATTCATTTAAATTCAGTTCCTAAAAGTAGTTTCTTTATTCCATTATTAAATGGGTTTAAGCATTGTTTCATTAATCATATTGACTGGAGCCGCTGTACAGCACAACTTATGGGTGCTTGTAAACAGCACCCTTCAGCGTTAGGCAGTGCCTGGCCTGTATGACTATGGGACAGACCTGATCCTGAGTGTCTTTGATATGTAAGGGGTCATGTAATGTGTCAGATAATCGAGTAAATATAAAATATTCATAGGAAGCTTTCAGTCTAGTTGGTGAGGCAAGCTGTAAACAACAAAAGGGTATATAACAATATAAGAGATAAAAGTTTAGTGAATTTACAATGGTATATGGCAGTACTTGAGTAATAGCCAGGGACATAGTGATGTGATGTGTTGTGATTTATAATAAGAAATATATATTTGCCCTTCAACCCCATTCCTGGCACGGAGCTCCTAAAACACTGGCAAATCCCTAAGTGATGAGAACTCTAGGGGCATCTGTTGTTCTAATAGGTGATTCTGGGAAGGCTTCTGGTTTCTAGGTGGGGACTTGTCACCATAAGGATAAGCCATGATTGGAACTTTGGAATTTTCAGCTCTATCCCCCACCCGCATTCTTCAGAAAACGGAGAGGGTCTGGAAATGGAGTGAATCATTGATTATGCCTATGTGAGGAGGTCTCCATAAAATCCTAATAGTATGGGGTTTGGGGAGTTTCCACGTTGGTGAACACATCTACATACCAGAAAGATAACTGACCCAACTCCACAGGGACAGAGCTGCCGTGCTTGGGATGCTCCCAGACCTCCCAGACCCTATGTATCTCTTCATCTGGCTGTTCATTTGTATATTTTATCATATCCTTTAATAAACTGATGAATGTTAAGTATTTCCCTGAGTTCTGTGAACTATTTTAGGAAATAATTGAGTCCAAGGGAGAGAAAGTCATGGGAACCTCCAATTTGTAGCCAAGTTGGACAGAAGTTGTAGGTAACCTGGGGACCTACTACTTGTGATTGGCATCTGCAGTGGAGGGGGAGCAGTCTCATGGGACTGAACCCTTAACCTGTGAGACCTGATGCCATCTCCAGGTAGATAGTGTCAGAATTGCGTTAAATTGTATGACACTCAGTTGGTGTTGCAGAGAATTGCTTGGTGGGAGAAAACCCCCCACATATCTAGTGTCAGAGTGCTGTAAGCGTGGCCGTAGAGTGAGAGTAAAGAAGAAACACAGGAGGAGGACTGAGTTTTTTCCTCCACAAGTGATGATAGTGAGTTGTATGAGAGTTCAGAGGTGAGCTATTTCATTCATTCAATGAAAGTTTATTAAGCACTGTTGCTTGCTAGACACTAAGTATATAAAGATAAAAGAGCTTACAGTCTGTCAAGATGACAAACAACGCGAATTCCAATTGTTAAATACCACGGCAGAGGTAAACAGAGTGTTATGGGAACGTATACAATAGGTACCTAACCCACACAGGGTTGGATAAGGTAGTCAGAGAGGCTGTTTGGAGGAGATGCTGTTGGAGTTGAGTTTTGAAATATGAGTAGGAACTAGCCAAGAATTGCAGGTGCAGGGAAAGGGGCTGAAAGGAGTTAGGAAGGAATGTTCAGTATGTACAAAGTACAGAAGAACAAAGCTCATGGAGAAGCCAAGGAACTCTAAGTAGTCCAGTAGGACTTACAGCATTGGATCTCAGACTGATTTACATCAGAACTACCTAGGAATTTGTTAAAAACCCAGAATATCTGAATCATGGCCAAGGTGTATGTGTGCGTGCGTGCGTGCGTGCGTGCGTGTGTGTGTGTGTGTGTGTTTAACAAGCTTTACAGTTCAGGTTGATGTTTGACTATCAACTTGATGGTGCATAGTGGTGGAAGGAGTGGGAAAAGAAAGAAATGAAGTGGCCATATAGTCAAGAGCAGATCCAGAAGGGCTTTGTTTTTATCTTTGTTGTTCTCTGAGCAACAGAGTTTGAATTTTATCTTGAAGACTCTAGGGAGTCATTGAAGAAGTCAAATTTGAAAAGTGACATGACTAATTTTGCACTTTGTAATGGGCATTATGATAGCAGTGTTAAGAAAGAGCAGAGGGGGGCAAGATTGGAAGCAAGGACACATTTTAGAAGGCATGCAAGAATTCGGGTTAAAAGTAATGAGTGTTGATGTAAGGCATTGGCTCCAGGGATGGGAAGAAGGGAACAGATATGAGTTCTAGGAGGCAGAAATTCTTCATTGTTTGGTTAAGTTAGGGAAGGAAAAGAGAGAGGAATTGAGAATGATTAACAGACTTCTGGTTTGGGAGACATTTCATGGTGATGTCTTTTTTTTTTTTTTTTTTTTTTAAGTGTATTGATTTATTTTTGAGAGAAAGAGTGTGAGCTGGCTAGGGGCAGAAAGAGAAGGAAAGAGAGAATCCCAAGCAGGCTCCATCCTCTCAGCGCAGAGCTGATGTGGGGCTCAAACTTACGAACCACTAGATCATGACCTGAGCCAAGATCAAGAGTCGGTCACTTAACCGAGTCATCCAGGCACCCAAGTGATGCATTTTAATAAGCTGGGGAATATAGGAGGAGGCTTTAGTGCAAAGATGAATTCAGCTTAGGATATATTGTGTTTGATGAAGGGCATGATGGAGGGAAGAGATTGAAATGAGAATAGATAAATCTAAATTCCTTCACAAAATGCACAAGGCCTTTTTAAATCTAGTTCCCGTTACTGGACCTGTTAAGATTAACCTTTGCCCACAAACTTTCTGACACATTTTTGTAAGGTTTCAAGACACTTACTAGACACAAATAGAATAATTTAAACTAAATCCAAAATTAAAAAACTACTTATAGTTTCCAGAACGCATCATACTCACTTATATACATTTTCCGTATGAGTCTTTCTGTCAACCTTCAAATATGCCGCCAAGTCAGTAAAAATGTAACCTCCTTGAAGCTTTTCTTAATTCATTCAGTTAGATGTGGAAGCCTTTTACATTTCAATAACATGCCATGTTTAGCATCATTGAGACAATTTTGCTTTATAACTGTTTGAGAAAAGTGATATTATTTTGGAGAAATTTCCATGAGAATTATGAGGAGAGGATACATTTTGAGCATTTGGTTACTGATGAAAAATGAATACTTAAACTGTAAGCAAATTAAAAGTATTCTGTGGGGAGAACAGGTTAAATATTTACAGCCATAATACAATGTGAGGTAGGTAGAAAGATCAAATGAGAAACATATGTTTTTGTTTGGGTTTCCACTTCTTACTTTGACCTACATCACAGTATCTCATTTATTTTGCAGGTTCTTCCAGCTAACGGGAAAAATATAAGTACTTGCATATTTCTGAATATACAATATGTACATATTGCTTTAAAAAATTTAACAGGAGGGGGGCGCCTGGGTGGCGCAGTTGGTTAAGCGTCCGACTTCAGCCAGGTCACGATCTCGCGGTCCGTGAGTTCGAGCCCCGCGTTGGGCTCTGGGCTGATGGCTCGGAGCCTGGAGCCTGTTTCCGATTCTGTGTCTCCCTCTCTCTCTGCCCCTTCCCCCGTTCATGCTTTGTCTCTCTCTGTCCCAAAAATAAATAAACGTTGAAAAAAAAAAAAAAATTTAACAGGAGGGGTGCCTGGGAGGCTCAGCATCAGACTTCAGCTCAGACCATGATCTCACCATTTGTGAGTTCGAGCCCCGTGTCGGGCTCTGTGCTGACAGCTCAGAGCCTGGAGCCTGCTTTGAATTCTGTGTCTCCCTATCTCTCTGCCCCTTCCTCCCTCTCTCTCTCTCTCTCTCTCTCTCTCTCTCAGAAATAAAATAAAAACATAAAAAAATTAATAGGAACTACACTACCACTGGGTAGGTGGTCATTTTTAAAGTTTGCCCCCTAGATGAATCTTCAAGTTTCTTGTTTTCAATTGTTTAAAAAGTAAGAAATTGTTAGACAAATAGTCATTGGTTTACATTAAAACTGACTTCTCAGAAATGCTCATTCTTTTAACCAATTAATATGTGAAAACTAATTCCTTTCAGATATATGTTATAAAACCCAAAATAACAGTTTAAACTGAGATGGGAGGGTTGATTTATAATAAAATGATTTTGTTTTAAAAAGAAGATGCAAATTAATCCAGTTATTGCTTGCTTTAGACCTAATTTTGCCTCATCTTAATTTTTCATTCTTTTATTTAAATTTTGTGTTTACCTCTTCTGTCTTCAATATAAAGTAATACACCAGGAAAGAAAGTGGTGAAAATAAGTAAGAGAATATCATAAAAATAATTTGTAATAACATTAGTCAATACTTTTATATATCTAGCGCATCCAATTATCCTAGTTCTTTTTTCTCTGCATCCATTGTGCCAATTGACACTAGACACTTCAAACTAGACTCATACTTAGAGTCTGTGAAAACTTCGTACAGTGTTCATTAAAGAAGGATGTTAATACAACTGTCAAAACCACAGAAAGTTCAGAGCCATGTCGAGTAAGAAGTTGCTGCGGCTGAGGTTAAACAGGTTGTTGCCTGTTTTCTCCTCTATGGTTTTGATGGTTTCCTGGCTCACATTTAGGTCTTTCACCCGCTTTGGGTTTATTTTCGTGTATGGTGTGAGAGAGTGGTCCAGTTTCATTCTTCCGCATGTTACTGTCCAGTTCTCCCAGCACCATTTGCTAAAGAGACTGTCTTTTTTCCATTGGATACTCTTTCCTGCTTCGTCAAAGATTCGTTGGCCATACACTTGGGGGCCGAATTCTAGGTTCTGTATTCTATTCCATTGGTCTATGTGTCTGTTTTTGTGCCAGTACCATACTGTCTTGATGTTTACAGCTTTGTAGTAGAGCCTGAAGTCTGGGATTGTGATGCCTCCTGCTTTGGTTTTCCTGTTCAACATTACTTTGGCTATTCAGGGTCTTGTGTGGTTCCCTACAAATTAAAACATTGTTTGCTCTAGCGCTGAGAAGAATGCTGGTGCAATTTTGATTGGGATTGCCTTGAATGTGTAGATTGCTTTGGGTAGTATCGACATTTTAACAATATTTGTTTTTCCAGTCCATGAGCGTGGAATGTTTTTCCGCTTCTTTGTGTCTTCTTCAAGTTCTTTCGCAAGTTTTCTATAGTTTTCAGCATATAGATCTTTTACATCTTTGGTTAGGTTTATTACTAGGTATTTTATGGTTCTTGGTGCAATTGTAAATGGGGTTGATTTCTTGTTTTCTCTTTCTATTGTTTCATTATTGGTGTATAGAAATGCAACCAATTTCTGTACATTGATTTTATATCCTGTGACTTTACTGAATTCATGTATCAGTTCTAGCAGCTTTTTGGTGGAGTTTTTCGGGTTTTCCACGTAGAGTATCATGTCATCTGCAAAAAGTGAAAGTTTGACTTCTTCTTAGCCAATGTGGGTGCCTTTTATTTCATTTTGTTGTCTGATTGCTTAAGCTAGGACTTCCAACACTCTGTTAAATAACAGTGATGAGAGTTCCAAAAGCGAGGGAAATAAAAGCAAAAATGAACTATTGGGACCTCATCAAAATAAAAAGCTTCTGTACAGCAAAGGAAACAGTCAACAAAACTGAAAGGCAACTGATGGAATGGGAGAAGATATTTGCAAATGACATACTGGATAAAGGGCTAGTATCCAAAATCTATAAAGATGTTACCAAACTCAACACATGAAAAACAAATAATCCTGTGAAGAAACAGGCAGAAGACACAAACAGACACTTTTCCAAAGAAGACATCCAGATGGCCAACAGACACATGAAAAGATGCTCAACATCACTCATTATCAGGGAAATATAAATCAAAACCACACTGAGATACCACCTCACACAGGTCAGAGTGGCTAAAATTAACAACTCAGGAAACAACAGATGTGGGTGAGGATGTGGAGAAATGGGAACTCTCTTGCACTTGTTGGTGGGAATGAAAACTGGTGCAGCCTCTCTGGAAAACAGTGTGGAGGTTCCTCAAAAAATTAAAAGCAGAATACCCTACGACCCAGCAATAGCACTACTAGGAATTTATCCAAAGGATACAGGAGTGCTGATTCATAGGGGCAAATGTACCACAATGTTTATAGCAGCACTATCAACAATAACCAAATTATGGAAATAGCCCAAATGTCCATCAACTGATGAATGGATAAAGAAGATGTAGTTTATATATACAGTGGAATACTACTCGGCAATGAAAACGAATGAAATCTGGCCATTTGCAACAACATGGATGGAACTGGAGGGTATTATGCTAAGTGAAATAAGTCAGTCAAGGAAAGAGAGATCTATGTGTACACTCATGTGGAATTTGAGAAACTTAACAAGAGATCATAGGGGAAGGGAAAGGGAAAAAATAGTTTCAAACAGAGAGGGAGGCAAACCATAAGAGACTCTTAAATACACAGAACAAACTAAGGATTTATGGGGGGGTGGGGATCAGGGGAAAGTGGGTGATGGGCATTGAGGAGGGCACTTATTGGGATGAGCACTGTATATTGTTGTATGTAAGCAATGAATCATGGATTCTACTCCTGAAGCCAAGAGTACACTGTATACATTGAATGTTAGCTAACTTGACAATAAATTATATTAAAAAAACACACACACAGAAAGTTGTCCTCTCTCTTTTCTTACAGCTTCTTAAGTTATGAAGGTAAAACAAAATGTAATTAGAATAATCCACTAGGATCTTTATTTGCCACCTACCATTCTCTGAATGCCTGCTGATCAAAGTTTTTAACTGCAGATTTTCCTTGATAGACTGGAATGAGGAAAGTTTCCGTCTACTGTCAGTGCTCCAGCTGCCACAGGGGGATAAATATAGAACTGATCAAATTAAAATTTGGCAATATGGAAGTAAAAAAATGTATCTGATCTGTCCCAAAGAGTTGTTATTTGCATGGAAATAAAATCATCAGTTCATTTGAATTCACTGAATTCATTGAATCACATTCAATATATCGCACATTGGATTCATTGAACCACATTCAATATATCACACAAAAAGGAAATATTGTGTTTGAGGGCATGGAGTGGACACGGAGTTGAAGATGTGCAGTAGACAATGGTCTAGCCTAGAAATAGAAACTTGAGAGTCAGCAACATACAGTTTGTAGTTACAAGAGAATTCAGGAATGGTTTATAGAGTGCAACAAGAAGAGGGCCAAGGACATTGAAATGCTAACATTTAAGTAACGGTGGAGAAAGAATAGTTTATAAAGGACGTAACAGGAAGTAACTAGAACGAACGGTAGGAGAGAAACCAAAAGAAAGCTATAGCAACAAAACAAAGAGAAAAAAGAGTTTGAAGGAGGAAAGTATTAGATAAGACCAACAAATTAAGAAGTATTCATTAATTTGGGAATGAAAGAGGAAAGTATTAAATAAGACCAAAAAAAAGTATTCATTGATTTGGCAGTAAATAGTTAATGGGTGAACTTGGTAAAAGCAGTTTTGAGAGGGTGGAAGCTAGATAAGACCAGTTTGATGTGTGAATGACAATATGATTATGATGAATAAGAACATTTCTTTCCAGAAAATAGTTTGGGAAGGAAAGAAAAAGGAAAGAGTAGTGGTTAGAGGGTATCATCTAGGTTCAACAGAAGGCTTTTTAGAAATCTAGACTTAGGAGCTGGTTTTGACATATGAATAGGATTTAAATAGGCAGACTGTAGATTGCATTCAGGACAAAAGTTTACGTAGCTAGAAAACCATAAGATGCTTTAAGGGGCAGCAAGAGAACCGATTTAGCTCACTGTGGAAGTACTTTATGTTTCTTGAATCTACTAATTTTTCTTCTGTTTTTGTCTTCACAGAAAAGGGAGATACTTCTCTAAAGACTGCCCTTTTAGCACTGAAGAGCATTAAGCGTTTTCGAGATTTTAGAGGTGAGAATAATTAGGAAGTTTTGAACACAGTTAGAATATAGGAAACTTTTAGCTAGTTGTTGAAAAGTGATGGACTACTTACATCAACATATAACTAATATGCTACAAGATTAAATGAATGGTATACGCTCAGTATTTTGGGTATTCAGATGAAGGTGAGCTTCCTGTGTTCACGTAAGTCTAGTTTGAAACATTGCAAGTTTGTAATTGAAGCAAATAATATATCTTCTAACAAGGTTGCCAAAAATACATGACCCTAAAAATATTTTAATAAATTTAAGGGTTTTGATTAGGTAATACATTCACACAGATCATAAATAAAAAAGTATTGGGGTGCCTGGGTGGCTCAGTCGGTTAAGCGTCCGACTTTGGCTCAGGTCATGATCTCACAATTCATGGGTTCAAGCCCAGCATCAGGCTCTGTGCTGACAGCTCAGAGCCTGGAGCCTGCTTTGGATTCTGTGTCTCCCTCTCTCTCTGCCCCTCCCCTGCTCATGCTCTGTCTCTCTCCGTCTCAAAAATAAAAATAAAACATTAAAAAAATTTTTTTAAGTAAAAATAAGTAAAAAAGTATTTAAAGATACACAATGCGGGGCGCCTGGGTGGCCCGGTCGGTTAAGCGTCCGACTTTGGCTCAGGTCACGATCTCGCGGTCCGTGAGTTCGAGCCCCGCGTTGGGCTCTGTGCTGACAGCTCAGAGCCTGGAGCCTGTTTCAGATTCTGTGTCTCCCTCTCTCTGTGACCCTCCCCCGTTCATGCTCTGTCTCTCTCTGTCTCAAAAATAAATAAACGTTAAAAAAAAAAAAAAAAAAGATACACAATGAAAATCTTCTTGCCTGGTCTATTCAGTTCCTATTCCTTTTCCCCAGTAACTAACTAATAAGTAACTAGTTTCTTTTTTTTTTTAATTTTTTGTTAATGTTTTATTTATTTTTGAGGCAGGAAGTACTTAGATCATTCAAGAAAATATGAATATATGTATGTATATATATGTATGAATATATATATATATGATATATATATATCCCTCCCTCACTTTTTACGTGAGAGCATGATATGTACATTGTTCTGTATCCTTGATTTTTTAATACAGTAATATATTTTGGATATTTGTTCCTATCAGAATATAAAGGCCTTTCTCATTCCCTTTTATAGTTGCATAGAGAACATGTGAATTCTCATTCTGATGGAAATTTATTCTTTTAATTTATTTTTAAAAAATTTTTTTGTTTATTTATTTTGGAAAGAGAGAGAGGCAGAGTGTGAGCAGGGGAGGGGCAGAGAGAGAGAGGGAGACCCAGAATCCGAAGCAGGCTCCAGGCTCTGAGCTGGCAGCACAGAGCCCGACATGGGGCTTGAACTCACGAACCGTGAGATCATGACCTGAACCAAAGTCAGACGCTCAACTGACTGTGCCACCCAGACACCCTTTGGAACTTCATATATTTAACTTATTGGGATCAGTGATCCTTCCAACTTGAATCTTTGTCTTTTCGATTGTGGTACCAAGAAACATTTTGCAGCGTCACATGATGGATGCCCTGTGTGAATTATCTAACTTTTGAGTATAATTTTGAAAATATCTAACTCACTTTAAAAATGAGTTAATTGAATTGCACCAAGAAGCATAAAATACCTAGGAATAAATCTTTTTTTTTTTTAATTTATTTTTTTAATATATGAAATTTACTGTCAAATTGGTTTCCATACAACACCCAGTGCTCATCCCAAAAGGTGCCCTCCTCAATACCCATCACCCACCCTGCCCTCCCTCCCACCCCCCATCAACCCTCAGTTTGTTCTCAGTTTTTAACAGTCTCTTATGCTTTGGCTCTCTCCCACTCTTTTTTTTTTCCTTCCCCTCCCCCATGGGTTTCTGTTACGTTTCTCAGGATCCACATAAGAGTGAAACCATATGGTATCTGTCTTTCTCTGTATGGCTTCTTTCACTTAGCATCACACTCTCCAGTTCCATCCACGTTGCTACAAAAGGCCATATTTCATTTTTCCTCATTGTCACGTAGTATTCCATTGTGTATATAAACCACAATTTCTTTCTCCATTCATCAGTTGATGGACATTTAGGCTCTTTCCATAATTTGGCTATTGTTGAGAGTGCTGCTATCAACATTGGGGTACAAGTGCCCCTATGCATCATACCTAGGAATAAATCTAACCAAAGATGTAAAAGATCTGTATGCTGAAAACTATAGAAAGCTTATGCAGGTAATTGAAGAAGATATAAAGAAATGGAAAGACATTCCCTGCTCATGGATTGGAAGAATAAATATTGTCAAAATGTCAATACTACCCAAAGCTATCTACACATCCAATGCAATCCCAATCAAAATTGCACCAGCATTCTTCTCGAAACTAGAACAAGCAGTTCTAACATTCATATGGAACCACAAAAGGCCCTGAATAGCCAAAGTAATTTTGAAGAAGACCAAAGCAGGAGGCATCACAATCCCAGACTTTAACCTCTACTACAAAGCTGTAATCATCAAGACAGCATGGTATTGGCGCAAAGACAGACACATAGACCAATGGAATAGAATAGAAACCCCAGAAGCTAGACCCACAAACGTATGGCCAACTGATCTTTGACAAAGCAGGAAAGAACATCCAATGGAAAAAAGACAGTCTCTTTAACAAATGGTGCTGGGAGAACTGGACGGAAACATGTAGAAGAATGAAACAAGACCACTTTCTCACACCATTCACAAAAATAAACTCAAAATGGATAAAGGACCTGAATGTGAGACAGGAAACCATCAAAACCCTAGAGGAGAAAGCAGAAAAAGACCTCTCTGACCTCAGCCGTAGCAATCTCTTACTCGACACATCCCCAACGGCAAGGGAATTAAAAGCAAAAATGAACTACTGGGACCTTATGAAGATAAAAAGCTTCTGCACAGCAAAGGAAACAACCAACAAAACTAAAAGGCAACCAACGGAATGGGAAAAGATATTTGCAAATGACATATTGGACAAAGGGCTAGTATCCAAAATCTATAAAGAGCTCACCAAACTCCACATCCGAAAAACAAGTAACCCAGTGAAGAAATGGGCAGAAAACATGAATAGACACTTCTCTAAAGAAGACATCCAGATGGCCAACAAGCACATGAAAAGATGCTCAACGTCGCTCCTTATCAGGGAATACAAATCAAAACCACACTCAGATATAACTTCATGCCAGTCAGAGTGGCCAAAATGAACAAATCAGGAGACTATAGATGCTGGAGAGGACGTGGAGAAACGGGAACCCTCTTGCACTGTTGGTGGGAATGCAAATTGGTGCAGCCACTCTGGAAAGCAGTGTGGAGGTTCCTCAGAAAATTAAAAATAGACCTACCCTATGACCCAGCATTAGCACTGCTAGGAATTTACCCAAGGGATACGGGAGTACTGATGCATAGGGGCACTTGTACCCCAATGTTTGTAGCAGCACTCTCAACAATAGCCAAATTATGGAAAGAGCCTAAATGTCCATCAACTGATGAATGGAGAAAGAAATTGTGGTTTATATACACAATGGAATACTACGTGACAATGAGAAAGAACGAAATATGGCCCTTTGTAGCAACGTGGATGGAACTGGAGAGTGTGATGCTAAGTGAAATAAGCCATACAGAGAAAGACAGATACCATATGTTTTCATTCTTATGTGGATCCTGAGAAACGTAACAGAAACCCATGGGGGAGGGGAAGGAAAAAAAAAAAAAAAAAGAGGTTAGAGTGGGAGAGAGCCAAAGCATAAGAGACTCTTAAAAACTGAGAACAAACTGAGGGTTGATGCGGGGTGGGAGGGAGAGGAGGGTGGGTGATGGGTATTGAGGAGGGCACCTTTTGGGATGAGCACTGGGTGTTGTATGGAAACCAATTTGACAAAAAATCATATATTGAAAAAAAAAAGAGTTAATTGCCTAATGTTTTATGAACTTACCAAAACTCTTCTTTAACTCTTATTTTCAGTATTAAAAGTATCTTAGGGTCAAAAGTACATAGTTTTATTTCATAGTCTCTAAAGGTATACTTTATTTTCTTTGGTTTCAAATAATATCATTAATGGTTGGCAAATAATATTTTTGCATAGTGTTTGATGTTTTACCAAGCACTTTCACATAATTTATTTTTTAATAATTATTCTTTTTTTAAAAATATATATTTATATTGAGAGGGACAGAGACTATGAGCAGAGGAGGGACAGAGAGAGGGACACAGAATCCGAAGCAGTCTCCAGGCTCTGAGCTATCAGCACAGAGCCTGATGCAGAGCTTGAAATCACAAATTCACAAATCGTCGTGAGATCATAACCTCAGCCGAGGTTGGACGCTTAACCGACTGAGCCACCCAGACGCCCCTCACATAATTTATTTTTTAACTATTCTTTATGACTATCCTGTTAAGTAGAAATCTTACAATAAAGAAAGAGAAAAGTAAAGTTCGAGGAAATTGTACCTTACCTAAGACCCCACAGCAAGTGTTGGACTCCATGTGCAGCTATTTTTTTTTACTGTATTATAGGTTAATGGTTCGGTTTCAAAATTCATTTAATGCTATAACTTACAGATTAATATTATCATGATCAGCACCCATATATTGAACACAAAAATATGCATAAAGTAGGCCGTGAGAAATCTTAAAATCTAGATGAAAAGATAGGTCATTTACATAAAAATATAACTAGTATTCTGTAAGGGCAAATTAGTGATGCATATTATTTTAAGAGTTTAGGTGAAGATTAGATTCCTATGAAAAAAATGGAGGAACTGTGAAGGAAGGGTAGCATCTTGCTTGATAGGTAGAGGGAAAACCAGAAAACATTGACACCTAGAGATTTAAAAGGGAAGAAAAGATCAGAGGCGTAAGTAGGATTTGAAAGATAAGGAATGAGAGATAGTTGGTAGGTCTACATTGGAGGAGATATTAAATGTTTTGCTCAAAACAGGTCTCACTATAGTCTTTGGGCAAGAGAGTGTCAGGTACTAAGCTGTCTCTAAAAATTGATTTAACAGTGGATTGGACTAAGGAGCCACTAGAAGCAGGAAGATCGTTTATTTAATCCATTCAGTCAGCAAATGAGTGACACTATGCCGGTAACCAAGATAGGTAAATACTGGTCTCTGACCCCAGAGAATTCACTGAAGAAAGACAGATGAGCAAATAAATAACTACAAATTGTGCTAAATGTTAAGGAGAAAATGTACAAGGAGGAGGTAGAGCGTTAAGGTGCAGGGACTTAATTTAAATAGGATGGCCAGGGAAGCATGTTCTGACATGTGACATTTAGGCTGAAACCTACAGGATTAGAAGGAATCAGCTGCTGGAAGAGTTGGCAGAAGCGTCTTTCAGACAAGAGGAAGAAGCTGTGAATGGTTCTAGGGTAGGAAATAACACATATGTTTAAGAAACTGAAAGGCCTTTCTGGCTGAAGTCTAGTGAAAGCATAAGAGACTGTTAAAAACTGAGAACAAACTGAGGGTTGATGGGGGGTGGGAGGGAGGGGAGGGTGGGTGATGGGTATTGAGGAGGGCACCTTTTGGGATGAGCACTGGGTGTTGTATGCAAACCAATTTGACAATAAATTTCATATATTGAAAAAAAAATGTAAGGAATTTGAATCAAATTCAAAATATAATGGAAACCAATGAAGTGTTTTTATTTTATTTTTTTTTAATGTTTATTTTTGAGAGAGAGAGAGTGAGAAGGGGAGGGGCAGAGAGAGAGGAAGGCACAATCTGAACAGGCTCCAGGCTCTGAGCTGTCAGTACAGAGGCCAATGTGGGGCTCGAACTCGCGGACCACGAGATTATAACCTGAACCGAAGTCAGAGGCTTAACTGACTGAGCCACCCAGATGCCCCCAATGAAATGATTTTAAACAACAGAGTGATATGATCAATTTAGTCACTCCCATTGCAGTGTGGAGATTGGATTGAGAGAGGGAAAGTATTTAATGGTATTTAGAAAAATTTGGAAATAATACAGGCCTGGGGAGGTGAGGACCTGAATAGGGTCCTCAGTATGGACTAGTAAGGAAAAATGAATGAAAGAGATATGCTAAAAGGGGAAAAAACTGTGGTGTCTGGGTTTAGAGAGAAACAAATGAAAACAGAACCATGGGTTCCAACTTAGGTTAATGAAGGAATGAATCTAGTTGAAAGTATATTTATTTCAAGTTAGTAGCAATGATGGTACCTCAGAGACTATCCAGAGAAATAGGCACATGAGAAAAGCTGGAGATGCAATTTGGCCATGTAATTGCCTCATGGAGGTAACAGCTGGATAACAATCAGGAGAAATAAATCTCAGAGATGATATAGAGAAGAAAAAGCAATGACCAAGACCTTCTAGCCTAGATTCTTAATCTGTTTAGTCAATTTCATTACTTTGATTGTTTTATCAATCTTTGAGTTAATGCTAATCCCCTTAAGGTAAAATGAGAAAGATTGTGGTAGGTAAAATGTGAAAGATTTTACCATTTTATGGATAGATGTCGCATATCATACATAAGTCACTTCTCTTTAATTGATAAATGTAATATAATTCCTGAAGAGATGTTTTTGTGGGAAGGTGTTGGAGGAAATGATTGACAGCATGATCTTAAAGTTCTTCCAGAAGAATAAGAAGAGAATAAGGAGAAATAGGAGTTGGAAAGGATGTGGTGAAATGAATGGCTTTTTTTTTTTTTTTTTTCACTACCTACGTATTTGTGTAAATTGGGCCAATTCTTCTGAAAGAAAATTCTAAGAGGGTTCATTATTAAGATTCCACTGAATTTTGGTTTAGGAAGATAGGATGCAGTGGAATACTATGTGGTCATTTAAAAATAATACTCCTAGAATAATATGCTGACAAGGGAAAATGTTGAAAATACATTGCTAAATGAAACGAAACTTGATATTAAAGAGTATTAAGACCAAACACCGTTAAAATGTAAATCATTAAGCACGTGGCACGGCGTGTACTAATTCTGTAATTGGAAGGAAGGAAGCTAATTAAGACGTGAGAGCAGGTAGTCAGCTACCCAAATTGTACAGAGGACAGTGAAGGCTAAGATTATTAGATCTGACAAAGAAGGGGATTGAGAGGTTATTTGCTGTTCTTTGTAATAGCAGAAGCATTGTGCTCTGCATCAGAATGTTTGACCTGTAGTCTAATGTTTTCTTCCTCATGATCTTGGACAAATCACTTCATCTAAATATAAAATACAGGTATATGTGCTGAACTATAGATAATAGTACATGTCCTATATATTTCATAAGATTTTTTTGTGGCTGTCAAAAGAACTAATATAGAAGTACCCCATAAGTTATAAAAAGTGTCAAATGTAAAGTAGTATTGTTCCAAGAGAGCTATGGGAGCTTAAAATAGGGATTGGGTGATGAAATAGGGGCAAGAAATACTAAATTACTCATTTGAGAAGCTCAGTAATACAGAATGGAGGGAAGTAGAATAGTAGGTAGGCATGACAATAGGATAGAGGAATGGAAACATTAAGGGAGCAGAGGAGAAAATACATTAAATAGTCAATAATCAAGTAACAATTAGTGAGTCTATTTGGTATGCATAGTAGAGATCGTAGAAGTATTATAGCACAAGGGTCTTGTGCTCACAAGGGAGATTATGGTGAGATTAGAGAAAAAAAGACATTTAGAAGATTGTATACTAGATCATGTGGCACCAGCCATAAGAGCTACAAGAATTTAAGTATAATGAGAAGAATACATCTTATATATACTGATATTATGCCATTATTATATATAATGGTATATCAGAACGAACTATGATAATCTGGGGAAGCCTAAAGGAGCAGATAGAGCTTGAACTGGTTGCTGGACTGGGGAGAGAATTTAGATGTATATTCTAGATGAGGAGACTAGCCTGCCCAAACAAAACATGTGAGAATGACTTAGATGTCTATGAGGAATAAAGTAGAAAGATGTGGGATAGATTTGGGAATGCACAAAATCTGAATGATAAAATACCTACTTTATAACATTGCAAATTATAATATGGCTGAGTTTGTCTTTCCCCAAATACATAATGGAATTACTAACTACCTTATAGCTATCATATTTTTAGGTGTCTATTTCTAGGCAGAAAAGTTTTACCTGAATACAAAGGCAGTGTCAGCAAATTTTGTACCTAGGAAGTACAGTCATCACAGTCAGAAGTTATAAATCCATATTCCAAAGTGCTAAATTCAGATTGATTATATACTATTAGAGAATAAATACGGGTTTTTCCTAGACAGAATACATAACTACTTAAAGTGATAGGAAGGATAGTTAACCTCTAAAAAAAAAGCTCTGTAGGATCTTTCACAGCATCAGAAATTACTATCATTAAGACATTCTCTTGTATTACCTATCTTAGGCCACTATTAAAGTATTGTTATTAAATAAGAAGGAAACTGACATGGAGGGGGAAGCAAAGCTCTCTCTTCTGTTAACAATTATTATTGTTAAATTATTAAAAAATTATTAAAAAATATTAAAATTTTTTAAATCAATTATTTAAAAAATTATTTAAAAAATAACAATTCTAGGTTGATGGGGGGTGGGAGGGAGGGGAGGGTGGGTGATGGGTATTGAAGAGGGCATCTTTTGGGATGAGCACTGGGTGTTGTATGGAAACCAATTTGACAATAAATTTCATATATTAAAAACAATAACAATTCTATCAGCAGATTAATTAGCTGTTACTTGTGTATACCAAGGTTCTCAGATCTAAGTACAAGAGAATCAGTATAAGACAAATTAAGTTTAATAAAGGAACGGGAAAGAGGTAGATTTGAGGTGGCAGTGACTAGGGGCAGCAGAGAGATCCCTGGACACATACCGAAAGGATGTAAGAAACTTGAGAGGCAAAGATAGATGGACAGAAGGAGACAGATAGCAAGGCTTAATTTCTACTACGAGTTTGCCCTATAAGTGATCTATTTTGTAGGTATAAAATGAGAGTTAGATGTGTATGTACCTCAAGAGAATATTTAAGGTGAATGCTTAAAAAAATGCTAGGTATCTATATTAGTTTTTTGAATCATAGTTTAAGCTAATTGTTTAGAATTTGCATCTAAACTGAAAGTATTTTCTCTTGATAGAGGTTAATGAACTTGCAAAGGCCTTAAACAAAGTCACCAATGAAAAAGTTGTTGTTGATGATATAAAACCTATACTGAAAGGCTTGGGGATTTATTTGCCAGAGGAAGAATTGCAGGAGATGCTTACATCCATTTCTCTTGATAGTAAGTATTTCTTTTCTGAGTCATTTATTACATATCACACTTGTGTTTACTTTCACTCATAAACCCACAGAGCTGATTGATTAGGAATCAAATGCAGTGAGTTCAACAACATTAGATTTTCCCTATTAGGCTTGGGTGAGAATTTGCTTTGGATTATTCTCATATTGAATTATCCTAGGGATGTTGGATATCCTAGGGATGTTGAATTATCCTAGGGATCCTGTCTTCATCCCATTGCTTTGCCTCCTGAGGTTTGAATCATACGTTTTTATTGGACAGGAGCTGTGCAGCTCTCTCAAGCCCCTGAAATGCAGGGCCAAGCCTTAGTGTGGTGACACACACTTACCAGTTTGGTTTCCCCACAGTCCTCAAAGGGCTACAGTGGTGTTTTTGGAATCCTGCCAGTGGGAGGTTTAACTTACATGCAAAGCAAAGGGGTACTTTTCTTCTTCTTCAGTTCCAAATACATGGCCAATAAAAAACAAAAGATGCACACTTCCTTTACTAATATATCTTTGCTTATAAGTATATATATAGTCTCCATTAGGTATTTCGGTTGGGGTTTGGTTTATGGTACTTGTAGGGAATATCTTCTTCCTTCGTAACATAGATAGTGGTAGTAGGACTTGTAATGCTGAAAAATTCAGAGAATGTCACATACCAAAAAACACTGGTCCCAAGTGGTTAAAATATATGTAAAATTCATAAAACACTCATTGGCTCTACAACAAAAAAGACTGCAAGAGTTATCATAATCATGTTCCTTTTTATAGTCTGAGGTGTGTTTAGCAGAATCAGAGTTAGAAAACAGGACTAACTTGGTTCTGAAGATTTGGTAAGCATGCATATCTTTTGAGCTCATCCCTTTGTATCTTTGGGTTAAAGACCATTCATTTCTTGATGTTTCATTTTCAGATGAGGGGAAAGTGAACTTAAAAGATTTCCTGACTCAGTTAATGAAAATGCCATATTTTACAAAAGTTCAAAGTAAGTGAGAATTTTTTAACAATAAAAATTTTGAGTGGAATCCTTTAGTTTTGATTATATGCATTTGTGCAGTTTTCTAATGCTGAAGCACATCATGTATATAACAAATGTACTCTGGATGATGAATCAGTAAGGGATCCTAGTCCTGACCTTTTCTTGACTTAAATTTTATGAACTTATAGTATTTTTCCATCACTCAAAAGGGATTAACTAAGTGTTAATAGCTGAATGAATAAGGAAACCATAAAAAGGATGAGATCATGCCATTGGAGACAACATAGATGGACCTAGAGGGTATTATGCTAAGTGGAATAAATCAGACAGAGAAAGATGAATGCCATATGATTCAAATTATAAGTGGAATCTAAAAAAAGCCAAACAGGGGCACCTAGCTGGCTTAGTTGGTGGAGCATGTGACTCTTGATCTCAAGCTTTTAAGTTCAAGACCCAAATTGGGGGGGCGCCTGGGTGGCTCAGTCGGTTAAGCGTCCGACTTCGGCTCAGGTCATGATCTCACGGTCCGTGGGTTCGAGCCCCGCGTCGGGCTCTGTGCTGACAGCTCAGAGCCTGGAGCCTGTTTCAGATTCTGTGTCTCCCTCTTTCTCTGACCCTCCCCTGTTCATGCTCTCTCTCTGTCTCAAAAATAAATAAATGTTAAAAAAAAAAAAAAAAGACCCAAATTGGGTGTAGAGTTCACTTAAAAATACAAAGAAGAATTATAAATAAATAAATAAATAAATAAATAAATAAAGCCAAACAAACAACAAATAAATAAATAAGCAAATAGCAGAATCAGACCTATAAATACAGAAACAACTTCGTGGTTGCCAGAAGGGAGGGTCTTGAGGGTTGGACAAAAAGGGTGAAGGTGAGAGGGAGATACAGGCCTCCAGTTATGAAATGAATAAGTCACAGGAATAAAAGGCACAGCATAAAGAATACAGTCAATGATATTGTAATAGTGATGTAATGGGACAGATGGTGGTTACCCTTGTGGTGAACAGAGCGTAACGTATAAACTTGTCAAATTACTAAGTTGTATACCTGGAACTAATGTAACATTGTGTGTCAGCTATACTAAAAAAAAAAAAAAAAAATCAATGTTACCTTTTCTTTTTTTATCCTATTATATGTTCATAAAAATGGGATTTTATCATGAGAAGATTAACTATTGAAACATGTAGGAATATGTTGAAACATACAAGCTTCCTCCATATTTTGTAAGAGGTATTCTTCTCATTATTCCACTGCCTTAGCCATGAGGCATTGAATGTAATCTGGTTTTAATGTGTTCATTTAATTGACATCTCCAACTGTGAGATATCTGTGATATCTGTGGAACTTCTGGGTCTCCTTGGAGCCTTTGTTCTTGAGATTAATTGAAATGGCTTCATTTCCTCTAAATTTTAATTCCCGAGATTGAAACTGAACAAAATTCAGAAGGCCTAATTTAGGTAGCTACAAAAATGAAATTATTCCCTAGATTGTAGGTGTTTAGGATGTAACCAAAATGGTATGTTTTTTCAACTGACAAAATATTTTGTCCTTAATCTCTGGTTTTCTGAATGGGATCTATAAAACTCTCCTAGGTATGTTGTTTATCAGCAAATCTCTTACAGGATTAATGTTTATGATATGATAGTGTTTATCATAATACATTTAAAATTTGTTTTCTTACTTGAACAATTGAACCATGATACTTTCAGAAATGAATGTTACCTTTTTTTTGGTATTGATAGCAGTGCTGATCCTTCCATTATTTGGGGGACTTTTTGTATGTATGTGTTGGATATATCCAAGTATCCATTGAATGAAAAAAATTAAGAATAGTCACATCAAACTATGGCTGGTTATCTAATTTTTGGCAAGAGAATTGCTAGAATTACTTTTATGCTTAGTTATCCTAGCTTTAATGGAATTCCCAGCCTCTGATATGCCAGAGATGAGTATAAGCGGATGTCCTGAGATTCCTTTATATGTAATCATTCCTCAATCTCAAATTAAATATATACAATGCCCTGTTTAGCCTAGCGCCTAAACGTTCTATGAAATCAGATAGCCTGCACTTCACACTTGGCTTTACATTTAATAACTGTGTATGCTTAGACAGACTAGCCTCTCTAAGGCTAGGTTTCCTTATCTGTTAAATAAGGGAAATATTGGTAACAACCTCACAGAATCTTTGTATTAAAATGGGATGGTGGAGGGGTGCCTGGGTGGCTCAGTCAGTTAAGCATCCGACTTCAGCTCAGGTCATGATCTCGCGGTCTGTGGGTTCAAGCCCCGCCTAGCGCTCTGTGCTGACAGCTCAGGGCCTGGAGCCTGCTTTAGATTCTGCGTCTCCTTCTTTCTCAGCCCCTCCCCCACTCTCACTCTGTCTCTGTCTCTCTCAAAAGTAAATAAACATTCTAAAATTTTTTTTAAGTGATAAAATGGGATGGTGTGTATAAAGCACTTAGCATAGTGCTTAGCAAGCACTAAGCTGAATACTTAATAAGTGGTAGAAGTAGCAGTAGTAGTACTACTAGTAGTAATTATTGTCACTCAGGACCCACTGAATATTACATATTTTTTAACTTCGTATATTGCATATTTTTTTGAATATAGAAAAAGAAGGCCCCTTGAAAACTTTGGCCGCCATTAGGAAAAATGAGGTCACTCCTGATGATCTAGACTCCATGATGAAAAATATAGGAGTTCCATTATCCCAAGATGCGATTCAAAGATCCCTGAAGAATGTGGCTATCACGGGTGAGCATTTAACATTTCTAGGTATCCTTTATCTTAGCTGACATGCATGTGTTTGAACTTTTCAAGAATCCTTAAAGGGTTTATCCACTTCATGGATTATCCGAGCTCTTTTCTACCAACTACCCACTTGGGTTCTACTTATTTTAAGTAGCATCATACAGAGGAGGATCTATACGGTAGGAGGGTATGTGTCTGAATGATACGCATGAGTCTGTCTTTTTGATGGAATCTACAAAATATCAAACGTTTTTCAGTATAGCAATTACAGTTGCCAATCTCTGTTCATATTCCTTGTTCTCTGACATGCATTTTTTCTTTCAGAAGATGGGAAAGTGAATTTAGAAGGGTTCATTGGCAATTTAGTCAATTCAGGATTTTCATTTCTACCTGAAAGTAAGAATTTTCAGTTGAATGGAGATAGCTAATGATATGTAGGTTATAGATCTCTTGGGAAAACCCTAGCTAGATTTTGAGATGGTCTTAAACTGATTTACCACTGGCATAATTGTCTAGTATGTTTACTCCACACATGTCAAATGTGTATGTAGCACATGAGAACATGCCCTTTAGAGAGCTCTAGTTACCTCTTCTGCCTAGTCTGAGACCAGAGTCTTAACTGCAGTTATCTTTCCACTGAGGACCTTGTGAAGAAAAAAATCACATTAATTAAAATGACTAAACCAGCACTTAGAATTACACTGTTTGCAAGTTACTCTACTTTAACTCAAGTGTAATTGTGTGAGACATATTAAAATGATAAATAGTGGGTTCCTGATATTGATTTACAATAATTCTTCTTTAAGAAATGAGTGAAAATCTTTGTTACTGTTAGGAAAATTTTTCTTCAGGTTTGTTTTTTTTCTTTTGTTATTTCTTTTTTTTCTCTCTCTTTTTTTTTTTAACGTTTATTTATTTTTGAGACAGAGAGAGACAGAGCATGAACGGGGGAGGATCAGAGAGAGAGGGAGACACAGAATCTGAAACAGGCTCCAGGCTCTGAGCGGTCAGCACAGAGCCCGATGCGGGGCTCGAGCTCACAGACCGCGAGATCATGACCTGAGCTGAAGTCAGCCGCTTAACCCACTGAGCCACCCAGGCGCCCCATCTTTTGTTATTTCAACGTTGTTTTCTTTGGTTATTTCTTTGTATGGGCTCCATGTTTTTGCCCCTAGTTTCTCTTTATACACTAATTCAAAGTTTAATTTTAGCACAATGTTTGTCAATTATAATGTTAAGGACCCTTTTCTTCTTTGGGTTTGCATAGTATTTCTGTAACCTTAGGCCTCTGAATTCTCTGATAAGCTGCCCTTTCTTGCCACGATGGTGCTGAAAAGGAAGGAATGATTTACATTTTGCACGTGTAAGTGAGAAGAATATCTCTGACACCAAGCCAAAATTATACACACATTCAAACCACTTCATATCGTCCATTTTTAAGTGCCCTCTATGGTTGCAGAAATTCAAGGTTTACTTCTTTGACCATGTCCACCTACTTTTGGATAAGCACATATATGTAGCTTTGATAAGCAAAAAAATATTTATGAAGAGATGTTTTGTAGAGATGCCTGGGATCCAGACCTGAGCTGAGATCAAGAGTCGGATGCTTAATTGATTGAGCCACTCTGGCGTCCCTAGAAATGCCTTTTTTGAGACAACTTCCTAATAGTATATATCAACTGCTTTTGGGAACTGGTGTTAAAAATGGCCATATCAAGGGGCGCCTGGGTGGCGCAGTCGGTTGAGCGTCCGACTTCAGCCAGGTCACGATCTCGCGGTCCGTGAGTTCGAGCCCCACGTCAGGCTCTGGGCTGATGGCTCGGAGCCTGGAGCCTGTTTCCGATTCTGTGTCTCCCTCTCTCTCTGCCCCTCCCCCGTTCATGCTCTGTCTCACTCTGTCCCAAAAATAAATAAAAAACGTTGAAAAAAAAAAAATTAAAAAAAAAATGGCCATATCAAGAGTGTCACTATATCTTCAGAAGATGTTGCCCATTAGATTATTTAGTGATGAAAAGTGTCTTGAAATTTAGATGATTGATTGATTTTTTAGAGAGAGACAGGGCAGGTGTGCTCACCAGCAGGGGAGGGGCTGAGGGAGAGGGAGAAAGAATCTTAAGTAGGCTCCATCGTGAAGCCTGATGTGGCTCTCCATCCCACAATTTACCATGAGATCCTGAGCTGAGCTGAAATCAAGAGCTGGATGCTTAACTGACTGAGACACCCAGGCACTCCTTGAAATTTAATATCAGAAAAAAAAAAAAATCTCTCTTCCAAAGACCAGTGTGCTTCTTTGTGTAGGTAATAACCCGAGTTCCCCTTTATGCCTTAGCTTCCAAAAAGTTTCAGATCTAAACTTAATATTTAAGCACTATTAACCATGTTGGCCTTGTTTGTTATTTACTACCTTTTTCTCATGTGTTTTTGATGCTCACATTTCTAATTATGATTGTTATATTTTCTATTTCTCCATGAAATTTTGTCAGTTCTGTTATATACTTTTTAGACTCTCTAATTTTGCTCATCTGCATTTATGATTGTTATATCTTCCTGATGAATTGGCTGGCAGAGAATACCGAATGTATCATTTTGGAAGAGAAATCACTTTTTCCTCTGAGTACAAGCTGAAAATTGATTCCCCATTCTATGGCTACATGACTCCTTATTTACCACATTTTTTTAATGTTTATTTATTTTTTTGAGACAGAGAGAGACAGAGCATGAACGGGGGAGGGTCAGAGAGACAGGGAGACACAGAATCCGAAGCGTGCTCCAGGCTCTGAGCTGTCAGCACAGAGCCCGACACAGGGCTCGAACTTACAGACTGTGAGATCATGGCCTGAGCCGAAGTCGGACCCTCAACCGACTGAGCCACCCAGGTGCCCCTACCACAGTTTACATAGTGGCTCCTAACTGTTCCCTCAACATCAGCCAGTAACACTTCTTGTCTAATATCATATGGGCTGTACTGGGTTAAATGTTCCTGTGCTTATAGCCATATTCTCTTTAAAATGATCAAAAGAACATGTTTCTATTTCTTTTTTTTTTTTTTTTTTTTTTTTTTTTTTTTAATTTTTTTTTTTCAACGTTTTTTATTTTATTTTTGGGACAGAGAGAGACAGAGCATGAATGGGGGAGGGGCAGAGAGAGAGGGAGACACAGAATCGGAAACAGGCTCCAGGCTCCGAGCCATCAGCCCAGAGCCTGACGCGGGGCTCGAACTCACAGACCGCGAGATCGTGACCTGGCTGAAGTCGGACGCTTAACCGACTGCGCCACCCAGGCGCCCCCATGTTTCTATTTCTGATAGAAGAACTGAAAGTGTGCATCTGAATACATGTCAAAAGACTCTTCTTTTCACACTGAAATGGAATATAGCGATGTGAAGATAATAGGAAGTATTTTTCTGAAATTGAAAATTATTAGCATTTCCCATTCTCGTAGCTTTTACCGCTTCTATTTTTCTCCTAGGAAGTAAGGTTGATGACAGCAACTTAGACACTTTTCTAGGAAACATGAAGATGGAGATGTCAGGTAAAGAATTTTGTAAGATTCTGAAGCACCTGTCAGTTGAAGGTGACATTTACATAGACATCGTTCACATGGTTCTATGTTGTGAGAAGTCTTTTTATTAATGTAAACTTCTTAGATATAAAATTCTTATAGAAAGAACCATAGAAAATGATAAAAAATAATAAAAAATTACCTTAAGTGTTATGCTTTAGGCTCTCTTCCTTGAGAATAAATTTTATGGTTTCCAAAAGTTCCATTTGGGAGGTGTGGAAGAAAGATGGAAATGTATTTGTTTTGTTAGTACTTTAGATCCAAACTTACGTTTCTAGGAATACTTTGGCAACCTTTCCTCTGTATCACTGATTCAAAAAGCATCATTAAGATCCCACAATATTCTTTTTATTATTTAAAAAAAATGTTAATGTTTTCTATTTTTGAGAGACAGAGAGACAGAGCATGAACAGGGAAGGAGCAGAAAGAGAGGGAGACACAGAATCCAAAGCAGGCTCCAGGCTCTGAGCTGTCAGCACCGAGCCCGACGAAGGGCTCGAACTTTGGGAGCGGGGTAGCACCCTAAACTGCCACCGTTACCATGTATACCCAGTCCAATCCACCAAGAAAGGCCTGGCACACAACATTCTGTTCTTTAAACTTTTTTTTTTTCAATTTTTCCTCCTTTCTCCTTTTAAAATGCTATTCTGCACTTTGAAAACAGAATCAAGACATGATGAAGAATCAGCTTCTGAAGAAAAGGATTACTATAGAATAAATACAGCTGTATTACACTGCTATTAAATAGCTCAATGCAGGAAAAAATTTACAAGATACAAGTTTGTTTGTGTTTTTTACAATATTAAAAGGCAGGAGTTTCAACTTTATAAATCTAAGAACATTTTATGCATAGGGTAACGTGCATTACTGTTATTTAAGGAAACACTGACAAATCCTTTAACTTGCAAATCTGATTAAAAAATATCAAAATGTTGAAAGTTGTGGAACAACCTACCCATTAAGCAATTTATCTACTATTTTTATATGATTACAAAATGTGAGGGGCACCTGCGTGGCTCAGCCGGTTTAGTGTCTGACTTCAGCTCAGTTCATGACCTGGCGGTCGGTGAGTTTGAGCCCCGCTTCGGGCTCTGTGCTGACAGCTCAGAGCCTGGAGCCTGCTTCAGATTCTGTGTCTCCCTCTCTCTCTGCCCCTCCCCCTCTCACGCTCTGTCTCTCTGTCTCTCAAAAATGAATAAATGTTAAAAAAAATCAAAATGTGATAAAAAGCCCTTATCTTGCCTCCCCCCTTTTGGTGATATGATCATACCTGGGACAGTCATAAGATTGGCCAAGGAGGGTGATGAGCGAGCAATGGGAACCACAGCTAGGACCAGACAGGGCTCCACAGGCAAGGGGAGCATGAAAGAGGAAGGGCCTAACTGATATCGACAGGGAACTGGATGTGAAGGAAACAGGACTAAATGAATCAGTCTGTAAAAATAGAATTATACAGGGAAGATGACTGCTCATGTCCTAGACCCCCTAGTTTGCAGAGAAGTGGGAATAGAGGTGAAGTAGTCCTAACATGGACTTTATAGACCAGGGCAGGTAATAAAAGCATTCTGAATGGAAATACTGGTGTGTGGGGTTATGTACCTGGTGGGGTGGAGCACAGAAAAGAATATGAAGGCATGGGCGGGGGTGGGGGGGAGAGAAATACAGTTGTAGTAAAAATCATGGGAAATTGTTGATTTCTTATGCTGTTTCACAGTTAAGAATTTCATGTGTTTGAACCTCATTATGATCTCTGTAATTTGTACCTCATTTTACAGCTGATGGAAGAGTTGAACCTAATAAACTAATGAATAAAGCTGAAGCTGTTACAGGTAAGAAGTTGATATAAAACTGAGAGAGCGATGCTTTAAACTTTTTTTAATGTTTTATTGATTTGCGAGGGGGGGAGGGGCAGAGAGATGGGGAGACACAGAATCAGAAGCAGGCTCCAAGCTCTGAGCTGTTAGCACAGAGCCAGATGCAGGGCTCACACCCACGAACCATGAGATCATGACCTTAGCTGAAGTCAGACACTTAACCAACTGAGCCACCCAGGCGCACCTGAGATAGTAATGCTTTTAAAACATATTTTTGCAAGAGTATTCTCAGCAATATTTTTTAAAGTATTGAAGTATAGTTGACATACAACGTTATACTAGTTTCAGGTGTGCAATGTAGTGGTTCAATAATTATCTACTTAACTAACTGCTCACCATGGTAAATGTCGTTACCATCTGTCATCATGCAACGTTATTATGATATTACTGACTATATTCCCTATGCTGTACTTTTCATCTTTGTGACTCTGTTCACCTATTTCATGTATCCCCCCCACTCCCCTTTCCTCTGACAACCAACAGTTTGTTCTCTGTATTTATGAATCTATGGTTTAAGAAAGTGCAACTGGGGGGAGAAATAGAGATAAAGATCTCTCTCTCTCTCTCTCTCTCTCTCTCTCTCTCTCAAAAGAAGGTTCAAGTGTTCTTGCTGCCTGCTGCACACCCCCATCATCTCTACCCTCAACCCTTCTTTCTAATCAAACCCTGATAGGAGGTAAGATAGAAGAAAAACTCTAGATGTGTTGATGGGATGGGAGTGAGGGTATAGAAAAAACCAAGGAGACCTTTTGTCGTGCTTCCTATTTGGAACTCTGGGATGTCACCACCTCACTGAGTGTCCAGACAGGATGCCATTTTCACCAGAATAGATATTGCGGTATGGTGTTCTTAGGCAGAGGGAGGGCTGGAAACAGGCCACCGCTTTGCCCCCTTTGGCTTTGTGTGGTATGAAGGATATCCAGTTTTCCCACGTACTCCCAGTAAGCAATGTAGAAGGTTTCTCAGAGATGGGGGTCAGTGGGTCTGCCATGGGACACCAAGTCAAAGGGAGAGGTGATCCCTCCAGAGGCTATGGAGTAGACAGTATGGTCTGGGGACTAACAGAATACTTGACTGAGACACAGAGGACCTCATCACCAGTGAATGCTAGGGCTTAGCCAACCAAGTTAGTGAAGGAAGGACCAAAGAACCTTGACTTTGCTAAAAAACAAAACAACAATGACACAGACCACAACGACACAGACCACAAGTTTCTCAGGCCATCAGCTTCAGCAGGAGATGTCAGGACTCATGAAATGTGGATTTTGTTGAAGAGGCTATCGAGAATCCAGAGGGCAACCCAAGGTCTGGCCGCCCTCCTTCACGGGCAGCAGGACCCCCAAGCTTTCCCTGATACTACGAGGAGGCCTCTCAGAGCGGAAGTGCGGAAAGGTTTGAAAAACTGAGAATTTCCCAAAATAAACTAGGTCAACCAAAAAGGAACTTTTTATTTTAAACCGGAAGAAACTAGGTTAACTCTATTTTTTAAGTTTTTGTTTAAATTCCAGTTAGTTAACATACAGTGTGATACCAGTTTCAGATGTGAAACTGTTTCTCCTCCATCACCTGTTTCTCCTCCCCTCACCCACTCCCTTCAGGTAGTTAACGGACTTTTCCCCTCCTCTTCTTACCAAACAGGCTATGGGAAGAAGGAGGAAAGGGAGCTTCCTTGTGTCATTTTTTTTTTCCCTTTCAACCCTCTGGTTCACAGTAAAATGAAATGTTAGATTTTCAGGTTTGCTTTATAAAAAGTAGCTTTTGAAAATTAAAAACAAAAAAACCCTCTTTCCTCTGAGTTATATAAATTCTATGGCTGAATAGAAAAGTTTTATGGAAGAAAAGGAATATGAAAAAGAAAAATACATGAGTACAATTTACGATGTCATACCTGTACCACATGTTTCAACATGGCAGGATGTCACTCACAGCTGCTTCAAGGGGAAAAGATTTTGACCTAGCTTTTATATTATTATGGAGATAGGTATTCGAGATGTATAAGCCAAATCAGAAAAGTGCTTCTTTATGAAACTTAAGCAGTTTCATGAATTCCATTTCTCTTTCTCTGTGATTTGAATTTTGCCTTGTCTTTAGCTAACAAGAAGCTGTATCATTATGAAATCTTACCTTTCCAAGGTGAGACTGATGATGAATCAACAAACCACTCGCAATGTATCACTTATTGTCTTATTTCCTAATCATGTGATAAAGAATCCTGATACTCTCCAACATATGGATTCAATATAATTGAAATTATTTTATCTTGGTAGGTTGTTTTCTTTGGGGCTTTTATATTGATCTTATTGATATGAATTTTAACAAATTTTCCAAGAGACAGAATTTATTATTGCAGGTTAATTGTGAAACGCAGAATAAGAATGTAATTATTCTGTGATTTTGGTTAGCACAGGCAATGATCTAGTTAGAGCTAAAAAAAAAAAAAAAAAAAAAAAGGAAGCCAATGCTACTTTGGCTTAGATGTAGTTATTAAAATGTATCACGTGGGGCGCCTGGGTGGCTCAGTTGGTTAGGTGACCGACTTCAGCTCAGGTCATGATCTCCCTGTTCGTGGGTTCGAGCCCCACGTTGGGCTCTGTGCTGAATGCTTGCCTGCTTCAGATTCTGTGTCTCCTTCGCTCTCTGCCCCTCCCCCACTTTGCTCTGTCTCGCTCTGTCTCTAAAAAATAAATATATGTAAAAAAAAAAAAATTAAAACAAAACGTATCAAACGTCTGCTACATACCTGACAGAGTTCTAGATCTTTTCATAAGTGTTATTTTATCTTCACAGAAGCTCTGAGAGATAGTCTCATCTTTGTTTCATACAACAGAAAACTAGGACTCAAAGTTAGGTTATTTACCTAAGTTCCAGTAGATAATATATAGTAGAGAACAATATTCAACCCTTGTGTTCTTACTCCAACCATGGTGATTTTCTCATTTCACTGGAACTGCCTATTTATTTTTCTTAAAAATTTTTAACATTTAGTTTCTTTTGAGAGACAGAGACAGAGCATGAGTGGGGGAGGGACAGAGAGAGAGAGAGAGAGAGAGAGAGAGAGAGAGAGAGACATACAGACAGACAGAATCTGAAGCAGGCTCCAGGCTCTGAGCCGTCAGCACAGAACTAGATGTGGGGCTTGAACCCAGGAACTGTGGGATCATGACCTGAGCTGAAGTCGGACACAACTGACGGAGCCACCCAGGCGCCCCCTGCCTGTTTCTATCATAAAAATTATACACTGGAAAGTAATTCTGTTCCTTTAGAAGTTTATGGGGTATATGGTTATTTTTCCAAAAAGGTTTAAGAGAAGTGAGCTTAATTCTAACCATATTGAAGCTCTGCCTTAAACTGAAACATGTTCCATGGATCTTGCATATTTCTGCCAAGTCTATAATGAATGGGTAAAATATATGGAACATTTCAGCATTAGTAGGCATTTTCATATTTTTTTCTCTTTCCCTAAGGAGAGACAGTAGCTGTCAGAGACCTGGACAAGATACTAGGGAACATGGGCTTTGAACTCACCAAAGAAGATTCTGGAGAGATGAAAAGAAAACTTCCACTTTATGGTGACTCATTTTAGATATAAAAAGTCTTTCAGGAAAATTTGGTCTCGAGGGTCTATGTAAGAGTTATTCTGAAACCAGATTAATTTTGTGATGTAAAATCTTAGGGAAAAATGTAGTTCTAGAACAAGAACTAATCCTGTCTTCCATTTTCTGAATGTATATAGAATACAAAGCACTTGACTAGACTGATTCCAAGACCATCTTTCACATCTGGGAATGTTGAGGAAACACAGTTAAACGACGGAAAAGGAAATAAATGCAAGCCCACTGTGTACCCTTCTCACATTCCCCATCATTCCTCTCTTCTGACACAGCCCCATAATACTACTGAAAGTTCTCTCTGGGCACCAGTAACCTGCCATTTGCTAGTTGCATTAGACATTATTGACTTTTTATTGGAGCTTTCTACTGTCTTTTGTATCAGTGATAATTCTCACCTTCTTGAAATTATTCTCCTTTGGCTTCTGTGTTTTTTTCCTCCTAACCTGGATCTTCTCATTTTTTGATTTTCATTTTGCATACTCTACCTGGGTAATCTCATCACTGTCTTTTGTTCAACCTATCATCTACATGCTTATGACTGTAAATCTGTGTTTCTATACAGCTTCAAACTGGTGTATCCAAATGCCTGCTACACATTTCTACTTGGATATTCCGTGGGACGCTTCTTTTTCTCAACTGAACTGAATTTAGAATTTAGAACTGAATTCAGTATTTTCCTGTCCAGTCTCCTAGTCCTGTATTCTCAATCTCATTTGTGCTCTCCCTATCCATCTATTCACCTAAGCTAGATATATGGAATTCATTTTTGATTCCCCCAATTCCTGTCAACCACGATCTGGATTATCTGCCACCTAATTTTGTAAGTTTTACCTTTATATAAACCTAAATTTAAAAATTGCTGCACACAGATGGGTAGATGGATGGATATGTGACAAGCCAAGTATAGTAAAATGTTAAATAGTAGAATCAGATGGTGGGCATATGGGTGTTTATTGCACAGTTCCTTCAACTTTGCTATATGTTGACAAATTTTCATAATAAACCATTGGAAAAAATCCCATATGTAAATCCATCAGTTTCTCTCACTCCCTGCTACCACTGCCCTATTTTAGGTCCTTTCATTCCTGACTTCAGCTACTACAAGGGCTTCCACAAAATATTAGACATTAGAGTGATCCATATAAGATGCAAATCTGATGACATTCTGCACCAATTTAAAATCCTTTAATGGCTTTCAGTTTGGTACTTGGGAATGTCTCAAGTCCTTTTTATGGCAAACAAGTTCTTTCATTATCTGGGTTGGCCTTATCTGTCCAATCTAGTATTTTACCCTCACTAACATTGAACTTTTATTCCAAGCATACATATATCATGCTTTTTGTCGCATCTTTGTTTTGCTTATACTTTCCCCGCTATTCAGAGAGTTTCCCCTTCCCCTTTGTTTGACCTACTCCTCACCATTGCTTATTAGAGTTGAGGGCACTTTTTCTAGTAAGTTCTTTAAATACCCAGGCTCCATTAGATGTCTCTTCTCTGTGTTTCCACAATAACTGCATACATTTTTCATTATAATTGCCACATTGTGTAAATGTATGCTTCTTTGCCTGTCTTGTCACTTTAATGTGACCTTAGAATAGAAAAGGGTATTCTGTATCTAGTACCTAGCAGAGTGTCTGGCCTATAAGTAAGCACCCTATAAATGTTGAGTGAGAGATGATAGAGTAAATGAGCGAAAAAGTGAATGATTCCTAAGGAAAACAAAAACTGCCTTTGGTCGGGCCACTAATACTTACTTCTAATACATTGTACATTGTAATCATTTGCAGCAATTCTGAGCAACAGGGAGAATCAGAGTATATTAGCAGTAAACCAGAGATGAAAATAGACTTTTCTTCACTAGAGACTCATACTTAAGAGTCATAGCATTACCAGAATCGAGGGCCTTTAGAGAATTAACTTGCATGGATGGTATTTTCTATCCTGTTTATAAGGACTAAAATAGCTGAGTAAAAGCATATTTTTCCATGGGCCAGACTTTATGGTTCAAGGGTCAAAGGCCAGCTTACTAAAATAGAATCAATGTCTTGGGGCACCTGGGTGGCTCAGTCGGTTAAGCGTCCGACTTCAGCTCAGGTCATGATCTCACAGTCCGTGAGTTCAAGCCCTGCGTCAGGCTCTGTGCTGACAGCTCAGAACCTGGAGCCTGCTTCGGATTCTGTGTCTCCCTCTCTCTCTCTACCCCTCCCCTGCTCACACTCTGTCTCTCTCTGTCTCAAAGAAAAATAAATTAAGACATTAAAAAAAATTTTAAAAAGTAACATAGAATCAATGTCATAAAACTAAGAATTAAGCAGTTCAAGTGAGCCCAAATGGTGATGTGGAATAATGAAATTCAGCTTATTTCTGGTTTCTTATTTTATAATTTTTTAAAGAACCTGCTTTGTATCTCCATTATGTCTTATTTTTTAGCTAAAGGGAAGACTGATCTAAAAACATTGATAGATTCAGTACAAGTTATTACAGGTCAGTGAGAAATTACTATAAATATGAGATCCCAAGTCTACACTAAATTATATTTTTTCCTGTGATAAATATTTTACTGAAGTATGAAACACGTAATTACTACATTGTATAGTGTGTCCAGCTTAAGAATTATTACAAAGTGGACATACATATTTATCTATCACCTGGATGAAGAAATACATTATCAGTAATACAGAAGATCCACTGTACCACTTCACAGTCATGTCCTCTGGACTCTCTGGAGGTAACTGCATCCTGTATTCTAGGACCACAGATTAGTTTCACCCGCTTTTGGAATTTGTATAAATGCAGTCATCTGATCTGTGTTCCATGATGTCTGACTTCTTTCACGTAACATTGTATTACATCTTATTCTCTGAGATTTGTCCACATTGTTGCATGTAGCGGCAGTTTGTTAGTTTTCATTGCTGCATATTGTACAGTCTACCAAATTACAGTCAAGGAGATCTTTAGAGAATGTGCGGTAGTAGGTAAAATGATTTCTGACTAGCTCGTTGTACCTGAATTGCCGTGCGATATTCCACTGCATCAGTATACCACAAGATATGTATCCAGTCTACCGTCACAGGACATTTCTAGTTTGGAGCAGTTATGAAGAACATATTGCTATGAATATTCTTGTATATGCCTTTTGGTGAACATATGTGCACAATTCTAGGCCATCCACCTAGAAATGAAATTTCTTTGTTGTTAGATGGGATTGTGTGTACTTGATTAGATGTTGTCAATCCATTTTCTAAAGCAGTTGTACCATTTGACACATCAACCATTGCTTTACATCCTTGCTAATACTTGGTATTATCTCTCTTCTCCGTTGTAGCCATTCTGGTGAGCATGCTGTGGTATACCACTGTTATTTTTGGATTTCCCTAATGATTAATGATGTTGAGCATCCATGTTTACTGGTTATTTGGATACCTCTACGATAAAGCTCCTTTCATGTCTGTTGCCTATTTGCTTGGATGTCTGTGTTCTACATACTGAATTTTTAAAACATTTTTTATTTGTTTTTTAAATTCAAGTATATTTATCATAAGGTGTTATATTAGTTTCAGGTGTACATTCTAGTGACAGCTATACATTATTCAACAGCTCTATACATTACTCAGTCCTCATCAGCTAAGTGTACTCTTCAATCCTCATTACCTACTTCACTCATCCCCCAACCCACCCACCCATCTGCCTCCTGGTAACCATCGGTGTGTTCTCTGTACTTCAGAGTCTGTTCCTTAGTTTCTCTCACTCTTTTTTTTTCTCTTTGTTTGTTTTTTTCTTAAATTCCACATATGAGTGAAATCCTTTGATATTTGGCTTTCTCTGATTGACTTATTTCACTTAGCATTATAGTCTCTAGCTCCATCCATGTTGTTGCAAATGGCAAGATTTCATTCTTTTTATGGCTGAATAATATTCCATTACATATATATTCCATTATATATATATTCCATTATATATATTCCATTACATATATATTCCATTATATATATATTCCATTATATATATAGTCCATTATATATATATGTATATGTATATATATATACCATATATCCATTATATATATATATATATACACATATGTATGTGTATGTATGTGTATATATATATATGTATGTGTGTGTGTATGTGTACATATATACACACACACACACACATACATACACACACACACACACACACACACACACACACACACACACACTACATCTTCTTTATCCATTCATCAGCTGATGGACACTTGGGCTGCTTCTATAGTATGGTTATTGTAAATAATGCTGCAATAAACATAGAGGTGCACATATCCTTCTGAATTAGTGTTTTTGTATTCTTTGGATAAATACCCAGTAATGTGATTACTGGATCATAGGATAGTCTATTTTTAGTTTTTTTGAGGACTCTCCATAATGTCTTCCACAGTGGCTGCACCACTTTGCATTCCCACCAACAGTGCACGAGAGTTCCTTTTTTTCCACATCCTCACCAACACTTGTTGTTTCTTGTGTTTTTGATTTTAGCTATCCTGACCGGTGTGAGGTGATATCTCATTGTAGTTTTGATTTGTGTATCCCTGATGATAGGTGATATTGAGCTTGTTTTCACATGTCTGTTGGTCATCTGTATGTCTTCTTTGGAGAAATGTCTGCTTGTGTCTTCTGCCCATTTTTTAATTGGTTTATTTGGGGTTTTGTTGATGTTGACTTGGTGTAAGTTCTTTATACATTTTGATACTAACTCTTTATCAGATACATCATTTGCAAATACCTTCTCCCATTCAATAGGTTGTCTTCTAATTTTGTTGATTATTTCCTTTGCTATGCAGAAGTTTTTATTTTGATGGCATCCCAATAGTTTATTTTTGCTTTTATTCCCCTTGCCTCAGGAGACATATCTAGAAAAAATGTTGCTACAGCCGATGTCAGAGAAATTACTGCCTGTGCTCTTTTCTAGATTTTTATAGTATTAAGTCTCCTATTTAGGTCTTTAATCCGTTTTAGTATACCTTGGTGTGGGGTGTAAAGTGGTCCAGTTTCATTCTGTTATATGTAGCTGTCCAGTTTTCCCGGCACCATTTGTTGAAGAGATTGTCTTTTTTTCCCATTGTATAATCTTTTGTCAAAGATTGATTGACCATATAATTGTGGATTATATGCCTAAATATGCTTTACATGCTTTCTACCCTTTTCTATTGATCTATATGTCTACTTTTATACCAGTACTATATTGTTTTGATTTGTACCGCTTTGTAGTATAACTTGAAATCTGGAATTGTGATACCACCTGCTTTGTTCTTCTTTTTCAAGATTGTTTTGGCTGTTTGGGGTTTCTGAGGTTCCGTATAAATTTTAGGACTATTTGTTATAGTTGTTACTGGTATTTTGATAGAGAATTCATTAAATCTGTAGATTGCTTTGCATACTATGGACATTTTAACAATATTTGTTCTTCTACTTCATGAGCATGGAATATCTTTCCATTTGTTTATGTCATCTTCAAATGTTTTCATCAATATTTTATAGTTTTCAATGAGTGGGTCTTTCACCTCTGTGGTTGAATTTACTCCTAAATATTTTATTATTTTTAGTGCAGTTGAAAATGGGATTGTTTTCTTAATTTCTCTTTCTTCTACTTCATTATTAACGTGTAGAAATGCAACAGATTTCTGTATATTGATTTTGTACCCTGTAACTTGGCTGATTTCATTTATCGGTTCTAGTAGCTTTTGGGGGCTTTTGTAGTTCTTCTTTGTTCCTTTCTTCTCTTGCTTTCTTCCGTTGTGGTTTGATGGCCTTTAGTGATATGCTTCAATATCTTTTTCTTTTGTTTTTTGCATATCTATTACACGTTTTTTTATTTGTGGTTGCCATCAGGTTTATATATAATATCCTATGCGTATAGCAGCCTATATTAGGTACTGGTTGCTTAAGTTTGAACCCATTTTAAAAGCACTAAATTTCACCCCCCCACACACACACATTTTATATGTATGATTTCATATTTTACTTCCTTTTATTTTGTGAATTCCTTGACTGATTTCTATAGCTATAATTGATTTTACTGCTTTTATGCTTTAGCTTCCATACTGGTTTTATAAGTGATTGATCTACCACTTTGGTTATGTTTGTATGCCCCCGTGAATTTTTTTCCTTTCCTAATTTGCTTGCTCCTGATTATGGCCTTTCCTTTCCAAAGAATTCCTCTTAACATTTCTTGTAAGACTGGTTTAATGGTGAGGAATGCCTTTTACTTTTGTTTGTCTATCTCTCCTTCTATTCTGAATGATAGCCTTGCTGGATAGAGTATTCTTGGTTGCAGGTTTTTTTCTTTCAGCACTTTGAATATATCATACCACTCCCTTCTGGACTGCAGAGTTTCTTCTGAAAAATCAGCGGATAGACTTAAGGAGTTTCCCTTGCATATAACTTTTTTCTCTTGCTGCTTTTAAAGTTCTCTCTTTACCACTATTTTTTGCCATTTTAATTATTATGTGTCTTGGTGTAGACTTCCTTGGGTTTATTTTGTTGGGGACTCAGAGTCTTCTGAATCTTGATTTGTCTCCTTCTCCACATTAGGGAATTTTTCAGCTATTATTTCTTCTAACAAATTTTTCTGGCTGCTTTTCTCTCTCTTCTCCTTCTGGGATCCCTATAATGCTAATGTTATTACATTTGATGGTGTCACTGAGTTCTCTCTTCTCATTTTATATTGTTCTTTTACTCTTTCCTTTTCAGCTTAGTTGCTTTCCATTACTGTTCTTTCAGTAATGATCTGTTCTTTTGCTTCCTCTAGTCCACTATTTATTCACTCTAGTGTGTTTTTAATTTTAGTTAATGAGTTCTTCATCTCTGGTTCTTTTTTTATATTTTCTAATATCTTTGTTGAATTTCTCACTATGATCCTCTACTCTTTTCTCACATCCAGTAAGTATGTTCATGACCATTACTTTGAATTCTCTATTGGGTATATTGCTTATCTCTGTTTCATTTAGCTCTTTTGCTGTGCTTTTGACCTGTTCTTTCATTTGGGACATAAGCCGCAGTTTCATTTTGTCTAACTCCCTGTGTCTGTTTCTATGTATTGGGAAAGTCAGCTATGTCCCTGATCTTGAAAAAAGTGGTCTTATGAAGAAGAGGCCCTGTAGTGTCCTGTTGTGTAATGTCCCCTGTTCACCAAAAACTAGCATTTCAGGTGTCTTCTCTGGGTGTTGCATGCCCTAGGGCTGTGATTGTTGAGTCATGTTTGCCATCAGTTGTCATCTGCAATGGCCTTCTTTGCCTGTTGTGGACAAGGTTTGGTCCCTGTGATGTTAAAGGGCCAGTCTGGGGCCACCTTGGGCTTGAGTTGGGTCAGACCAGATGCCTGGCCTCACCCCATTTGCCAGAACTGTGGTTGTACCAAACTTCAGGGTGCTCACTTTCTGCTGCCCGCTGTGAGATCATCGTTGGTGGGTAGAGCTGGCAGTCAGAGGTCTGTACCCATCCCAGAGCTGGGAATATAGTCAAACTGATGTGTGTGATTATATTCCCTCTCCCAGGGCAAGAGTCACTTGGGAGTGGTCCTGGACAGTGTTGGAGCTGCCTGCTGCTTACAAGATGAGAGGCATCTAGTGCTGCTTTGGATGGACTCCTGCCCAGTGGGGATGGTTGGAGGGGGCAGCCTGCAGGAGAATGCAGGAGTGGGTGAAGCGGTGTTAGCAAGCTACATGGCAAGTGTTCCAGCTGGTTCCTGCAGCTGTCTGGGTATCTGGATTAGGGTGGGGGTAGGGGAGAGAAATGGTGCCTGCCAGGTCTTTTATTCTTGGAGAAGTCTCCTAAAAATCCCTGCCCTTCCAGGAGAAGTTCTGAGATTAGTAAATAAATCTCCTTTCTCAATATCCCAGCCACTTTTCAAACTGCCACTTCTATGCTGTATCCCTGCAGGGCTGTTTGTTATGCTGTCTCTTTAAGGATGGAGACTGTTTCCTCTTGCCCTCCAGCTCTCCCAGAGCCAAGCCAAGTGATTTTTAAAATTCTAGGTGTTAAGCTCCAGTGATTGTAAAAGTTAAAAAAAAAAAAAAAAAAAAGTTAAGCCCCTCTGTCTTTCAAAGACAAATATTACGGGGGTTTGTCTTTACAGTGCAGGTCACCCATGTCTGGGGTGCCTGGCAGGAGATCTCTTCCTCTCCCTTTTCCGTGCTTGTGGCATCCCTCACATTTGTGGTTGGTTTTCCTGGGGGTCTGGTTCTAACCACATCTCCATTATTCCTCCCATTCTTTTCATTGTGGCCTCTTCTCTTCAATTAACTGTGGAGGGTCTGTTCTGACCGTCTTCAGGTTGTTTTCTGGGTTGGTTACACTGATACGGGTGTATCGAGGGGTATCCATGAGACAAATGAGCTTAGGATCCTCCTACTTTGCCATCTTTCCCAGAAATTCATATTGCATTTTTCATTTATCTTTTACCTGTTTGTTTTTTTTAATGTACTCTAGATACAAGTCCCTTGCAGGTTATATAAATTATAAATATCTTACTGTATAGTTTAACTTTTCACTTATATTTTATCTTCTTTTTTTTTGATAGGGAAAAATGTTTTTTAATTACACACTCAATCCATTGGATGTATTTCAAAATACCCCCCAAAACACTTTTCTTCATTTATCAGTGAAAGAAGTTAGAAAGTAATGTCAAAAAAATAGCATATGGCAATCAAATTTCCCTGAAAGTCACAGTCACGTATAGAGTACATCCTAGAAAAGAGGAGGGGCCAGACAGGTTCTCCCTACTTTCAGGAATTTCATCAAGTACTGGACCTACTCATGGGTGGAGAGAAAAGGCAACTTTTAACTATGAGTATGTTATTAAATGAGGCGTTTACTATACTCCTTCCTAAGAGTACCAGGTGGGGGACAAGTGTTCTAAACTTGATCTAGGAAATGGAATGTGGAGTCAGTCCATCCTCTTCCCTCTAAGAGCTGTCCAGTGGCTAATGAATTTAAAAAACATGACTAAATAAAAACAAATGCCCCACATACTCTCTCCTCCCCCCCCCCCCCAATAAAGGTAAAAGAAAAAACCTGGATTTCCCAGATTATTCTCCAGAATAATAGTTGCTTTATATATTTGGTATAAGTGGGATGTTAAAGTCCTTTACTGTTAGTTCATTGCTATCAATTTCTTCCTTTACATATCTATTAATAGTTGCTTTATGTATTTGGCTGCTTTCATGTTGGGTACATAAATATTTGCAACTCGAGAGTGGATGGAGCCTGGGAGTAGCTTTAACAACCCAAATTCGTCGATTACAGAGTCATCACAAGCATGCCTTGCTTTTAAACAACAAAAAAAATATTTTTGAAACAACAAGATAAAAACCTAGTACTAATCACTTTCTGACAATACACAATTACTGAATTAACTAATATTGAGAAGGGGAAGGGAATCATACCTATGGGCCTTGTCTCACACAAGTGCATGTTTGTAGGTGCAAGGCACTTGTCATTATTGCAGAAATGAATTTTAATTTTTCATCTTTAGTTTAACATTGCTTTTAGTACAATGCTGACACCAGCAGTGCAGAAAGGACTCTGGAGAGTTGTTCATAGCAGCAGCTCTCCTTTGGTTCTGGAGGCTCCAGGCCAGCCAATATTGCCTCGTCACATACATTCTTTAGGCCTTTCTGTGAGTGCAGAACCCGCCACATATTTGACCACCTTCAGGTCATGGGCCAGCTTTTCACATCATTTCAGCAGTCTCCGGAGGGATAGACTTCTCTTTGTTCTTGGTTTCTCAATCGTAGAGGAGTCATCTTTAAGATCAATTTGGGTCCCAACAAGCAAGAAAGTCTTGGGACAGTGGTAAGTTATCTCAGGCACCCACATTTCCTTCACATTTTCGAGTGAGGAGGCAGAGATCACTGAATAACAGACTGGAATACATTTGTAGAAATGTATTCGTAAATACGTTGAAATACGTTTGTAGAATAACTTGGCAGTTGTAATCTGTCATAGTCCTCTTGCCCCGCAGTATCAGAAAGTCCAAGAGCGTATGGCCCCCTATCGATCATAATGGTGACTGCATAGTTGTCACCAAGAGTCGGTACATATTCAGAAATGTGTTTGTTGTGTAGGATATCAGGAGACACGTTTTACCAACAGCACCGTCACCCACAGCAACGCACTTAATTGTCTGCATTACTGAAACAATTTTGTATCCACTTTAAATATTTCAAATTCGGTGGTGATCTCAGCTTCTCCGCAGGGGCATTGGCAGTGCCGTGTGGTGTCTCCTCTTGTATTTTATCTTCTGATGAACAAAAGTTTCTCTTTGACACGTAGTTGAATTAGTCAACCTTTTTTCTTTTATAGTTAGAATGTTTGGGAGCCTGTTGAAGAAATCCTTCCATACACCGCGGTCATGAAAACGTCTCCTATTTAACTTCTGGGAGCTTTATTATTTTCCTTTCACATTTAGATCTATAATCCACTTAATTGATTTTTCTATATGATGTGGGATAAGGGTCCCTTTTTCTTCTAAATGGATATTCACCATTTATTGACAAGGTGATCCTTTCCCTACTTTAATGTAAGGCTAGCTTTTTCATAAATGAAAGATAATAAATGTGTTGCTATATCTGGACTTTTTATTCTTTTTGTTCTTTGTTCTATTTGCTGGTCCTTGCACCAGTATACCTACTATTTTAATGTAGATTTAATATGTCTTGATATCTGAAGCATAAATCCTCCCAATTTTATTTACTTCTTTAAACTCTTCTTGGCTATTCTTAGTAATGTCCTTTTTGTCATTAGAAATATTTATTCTTTGTGCTTTCTCTCTTTTTTTCCTTTGTCAGTCTTAGTGCAGGTATGTATCACTTTTGTTGGTCTTTCCAAAACCCAACATTTGGTTGTATTGATTTTATTTAAAGTTTGCTTTTCATTTCAGTAGTTTCTGCTTTTGTCCTTAGAACTTTTCTTCTCCTTTTGAGGGGTTTAATTTGCTGTTCTTTCCTAACTTTTTAAGATAGAACCTTGGGTTATTGATCTTTTCATCTTTTCTATTACATGCATTTAAGGCTGTGAATTTCCCTCAGCACGACCTTACCATATCCTACAAGTTTTAATATGTAATATTATTATTTTTACTCAATTCAAAATATTCTAACTTCCAGTATGGTTTATTTTTTTGACACATGATTTATTTAGAGAGGCATTCTTTAGTTTCCAAAGTTAGGGGAGTTTCCTAGTAGCTTTTGCTATTGATTTCTAGCTTAATTTCCATACCCTATGTTAAGTTATTTGTACCGATCATCTTTATTATTCTAATAATTTTTAAATTATATGAACCTTATTCAATTGTGAAATATTACTTTATAACCATTATTATGGGAGCATCTCTTTTACCAGTGTTAAAGAAACACTGTTCATTTTGTGTCTGTAACTGACTGCTTATTTTTTAGCAGGTATCATTATGCTTTATTTCTCTTTAATAATTGGAAATTATGCTATTTTTTAAAATGTCATCTTTCTCTACTTCTTTTGTTCTGCAGGAGGAGAAGTTGACCTCAGTGACCTGGAAAATGTCTTGCAAAATACGGGGATAGAGTCCTCACCAGAGCATTCGGAGCTAAAGAAATTACTTCCAATTAATGGTGGGCATTTCAAATATCAGAATAGTCTTCAAGAGAGTTAATATAGTCATTCAGGGAGTTGTTCAGCCATTGCAAGTATCAGGTAGAATCTTGAGGGAATTAGAATTATAGCCTACAATTTTTTTATAATCCAAATCTCCATGTTTATTCTAGATCACTTAGAAGTTAGAGTTAAAAATATCCATAATTCTAAAGGTAATTATTTTTAATATTTAGGAACACATAAATTACCATTTAAAAATATGTCTAAATCAAGAGGCTCATCAATCATCAGTCTTGCCATTTGGACTAAGGAATATTGATAGTTATTTTTCCTTCCATTGAGATGCCTTGGGTTGGAGAGGAGGACGAGGAGAGATGTAGAACTATACTTACTAGTAGAGGGGGTAAAATGTGGACTCAGAAAAAATACAACATAAGGAAGTGTTTTTTCTTTGGCCTGGTAAATATTAATAATTGTCTCAGGTGCTAAAGAATTGATTTACCATATTAAGAATTTCGTTTACATTTTTTGTTTTATTATTTCTAGAAGATACTAGGTAAATTTTAGGAGCAAATTATTTTATGCTGTATATTTCTGAACTTGGATATTTGATATTGTTTTAGCATGTCTAGATGTTTTCTCTATGACCTAAATTATGTGTTTCTTGCAGCTACAGCTAGTAGAAGAATATATAAGACTAGTTTGCTGAATTGTGCAGATGTAAAAGGTGAGTGAGATTCAAATAAAGATGTCAGATTGAGACTCTTGTGTTTTGCTTTTTTTCTTATTAAATATTGCCCCCTGCCATTCTCATATATATTTCCACGATTAGTTTTAATACACACATATGTTCATACTGATTAAATAATTTTGTCTTGTTTTTAAAAGGTGTTCTAAATATTTAGGTTTACCTAGATTTTTGATGTGGAAATAATAAAATTTAGGCCCAGCTATAAAAATTTAAGATAGTATATCTTGAAATACAGTGACCAAACTGAATCTCCTTGTATAAATGTTTATATAAAAAAAACTATTATGTTTGCAGTTTTGCTGCTAAAATTAACCTGAGTGGTGTCTCAGCCTTATTCTGATGTATTGTGTTATGTAAGCTTATCTTCAGTGTAGGATATTTTGGGTATAAATGAATAGATAATTTTAGTCCATTAGTATTTCTCTTTAAAAATTTAAATGTCCTTAGCCTCTTTTTTTATGATGAAATTGATACCACCATACATTAGGAATTTATATTATATTTTGATTTTTATTTTAATGTCCTCATATCTTTCTCTTTTGTTGGGTTGCAAGATGATGACCATGACCTTGACTCTATTCTTGAAAACATGGCAATCAGACTTACAGCTGAGGAACTTAATGATGTACCAGTTGCTTCAGATGCTTCAGATGTACCAGTTGATGGTGAATGATTTAGATATCATTATGCCTTCATGAAAATTTGGGTTTTGCAGCTGACATTTTTTATAGGACTTATGTAGCTGAAATAAGAATTATTTTTTCTCTCAATATATTAATCTAAAGTTGATACTTATTCGTTTATTTAACAAACATTTACTGAGCACTATATATCATGTATTCTGCTCAGTGCCAGAAATACAGTGACCACGAAATACAGACATAGTCCTTGACCCAAGGAACGTAATGTCTAGTGTATCACAATTCTTAGTATTCTAGTAGAGGCTGAGAATGTTGCTGGGGCCTCAGTCAGGTTAGTAGTTTTCACAGGAACAAGGGCTTTGGTTTCAGCCAATATGAATGACATTTTTGCTACTTCTATGTAGGTATGGATCATCATATCCTTGGACCAGACTTCACGATTCAAGGTCAGTATTGTATGTATTAAATAAAATATAAGGATTGAAGTGTGATGTATCACAAAGTAATCCCCACTTTAAATAAACCAAAAAAGAATATATTTAGCTGAGCACAATCCACTGAGGTCAAGCAATATCACCTAGAAACATTTTACTGAATACTGCCTCTTACCTGGAAAAATATTTTTTTTCACTTGATTCATATACTATTTAGTTATGTCTTTGCCATGGGTTTTATACCCTTCTGATAGGGTGAGTTTTTTTTTCCCCAAAAGATATTTTTATTAAATCATTCCTTAATTTTCAAGTACTACTGTGTACCAATGAAAAACATGTAGTTAGTTTTTTATTTGCTTATTTTCTTTATGCTTTTAAGTTTCCCTGGGACATCTGGAAAAAATAATGAAGTGGGACTATCAACAATTGCCAGAGGTTATTTTTAGCTTCAGAAACTCACTTGTCGATGTCAGATAAAAGGCAGAATAGGAGCCACCGAAAAACTCTCTCCTCCATAAGAGCAATGAGCAAACTGGCAAAAATTGTCAAAATTAACATTTTCAGAACTGGAAATTAACCAAAGGTTTGCTGCAATCTGGGGAGGATTTAAGAGAAAAAAGACTGAATCTCAGTAAGAATAGTGAGCTTTGTGATATTTTAATTTGCCCTATTCCCATCCTCTGTCTCACAGCTCCATAATAGCCTTGAAAAATAACATTTTCTATTTGCAGTGAAAACTAGTAGCCTGGAAACCACTGGAGGGAGCAGAGGGGAACTGGAGCTCTTTCAAAGCCTTATTGCCAAAGAACTGTCATTATTTGGTCTGTTTGGTGGTTCCTTGGAGTGAGGCTTTATATCTGTCTCCCTTTATGTATGAATTGATAAATGAATAATCCATGAGTATGGAAAGATGAATCAACTGAAAAGAGCAGAAAAGAATAAGAAAAAATAATAATTGTTTGGAGTCATAAAGAACTAATAGCAATTACTGCAGTGGTAGAGTAATAATTAGTCAGCAGCCATACTGAAATGGACGCAGTGATTAGAAAGAAGAGGAGAAAGTATGTTAGTAAAAGACATGAGATGAGAATTATGGCCTTTACTTCTTTTACTCTTGGTACCTGCATGAGTCTTGTCCCTGCCAGAACAAAGATGAACACAGAGAGCATGAACTGTCCTGTAGAGTTTATGAACTAGTGTGGCATCATAAAATGTTTTTCCTAGACTCCGAGTCCATTTTGCAAATACAAATTGAACCCCAGAAAGCCTGAAATTAAAAATTAAAAATGGACTCAAATAAAATAGTGGAAATACTGGACTCTGCCTTAAGTTTTTTTACAGTATGGGTACTTTATGTTTTCATTCTAAAGCTCTATCATTTTCTGGATCCCAACTAAGTCTTTTTTTTTTTTTTTTTTTTAACAACTAATGGGAACTTTGATGTTGGTATCTTAATGGATGGAATGGGTGGAATAAAAGCCAAAACAGGTAATAGAATAACAACTAAGAGTAAGATGCTACTAGAAATCTAAGAACCAAATTATTTCCACTAAATTACAATATAATGCTCTTTCCACATCATGATTGCATGGACTTTTAAAATCTGTCTTACACATCTTATAAAAATGTTTATGTATAAATGCCTACAGTTAGATAATAGATTATCAGAACTCTTAGCAATAAAACTTCAGTGCTCTTTGTTGTTTCCCAAGTCATTATCTGAAATCTCTGCCAATAATTAGCATACCTTCTTTTATGGCGGAAAGCTAAATTCCAGTTTAACACAGTAAAAAGTGAAGGAAAGTTTTGGTAAAGTTAGAGGCGATCTCAAAGCAATAAAGGTGCTGATAAAACTATTTAGATCAGCAATCTGTATCATTCTAATGTACTGCAAAGTTTATACTCAAATCGCATGCCCTGTTGCCCTGCCTATCATTCAGAGATTATGCTAGAAATAACGAGAAACCTTCTCTGTAGGCCCAAAGGCCTATTTTTTTAGGCTGGGTCTCTTTTCATTCAGCAGTTAGCTGTAATGCTACAAAGGCAATTTTTTTTTTTTAATTGTGTGGAATCACGACATCATTCACAATAATACCAGAAGTCTCCCTTCTTTTGCTTTGAAGGAGAGGTTGAGGTCAATGACATGAAAAAAGTTCCAGGAAACATGGGGATAGAACTCAAAGATAAGAAACAGGGAGAGTTGGTGAACAATCTGCCAGTCGATGGTGAGAATTTCTCTAATAATTCTATTTCATATCTAAGTGAAAAAGATTGTCCAAAAAAATCTTTTACAAGGTAATGACTGTTTTCTCTTACGAAGAAATACCAACGGTGTCATCTCATTCTTAGTTGGGAATGAGGTGGCTTTAGTCAGAAATCCTGCGACCATGGTTGAGAAATCCTGGCTATTATTCTTGAATACACTGTGATTCTGAAATTTTAAAATGAGAAGAGGAAAAGGAAGGCATTGAAAAGTATGAAATGGAAATAAATGAGAAATTACAAAGAATAAATGGATGGGAGGGGTTCTGCCTGTTAGAGGGCCAGCAATAACTGCCTTAGGTGCCAATGAATGAAGAGTGGCCTTATTTTCTCCATTTCATATATTTTTAAAAATTATTGAGAGTATATTTGTACTGTATGGAAATGTAAAATCTGACTTTGTGAAATGATGGCTTCTCTGTTGCTTAATAACGAATTTTGGTGAGATTTTGATTTGTATGCTTCTTAAAGCTGATACATCTGTCAGGATAGGCTGATGGTTGGCACGGAGGCCTTTTTCATTAATTTATTCTAAACCAAAGGATAACTGACATATAACATTAGTTTCGTGTGTACAACATAGTGATTCAACAATTACACACATTATGAAACACCATGGGAAGTGTAGTTGCCTTCTGTTGTCATAGTTATTACATTATTGACTCTGTTCCCTATGCTATACTTTTCATCCCTCTGACTTATTTTCTTTATAACTAGAAGTTTGCACCTCTTAATCTTCTATTTCACCTAATCCCCCACCCACCTCTACTTTGGCAACCACCTGTTCTCTCTATTTATGAGTCTGTTGTTTGTTTGTTTTACTTTTTAGATTCCACAAGTAAGCAAAATCATACGATATTTGTATTTCTCTGTCTCACTTACTTCATTTATCATAATAGCCTCCAGGTCCATCCATGTTGTCATTAATGGCAAGATTTCATTCTTTTTTACGGCCGAGTAGTATTCCATTATGTGTATGTGCACCACATCTTCTTTATATCCATTCATCTGTTAATGGACACCTAGGTTGCTTCCCCATCTTGGCTATTGTAAGTAATGCTGCAGCAAACAAAATGGCATAGTATCTTGCCAAATTAGCGTTTCCATTTGTTTCTTGTAAATACCCAGAAGTGGAATTACTAGACCACATGGTACTTCTATTTTTAGTTTTTGGAGGAACCTCCCTACTATTTTCCAGAGTGGCTGCACCAATTTACATTCCCACCAATAGTGCACAAGGGCTCCCTTTTCTCCTCACCTTCACCAAGACTTATTATTTATCTTTTTGATACTACCCATTCTGATTGGTGTGAAGTGATATCTCATTGGGTTTTGATTTGCATTTTCCTGATGATTAGTGATACTGAGCATCTTTTCATGTGTCTGTGGGCCATCTACATGTCTTCTTTGGAAAAGTCTATTCATGTGCTCTGCCCATTTTTAAATTGGATTATTTGTCATTTTTCGGTGTTCAGTCATATGAGTTCTTTGCATATTTTGGATTTTAACCCCTTACTGGATATATCATTTGCAAATATCTTCTCCCATTCAGTAGTTGCCTTTTTGTTTTGTTGATGGTTTCCTTTGCTGTGCAATGAAGGCCTTTAAAGATGAAAATATACATAAGATGTTAAATTTTGATACTTGCCACTTTTCAGATATTTTGATAAGATATTTATGCTTCTTTTAATCCGCCCGTGCTTTTGCAGACAATGTATGTTCTATCCTGGGGGATAGAGTTCCATAATTTATTGAAAAGTTTACAATTTGTGGCAAAGAAGAACATAAGTCTAGTCTGAAAAGTGATTATAATAAACAAAAAAATTAGTAATGGTTAAGGAAATTTACTCAGAAAAATAAATTTTTCTCTGGGTATCATCAACAAAAAAATCATGCTTATTGGATGGAAGGATGAAATTTGTTATCCCCACTGGTGTATTTCACTGAGAAGCTCACCGATTACCTTTAAAGCTTTCTGCTCTATGGACTGACCAAAGGAAGATATTTTACTCTAACTCTATTATTGAACATATTTTAAATATTTGAACAATGTATTTAGCTATGTTTTTTGTGCTAGAACTTGTAACTGTATATTATACACGAGTTAATAGTTTTGGTCACATTTAAGAGTGACTACATTTTGGTGTTATTTCTTTCAGTTTCCTAGGGGTGAGGATGATTGATATCAACAATCATGTTGATATAACAACAATCACTGTTCTGGAAAACATGAGGTTGAATCTTACAGAAAAGGAACCTAAAAATATGAGACAGAATCTACAAATTAATGCTGAGCATTTAATATAGCATTGAACCACTTGGGAAGTCTTGGGCGTATGAAGTGATGGAAAGACTCTCGAAAGCCACTAATTTGGCACTAAGAAGACATTTTAAAAACTCACAGAACACATCTCTAAATAGAAATGAATGCTATCCTAAAAACTTATATTAAGTTTATTATATCAACAACTTCTTTCACTGTGAATCATAAGTAATGCTGAGGTTTCCACAGGCCACAAAAGGCCAGAGAAGAGTCAGGGGGACAGGGAGCATGGAAATAAGATGAAAAAAAATCTTAAATTGGAAAATCAAATCTAGGTCTATACCGCAGACACTGAAGTGAAGGACTGGCAATTGTTCAGTGGAAGTGACCTGGGAGTTCAGGAAAATGAGAATGGCTCCTGTTCTTGTCTGCAGCAATGAGATCTGTGGTCTAATAGCCCTAAGGTGCTAAAATATACCTTAGCACCTTTTGCTGTCTCAAGCTGTCCCAAGATAAGGTGAAAGGAGACAGGTTCTGGTTTTACCCATCCTATTAAATTTTTCCAGATAATTAGAAAAGTCAAATGAGTCTTGGTACTACTATTTAAAATGTTAAATGATAATATGAAGACATAAATTACACTTTCTCTCTTTTTTCATATCATTAGCACGGGCTGATTAAGTTAATAATACACAGAAACGAATGCATTTTTAATATTGTGGAAACATTCCATTTTTCTTATTTCCCATCCCTATTGCTTTCCTAAGGTGGGAAGGTTAATGTGAGTAACTTGGACAGCATTCTGGGGGAAATGAGGATTAAGCCCCCAGGAAAGGAACAGAAAAAACTGACAGAAAACCTGCTACTTAATGGTGAGGATTTTAGAAATAACTGTGTCTTTGAAGGGAGTTAGCGCTTGTGAACATGCATACCAGAATTTCTAAAGCACTCAGAAGATATTTGCAGATCTTAAGGAGGGATTAATTCCTAATGTAAAAGTCCTATTTCTTCATTTTTATAAACTCCAGGGAGCAGAATGAAGTTCTGTTTGTAGTTCATTGTTTCATTTAACACTCTCTGAAAAAACTTCCTTTCTCCCATCATCCCTATATCCTCAAAATATTTAGATTTATATCTTCAGATCAATTTTCTCACTCAAATATTGTGTGTTATAAGTTTTATAGGACACTTCTTTCTTTTTAAAGTTTATTTTGAGAGACAGAGACAGAGAGAGTGGGGGAGGGTCAGAGAGCGAGGAGAGAGAGAGAATCCCAAGCAGGCTCTGCACTGTCAGCACAGAGCCCAACGCAGGACTGAATTCCACGAACCATGAGATCATGACCTGAGCTGAGATCAAGAGTCAGACACTTAACCAACCGAGCCACCCAGGTGCTGCGTAGGACATTTCTATGACTGTCCTTCAGACATCATAGATTTTGTCAGAAACTGAATTCATAGTTTTCATTGTGGTATTTGACCAAAGCAGCTACATGGGGCTTTTAGAAATATGTTGGGGGAATATCTGGTTGTTACAAACTGTTGTCACCAAGTGATTGTAAAAGTGGATGCTCTTAGCATCATATTCCCTGAGCGTCAAGGATACTCAGTGCTGTGCAATTCATCGGGCTTTTCAACACAATGAAGAATTATTCCTCAGGAAGATGCCAGTGGCTCTTCCAGTAGCTGAGAAAACTCTGTTTTTATACTCTTTTACAATTGTGGTACTATCGTTATTACCCTAGTAATATAAGCTAAAACACTGAGAGACCTTTCCTCACCTCACTCTGACTTAACTAGTTGTATTACAAATGAGTACCACTCTTGCCTTTTATAAAACGTGAGCTTCTTTTGTCAGAGACCCTGCCTGATCCTTCATTGTAAATCTTTCTCCCCCGACCCAGCAAAGTATCTTTTACATATTCGCTATGTAATAAATATTTGATTAATGAATAGAATAAATGAAAGGAGTTTCTTCCCCAAATGAGAGCAACAAATAAAAAGAATGGCAATCCTAGCGAGTGATAGTACAATATTAACAGATGCCTCAAATATTTGCTGACTTTTGTACTTGAATAAACCCTTTGTAGTAATCTTATACCAACTGTTCTTTGGTACCGAGACGCTCTCCTGGTTATCCCACACAGAATCAATTGTCTTCTGACATTATAAGAAGTACTGCTATTTTGTTTGTGTTTGGGAACTTGTATTCTGAGGGAAGCTTGTTTATTTATTTTGTATTTATTTATTTGGATAGAGAGAGACCGAGCATGCGGGGGAGGGGCAGAGAAAGAGGGAGGGAGAGAACCCCAAGCAGGTTCCACACTGTCAGCCCACAGCCTAACGTGGAGCTCGATCCCACAACCCTGAGATCATGACCTGAGCCAAAATCGAGTCAGATGCTTAAGTGACTGAGCTACCCACGTGCTCCGCTCAAGGAACCTTGTAACCTATTGCAGTCTCTTCAATTCTCAATGACATGGTAAAAAGGTGGTTTCATAGACAATACAGAGATAGAGACCGAAACTTCTCTTCTTATTTTCTTCCAATTTCTTCTTTGTCATCTCCCCATTCTACCCCATGTCCTTCTAGTCTGAGTCACTGAATGTCCCTTTTTGGGTTATCATTTACTTTATTGGGACTAATTACAATTTCATTATAGTTAGTAGCTTTATCAAAGGACTTTGTGAATACCCAGAACACCCCAAAAGGAAACCCTATATCCTTTAGCTATCACCCTTTTATTCTCTCCCCACCACCCTACAAGCCCTAGGCAACTTACTAATCTATTTTCTGTCCCTATAGATTTACCTATTCTGGACATTTCATATAAGTGGGATAGTATGTAGTCTTTATGATTAGCTTCTTTCACTTAGTATGATGGTTTCAGGTTCATCTATATTGTAGCATGTATCAATATTCGATTCTTCCTTTTTTCCAATTTATTTATGGTGGTAAAAGGCACATAACATAAAGTTTATTACCTTAACCATTTTTAAGTGTCCAGTTCAGTGTTATTAAGCACCTTCACATTTTTTGTGCAATGACTACCACCATCCGTCTCCAGAATTCTTTTCATTTTGTAAAATTAAAACTCTGTATCCATTAGGGATGCCTGGGTGGCTTGGTCAGTTAGGCGTCCGACTTCGGCTCAGGTCATGATCTCACGGTCCGTGAGTTCGAGCCCCGCGTCGGGCTTTGTGCTGACAGCTCAGAGCCTGGAGCCTGTTTCAGATTCTGTGTCTCCCTCTCTCTCTGCCCCTCCCCTGTTCATGCTTTGTCTCTCTCTGTCTCAAAAATCAATAAACGTTAAAAAAAATTAAAAAAAAAAAAACCTCTATATCCATTAAACAAACACTTCCCATTCTCCCCTACCACGAGCCCCTGACAAGCACCATTCTACTTTCTGTCTGTATGGTTTTGACTAATCTAAATACTTTATATAAGTGGAATCATGCAGTGTCTATTTTCGTGACTAGTTTATTTTACTTACCCTAATGTCCTCATGTTTCATCCAGGTTGTAACATATGTCAAAATTTCCTTCCTTCTTAAGACTGAATAATATTCTACTATATGTATATATGTTCATTCATCCATCAGTGGATACTTGAGTTGGTTCCACATTTTAGTGATTGTGAATATGTTCTGTGAACATGGGTATACAATTTCATTCCTTTTTGTTGCCTAATAACACATTCTGTTGTATGTGTATATGTTTTGTTTATTCACTCATCCTTTGATGGGCATCTGGGTTCTTTCTGCCTTTTGGCTATAATGAGCATTTCCAAATGTATACAAAGTAGGAAGAATAATATAATGAATGATAAAGAATAAAGAATAATAGAATGAACCTAGATTCAACAGTTATGAAGATTCATCTCACTTGCTTCTTATTTATTTATTTATTTTTTAAATTTTAACGTTTATTCATTTTTGAGAGACAGACAGAGACAGAGCATGAGCGGGGAAGGGGCAGAGAGAAGCAGACACAGAATCCAAAGCAGGCTCCAGGCTCTGAGCTGTCAGCACAGAGCCTGACGTGGGGCTTGAATTCACAAACCGCGAGATCCTGACCTGAGCCGAAGTCCAATGCTCAACTGACTGAGCCACCCAGGCTCCCCTCTGATTTATTTTTTATATTTCTGACTGAAATATTTCAAAGCAAATTTTCATTTAGTCCTTATATACTTCAGTATACATCTTCTTAAAAGTATGGATTTTTTTACATGACTGCAATACCATTATACAGCTTATTTTTAAATTTCCCTTCTTTAAAATATTTTTTACAGTGAGCTTATTCAAATAAAGAACCAAACAAGCTTTACACACTGCATCTATTATGACACTTAAATCTCATGTACTCTACAGCTATTCCTCTACCTTCTTCGTCTTTTCTTTTTAGGCACTGATTTTTTTTTAAGAAACTGGGTTGCCAATTGTCTTGTAGCATTTCTATATACTAAAAAAAGAAAAATTTCCCATATACTAAATTTACCCGTTTTTGTCTGTTTTCTCATCTCTCTTGTTTCTCTGTTGTCCGTATTCCTCATAAACCAGGAGTCAGCTCTGATGGCTTAGTTATTTTCATCTTCAACATTTTTTCACAAGAATACTTCATAAGTAATACCGTTTATTTCACATTGCATTCCATCGGGAAATACAGATCTAGTTTATCTTTTTGAAAACGGCTCTACAGTTGTCCCAAATCATTTATTTAAAAGTCTGTCACCACATCCTTGAATTTGAGATGCCATCCTAACTATATACTTGATTTCCACGTGCACTTGTCTATTTTGAGAATTTCCATTCTGTTCTATTGGTCTGCTTATTCATGCTCTAAATTGTGTTGAGTATAACAGCTTTATAATCTTTTGCTATGAGTAGATCTAACCCCTCACTCCTCAGCCCTTGTACGCACACACACACACGCACACACACACGCTCCCTTGTCCACCCCGCCCAGTTCTGGCTGTTCTTTATAGAAACATCTTTTTTGTGTGACTTTTAGTAGGAGTGTATTTGTCTTGGTTTTTTTTCTTTCATTTTCCACTTGCTGTGTGACATATTTCCTGGTGAGAAGATTGATTTCTTAGGGTTTGAAAACCACTTATATTATGAGAGGACTTATCACATGTACGTGTTTACTGTTGTGCCAAGTTTAAATCCCAACATAGGGGCGCCTGGGTGGCTCAGTCGGTTGAGCGCCGACTTCGGCTCAGGTCACGATCTCGCGGTCTGTGAGTTCGAGCCCCGCATCGGGCCCCTGTGCTGACAGCTCAGAGCCCGGAGCCTGTTTCAATTCTGTGTCTCCCTCTCTCTGACCCTCCCCCATTCATGCTCTGTCTCTCTCTGTCTCAAAAATAAATAAACGTTAAAAAAAAAAATTAAAAAAAATAAAAAAATAAATCCCAACATAATGAAGAAATATGAAAGCATATCATGCACCCTTATTTCTTGTTTTCTGTGGTATAGAAATACTGACTAGCCTTTCAACTTTAACATCGAAATCTTCCACATTCAATACAGATCCGCGTTATTGTGAGTCAAGATTTAACCACGTGGTGATGTACCCACTTGGCTGTAGCTCCGGCCTCCATGGGTGCAGACAATGCCATATGCACGGTGTGCACCAGTAAGAGTGCCCCGTAGACACCGTGAGCTGCCCACTAGGAAGCTCGGGAAAGACACACCACCTCTACTTGGCACTAAACCGAGGATTGTCCCAAAGGACTTTCCCACAGCCCTAGATTCACTAGTGGGTAGAGGATGAGTTCCACGTGGTTCAAGGTCCCCTTCATGTTCCCATACAGCTGTCTTGTTTCCTTCCTCCCTCCTTCCTCCTCTTTCCCCCTTCTTTTCATTTCTAAACATTTTTTTTTCTCTTTTTCGGCTATCCTGGGTCATTTTGTATTGTTTCCTATCTCCTGCAGATGCAGATACTTTTAGCTTGTTTTCCATTGCTTTACACATAGGAAGCACAATAGTTTTGTAATTTGTGCCTGATAACTTCTAAATCTAAAGTTTTTATGAGCATGTTGCTGCTGCCCGTTATTTCTGCTTATTGTCTCTCAGGTAACTTGTTTCGTTCTGTGTTTGGTTCTTTTGAGTGTGAGCTATTTTCCTTGGAAAATTATAGAAAGAAACCTTTGAGGCTAAGGATGGAAGCATGTTCCTAAGGAATACTTGCCTTTGCTGCTGCTGGGCACTTGGACAGAATCACCCACACTCCATGAGGTCATCAACATGACAGTTCAAAGCCAGATGGAGCAAGTATCATTAGAACAGAAACAGTAACAGGGCTCTGCTTACCTCCCTAGGTTCCTACTTTTGATGAGACTTTGCACTAGTAACTTACTCTCTTATCAGCTCTTTAGTACTTTTGAGGAGATGCTTTTTACATTTTATCCAAGATTTCAGTTTCCAGAGGAAGGTTGGTCTGAATAACATCGTCCTCCACATAAATGGAAACAGAACTTGATTATAGATTTTTGTCGGGAGTTGAGGCATCTAATCTGGGAGTTCAGGAAAAAAAAAAAAAAAACCCTCATTGTCAGCCACAGTTTGATTTTACCATTTGCTGTGAAAGATTTGAAAATTGCTCATTCACCTGGAAGATTTCTATTCGAAGTCTAACATCCTTATTGACCCCCTTGATATATGTGAATAGACTATATTACATCTTGTTTTCCTCATGAGACTGATAATCATTAATGCACTGTGAGTAATGCGAGTGGTCACATTTTGGAATCAGTGAGTTTTCCCCATATTCTTTACTTTTTCACAAGGAGAGATTATTGATGTCGATAAAATGGATTCTCCTTTGCAAACTATGGGGATGAACCTTTCAGAAGAGGAAATTAATGATCTGACACGTGATCTACCAGCTGACGGTGAGTATTTAAGATATGTTTGAATTGGTTAGAATTGGTTAATCTGAGCTTCTATAAAAGAATCTCTGAAAACTCTACTTTGGCATTAAGAAGACGGAAAACATGAAAGATGACTCAGACTGAAAGTAAACATGTTTTGCCCCTTGACATTTTCAATAACTTCATTTCCACTTGGAGTATGGCCAAGGCCAAGGCCACTATTAGAACTGAACAAAATTAGAGAGAGACCCTGCTGTGGAGGGAAGGGAGTGGGGTGCATTAAATAGAAGAAGCTTTAACACAGAAAAAATTTTTAAAAATTATAGAGAAAAGAGAGCAGAGCCCAAAGTGGGAAATTATTTTTAATTTCTTTTAAGTAAGCTCTAGGCCCAGGGTGGAGCTCAGTTCACAACCTGAGATCAAGAGTTGCATGCTTTACCACCTGAGCCAGCCAGGTACCCCTAAGTGGGAGGTTATTAAAATAGCATTTCTGTCTTCGCCTCACCATTTTCAAGGACATGTAGAAAGCCAGAATAAGGGCGTTTGGGTGGTTCAGTCTGTTGAGCGTCCAACTCTTGATTTCGGCCCATGTCATGGTCCCAGGGATGTGGGATCGAGCCCTGCATCCAACTCTGTGCAGAGTGTGGCCTGCTTTGGACTGTCTCTCTCTCTCTCTCTCTCTCTCTCTCTCTGTCTCTCTCGTGCACACGCGCGCTCACTCTCTCTCTCTTAAAAGAAAAAAAAAAGCGTGATAAAGGAGGAATATGAAGTGTAGGACCTATTTCCTGCACCAAAGGAATAGGACCAAGTTTTCCAGATACCCTTGAGGGGAAAAGGAACAGTAACCACTCAGGCCTGAATGTGTGGAATGCCTGAATGCTCAGTGGCCCCCACCTATGCCTCTGCTTACATCCCCTCATTCTGAGCTGGATTCCATGGTTCAAGGACTGACTGTTCCCAAAGCTCTAATCTCCCTTGATGGGCTAGAGACAAAGTCTAAAGTTTAGTACATTCTGAATTGGGGCTAAAAGAATTCTCAAGCTAAATAAGCAAATGTTAAATATCAGCCTGAGAACGTTATAGTAGGGCTAAGAAGTATCTGTCTGGAACATTCCTTAACTATCATATAACCTTAGATGAATCAATACTTGCTCATCTTATTAAGGCGCATTTATTCACATCATTGTGTAAGATAAGCACTGTACCCTTAAAAATATTTTTGTTAATTCATTTAATTTATTCTCTAATTTTTACCACTAGTAGTATACAAGAAGGACCATGCAAGTGGTCTTCATTGTCTTGTTTTCTTTGCTTGCAATGGTGTATCCATGAATGAGACTAGATATGGAACAATCAGCTTTCATAATAGAAAACTATTTTTTGTCTATTTGAGATTATGGTGGAATTTTTTTTAATATTGCTAAAAAAAGCAGAATTATGGGTGGAAATATAGCTATTATTTGAAACTATCCTCTGGTATTGCCATTGATTTCTGTTCCTTATTTTAAAATAATAATTTCAGATCAACCAACATAATGAAAATCATTGTGAGATTAAAAAGTACACATGAAATAAAATGGACATGTGGAATGATTAATCCTTTTTTCTTTAAGTCAGAGTTAGAATTTTTTTAAAGTTAATTTATTTATTTTGAAAGACACGAAGAGAGCGTAAGCGGGGGCTGGGACAAAGAGGGGGGTGGACAGAGGATCCAAAGTGGGCTCTGTGCTGACAGCAGCAAGCCTGATGCAGGCTTGAACTCATGAACCGTGAGATTATGACCTGAACTGAAGTCAGATGCGTAACCGACCGAGCCACCCAGGCACCCCCAGAGTTAAAATTTTTAAGTTATTGCTTATTGGTGATCTGCTCATCTGAAGAGTTACCATCAGTATTGAGCTTAAAAAGAAGTTTTGTGAAAGATTAAGGCTCAAGCATAGAGCCCCAATTATATCATTTGGGACAGAAAGACCCCATTTAGGGCAAAGCTTTTCTCATACTGTGTCTGTCAGGACGGAGATATGAATTTACTGGAGAGGGCAAGATTCAGTTGAAGTAGGACCCAAGTTAAATAGCAAGTTTTACACCCAATAGGTGTTATCATCTTTGTTTCTGAGAATTTCCAGTGGCCCCATAAAACTGACATGTATCTTCATGCTTTCCTGACCTCACTAAATGGTTTTACTACAGAAATAACTTTTGGAGTATTCTGCCTCAAAAGATCCAGAAGAAAAACAAGGAAGATTCTCGTTAGCCTAGATTTAGCAACCAATGAATACATGTATATTTATCCTGCTCCCTGTTCTAATACTTGTTATTGTGTACATGTAAGTGTCACACAGCTTCTGCTAAGAGTCACTGTGTACTTCTAATACTTCAGTAAATATTTTTGAGTTATCCAGGACCTTCATTTGTAAATTTTCCACCGTATAGGGGTTTTTAGATATTGTATACTATAATTTATTACTTACAATCTAAAATCAGGAATTTTTCAAGTAACTTACCAACAGTGACAGTTTTTTAGGTCGTTTTTCTTTCTTGGCAAAATATAGATCTCAAAAATCATCTATTTGTGAGATATTTCTGTTCTTTAACATATTAATGTCTTTTTAAATATTAATTTGTATGAAATTCAATTGGGTGTCTACTATGAAAACTATGCACATCATTAGAGTTGGGAAGTTAAGCTCAAAATGAATATTGCCCTCAAGCAAATCATACGTCATGCAAATCAAGAGTAAACTGGTCTGCCTGGGTCAGTGAACATGAAAGGAAATAGTAATTAGAATCTCAGTAAAGAAAGAGATAATTTCAAAAGTCCAGTTGAAACAGTGGTGAATAAGATCCCAGTTTTAAATTTTGTTTTCCCTGGTGTGGCCCAAATCATCTTTGGTTTTCCAAAGTCTAAAGCTAAAAATAAAGTCTGATGAGAAAAGGTGACTTTTGAATCTCACACCTTTAGAGTTTTGCCATATGACAATGGATGAAAGCAGTTGTTAAAACAGGCACCTTTGTAACAAGTAGAATGATTATTTTCCATGTCCTTTTGTGCTCCTTGGGATAGGTGGGGGATAAAATTCAGTAGCCAATGAATGCCATTGTGCTTCCTGTTTTGCATTTCTCCGTGAATACCACTGTGTATTTGATTTCCATTTTCTTACAGTTCATGGGAAGGTTGAAATGAGAACGCATATGGATGGAATGAAACCTTTTACAGGTAAATAAGAGACTGTCACTTTTGTCCTGGAAAATATTTTGCTCACAGGGATGGATGATCAAAAACAGTTTGGGGAAGGGGGTCAAAATGCCACAAAGCTCTCTTACTATAAGTCACCTTTTTCTCAATTCTGCTTTCACTTGGTTGATGTACCAAACTTGGACTCTTTTCCAGAGTTCTAATCAGTTCTAATCAGTTCCAGAATCAACTGATTCTGGTAGTTCTTTCTCACTCATTTAGTGTTTCGGTGGAAGGATAGTTTCATGAAGCAACCCACTCACTGCTCAGCTGTTTTTGCCAATGTCGCTCAATCTTTCAATAAGAAATTACTTTTAAGTAGATCTAGAGGGTACAATGCTAAGTGAAATAAATCAGTCAGAAAAAGACAAATGCCGTTTGATTTCACTCATGTGGAATTTAAGAAACAAACGAATGGGGCGCCTGGGTGGCTCAGTCAATTAAGCATCCGACTTCGACTCAGGTCATGATCTCATGGTTCGTGAGTTTGAGCCCCTCATTGGGCTCTGTGCTGACAGCTCTGAGCCTGGAGCTGCTTCAGCTTCTGTGTCTCCCTCTCTTTCTCTGCCCCTCCCCCACTCACGCTTTGTATTTCTCTCTTTCTACACAAATGAATAAACATTAAAAAAAAATTTAAAAAAACAAAACAAAACAAAACAGAAACACAAGCCAAAAAAAAAACTAGACTCTTAACTATAGAGACCACATTGTTGCCAGAAGGGAGGCGGTGAGGGGATGAGTGAAATAAGTTGATGGGATTAAGAGTTCATTTGTTATCATGAGCACCGATTAATGTCTAGAGTTGTGGAATCATTATATTGTGCATTGTACACTTATTCCAGTTACACTGTAAAGCTTTGACAGGATCAAATTATTGTCATTATGTAGAAAAAAGCCACATTATTCAGAGACAAGAATAAATACAATAAATGATAGCTGAATTTATATGTTTTCCATCTAGTATCTTAATTTGCTGGCCAATTGTAAAACAAATTTGTTCTCAGCAGGGCAGACTTGTTCCCAGAAATAAAAGACCTTCCTTTTGTAAACACTAAGGGGTTATGTTCTATTATGTGACTTCCCCATAATTCTGTGTAAACGTGTTTCCTTTTCCCCTTCCATTTCCTCAGATGGGGGGGATGCATTATAATGAGAATGAATTTTTCACCATTTCATGGAATGATTATTCTCAGACATTAATGTTCTTGTATTTTCAAAGGAAAAATGTCAGTTCATGTCAGTGATCTGGAGAAAGTTCTGGGAAGCATGGGGATCGAGCTCACAGCTGAGGAGCTTAAAAAGCTGCAGGAAACTCTGCCAATGGATGGTGAGCTATACAGAAGCCACAAAGACTTTCCAGGGAACTTGGTTTTGTGGCCCGTGTGAACAATTTAAAATTTTTACCTGTCGAGGGCTTTCTGAAAAATCCTGAAATTGATTAGGAAAAGGCATTGTCATTTGGATTTAGTCTGCAGTTTACCAAACCCTTCAGCCATAGCTTTGCCATCTGAGTGTCAGGTAGTTGATCAGCCTATATCCTAAGGAAGAAAAGGAAGGAAACTGGAGGGGACTAGGAAAAGAAATAAAAGGGGAAGTCAACCGAAAAAGGAAAGATGTGTGATTGTTCCAACATAATAGTGTTTCCCTCAGCTGTCAGTCGCCTACTTGCCAGAAAATACATATATTTGTCACACTGAGACAGTTTTCTTTTCCATAACTTCTTTTTAAATTTAATACCGAGACAGAACACATTTCCCACTCAATTACAGTTGTTTTACTGAAGTTGTAAGTAAGTGAATGTTCATACCATTTCCCTTCTGACATGAATTGTTCCTTTTCCTCTAGCTGCTGGAAACGTATTTCAGAATGCAATGTTGGATGGGGTGAAATCCACTAAGGGTAGGTTAAAAGCCTGATAAGAAAGGCAGAGACATCTGAAATCTTCAAGGTTCACATTTATCATTTAGATGCGAGTCCCGTCTAGCTTCCTATGTATAGATTACTTAGTTACTTTCTTTTATTTTAAGTTTATTTATTTACTTTGAGAGAGAAAGATAGTAAGTGGGGGAGTGCAGAGAGAAAGAGAGAGAAGGGGAATCCCAAGCAGGCCCTGCACTGACAGTGCAGAGCCAGACGCAGGGCTTGAACTCACCATCCCTGAGATCATGACCTGAGCTGAAATCAAGAGTCAGATGCTTAACTGACTGAGCCACCTAGGCACCCCAGTTACTTAGTTACTTTCATCATCATAATATTTTATGCTATAATGTCTCAATACATCTTTCTAGGAATCCATACTCACAACCCAAAAAATCTAATCATACACAGCAAATTATGAAGAAAAGGATTACCAAATTTTTAGGGAGTTGTGTAAGGAAAACTTGTTATGAAGGAAGATCGAAGGCAAATCCATAGAAACAAAAAGTAGATTAGGGTTGCGGGGGGCTGGGTGGAGAGGGAAGTAGGGAGTGACTACTTAATATGTATGGGCTCTCCTTTGGGGATGATGAAAATGTTTTGGAACTAGAAGTGATATCTGTACAACATTGTGACTATGTACCAAATTCCACTAAAGTGTTCACTTTAAAATGATTAATTTTATCTAAAAAAGTGCTAAGATTCTGCTTGTTTTTAAGGTTACCTTATGATCTTCACTCTGTTTTAATATTAGCTAGTTAATAAATTAATGAGGTCCTATCATCAAAGCTCATTCCTATTCTCTCTAATATTGGTTATAATCAAATCATGTAGCCTATCCCTTCATGAGCTGTTTATAATACAGGCTTCTATTCAAGGTTTAAAGGAAGAATTACTAATTCTGATTTTTCTGTTGATTATTTAATGCTCTTAGACATGTTAAATGGGAGTTCATACAGAAAAGTAATAATCACATAAGTACATTTTCTCTTTTGTTTTTTATTGTAATAATGACAAAGTCTATATATTCAGATAACAATTCACATTCAAAAATATATTTCTAATATTTTAAACTCATTTTTTTTCATGTTTCATTCCTGTATGTTTCCTAAGGAGGCAAAGTCAAGGTGAATAACCTGGACACTGTCCTGGAAAACTTGGGAATCAAGCTCACACAAAAGGAACACGAAGATGTGACAGAAAATCTACCACTTACCGGTGCGTGTTTCACATACTACTGTATCTTACAGGAGACTTTCTGCACTTGTACATGAGTGTGTCCATAATTAGTTTTACCTAGTATCGAAATGACATTTTTGCAAAGCTTAGAGAAGAAACTAGCCTTCTCTTCATTTCTATAAGCCCCATATCTTTAACCTCTTCTCTTTTGGATTCCAAGCATCACACACAGAACTATTATAACTACTTTCTGACCCAGTAATGAATTTACAAGAAGCAAAATGAATCTCATAGGCTATAGAATAGAAAGGAAGGAAGAAAAATATGACTAATTTCCCTATTATTAGTATCCCTCAAATAGTTGTGTCCTAAGCCCCATTAATCACTCTAACTTTTACAATTCCGTGTTACAATTTTCAGTGGACAGTATTATCCACACTCCTATTTCCAACTGTCATTATATGCTGAAAACTTCTAGATGTTTTTCTGCAGCCCAAATTCCTCCCCAAATATGGGTTGGGTAAAACCACATCCAGATTCCTGTTGGGTTGTATCTGCCAAATTCATTCTTGCTCAGCAAAGCCTCAGATCTTAAATTCACTATATTTAAAAATACCTACCAAAAACTATCTCCTAATTATACATTCCCTTTCTCAGCTGGTGGCACCATCATGTTCTCAGTAAAACAAATTTAAAAATTGACATTTTTCAGGGCACCTGGGTGGCTCAGTCGGTTAAGCCTCCAACTTTGGTTTAGGTCATGATCTCGCTGTCCATGAGTTCGAGTCCCGTGCTGGGCTCTGTGCTGACAGCTCAGAGCCTACAGCCTGCTTCAGATTCTGTGTGTGTGTCTCTCTCTGCCCCTCCCCCAATTGTTCGTTTTCTCTTTCTCTCTCTCTCTCTCTCTCTCTCTCTCTCTCTCTCAAAAAATAAATAAATATTTTTTAGAAAACCCGAATTGGTATTTTTCACTGCAACTTTTTCTTAGTGCCACATCTCATTGAATACCAAGTCCTACCAATTAGGAGTGCTGACTATTTCATACGTCTGTGATCTGACCCTTGCTTTCCTTTTAGCTTTATCTTATATTATTTCCTGCTTCCACATTGCCCTATAACACCTCAGTGTCTGAACCATAGTATTGGATATAGGCAGGGTTCGAGATTCTTATATAGTCGGCTCTCCACCCTGTTGCAAAGCAGTAGCTATAAATGGATGAATTTTAGCGGGAGCATCTCCTGATTTTATCATTTGCTGTACGTCAACCCAACTGCTCTATTACAGTATGTTTACTTGTCCGTCTCACCCCAGAAACTGACTTGTTCAGAAATTATATTAAATTTATTATTAAATATATTTTAATTTTTAGTGCCTCATATGGTGCCTGAAATTTAGTAGATAATTCATGAAATTTTCTTCAGTTAATATACAGATCTTCTTTGTTATTTAATGCTTGTACCATGGCATCTGATTTGATTATCCAATTGTCCTTTTCCACATACTCTCCAACTCCTAGAACAAAAATACTTAGGCATATTTCACCAGGCCAATTCTTGTCTATAAAATTAATCTCAAAGTTTACCTTTTCCAGAGCTCCCTGATCCCTGGAATTCACTTTATTTACTCTTCCTCTTAGTTTAAAATTCATCCTATTCACACATATATTATTATATACTCAGCATATTGTATAAAAAGTGAGTGTCTTTATGTCACTCTTCTTTGTTTATGAACTGTGATTTTCTTGTAAGTAGAAACCATACCTACATCATTTTATATTTAGAGGCAATAAATATTGAAGAATGAATGGAATGATGGAATAATTAGACTAAACAAATGAAAAACAGTGAAAAATACAAATAATTCAAAGTGACAGAAAGTCTTCAAGAGGAACGTCAAATATAGGCTGGCCTTCTAACACTTCATTTGAGCAGTACATAACCAAAGGGCTCCAAATCATTGGTATAAATGTTATCAAAGCAAAAAGACAATTGCCTAATCATCAGTCATGCAGTTTTCTGCTTTCCAAAGAAGGTTTGGCAGAAATTATACTCATTTTGAAACAACCAGCAACATCCTGGCCAATTTCATTGGTATACAAGGGAATACTTGTTCATACTTAGCACACGGGTGCAAACTTGGCCTTCTCTTGAAACCCCCCCTCAGAACCATCCTACTTCCAAGTTATTACCAATAAGGCATAATATTCTTCTAAAGTTTATTGCTTTTTTTATGACTCATGACCCTTTTTTAAAAAAAAAATAATTACTAGTGTTACACAAGGACTTCATGAAGCCTTAGGACATAGGAGAGCAAGTCTGCACATTCGACTCATCACGTAGAATTTTTATTAACCCATTAGCTTTCAGTGAACTGTTGAATCCCCTTTGTAACTAGTTATTATGTTACCACAAGTCCTTTCAGTTTGGAGACTCTCTGAAATATCTACCCATCTTTTAGGGTTAAAGAGAAATACATACGTATCTTTACACACAAGTGTATATAGTGTTAATCGAAGAAACAGGTCACCAATTTATGTGATCAAAAATCCCAAGACAGTTGTGATAGACAAAGAAACTAGAGAAAGACAAATTGGGAAAAGGTAAGAAGACAAGAAAGGTGGTCCCCAAAGACTCCTCTGACAAATGTGGCTGAACCAAAGCTGATAAATTGCTACACAGCCAAATAAGTCACTGGGACCTCTCACCCTGCCAGTAAGATGGAGAGCAGCCTTCAAATTCAAGAGGTTCATTCAAGACTCCATTTTGTCCAAGAGATAAAGACTCTCCCTCAACTAATGTGGAGTTAATTCTTTAAATCCAGGGTTTATATCCTTATAGTTGAGTCAGATAAAGCAGTGGAGCTAATGAACTTCGATCTCTTATTTCCCAATTTACCCTATTTTTTGTCTGTTTATATATGGCTCTCTGGCCTTATTACCTTATTTTGGCTTTCCTTGTAGCTAATGGGAAGGTTGAGCTCAGCACATTGATGGATGCAGTGGCCACTGTTACAGGTTAGTGAACAATTACTGTGACTCTAAGCTCCTAATTCGTACATTAAGTTATATTTTAATGCTCTATTCCAACTCTCCCTCACTACCTTTTTACTCTGCCATTTTACCATTTTATTGGGGAAGTGTTTCTACTTTAATTGTCTAAACTACGGGTTGGCAAACTCTGACCCTTGGGCCAAATCTGCTTCCGTTTGTGTAAACAATTTCATTGGAACACATCCAGCCCATTAGTTTGTGCATTATTTATGGCTGCTTTTACCATACAAAGGTGGAGCTGAGTAGTTGTGACAGAGATCATAAGTCCTACAAAACCTAGAATATTTCCTATTGTTTATAAACTTTTATAGAAAAGTTGGCTGACTCCTAGCCTAGAGTTTAACTTCAGAGTGATCTTACATCCTCGATTGTTATGGTTTACCACGGAGGGAGATTAATTTTAACGAATTATTTTTAATACCCTCTTTTACTCCAAGTAGTCCTTGTATATGTGATAAATTGTATGGAATTTTAACTTTTGATATTTACACTATATACTGAAGTGCAATGCTTGATAAAAAATTCTTTATCCTCTGAGGTTTCTTCCAAACAGTACTTCGATATGCATAATCTGAGTGTCATGAAGGGAAACTGACTTTCTGCAAACGTAGCCTCAAAGTACTAGCCCAGAGTGCGCAGGACAGAAAGGCTCATGGACCCAGTTAAAATGTTTGAGTCACACAGTATTACATCATTTAAAAACACACAGCAAAACAAAACAAAACAAAATAAAATAAAAACACACAGCAAAAATGGGGCAGAAATATGGAATACATTAACAAATTCAGGGTAGAGTGAATGGAAGGACTACACTACTTGAATCTAAGGTGTGTGATGTGCATAATAAGTTTTGTGTCTCTCTCTGTTCAGCAGCATTAGTTTTCCCTGCTGCTGATGTGGTTATAAGGACCAGAATTGAGATTCAAGCAGATGGACCACAGATGGAAAGTGCTCTAGCCTGTGACACAAACTCTTTCAGAAAGACTCAGGGTTAGGGGCACCTGGGTGGCTCAGTCAGTTGAGCATCTGACTCTTGACTTTGTATCAGGTCATGATCTCACAGTTCGTGAGATCAAGCCCCATGTCAGGCTCTGCACTGACAGCACAGAGCCTGCATTATGGGATATTCTCTCTCTCTCTCTCTCTCTCTCTCTCTCTCAATCTCTCTGCCCCTCTCCCCACTCTATCTCAAAGTAAATAAACTTAAAAAAAAAACAAAAACAAAAAAAGAAAGACACAAGGACAAGTACCTGTAGCTAATAGTTGTAGCTTGCCATTAAGGCCATCAAAGAGCCATAGGTTTTGTGTTCCTTGAGCAGAGGACACAGAAGACCTAAAAATGGTGTCACCAATGGATTGCCAAATTAGAGTCATTTGAACAAGTGTCATAAATATTTTCCACATCTTGAATATTTGGTGCCTCAAGCAATTTTAGAGTATCGCAAATATTTAACGCTTCTTATACATTTAGCCTAGCATATATTTAGTGAACAGGTTCTCCATGTGCATGTAATGCCTCGTGAGTATTAAATATTGCTCAGTTCTTTCATTCCCTTCTATCTCACTTACATACCCTTTACTTAACTACTTGTCTGTACTGCAAAACATCTTAAAAGATGTAGCCCGTGTTTTGTAAACTACAAACTTGAACTAATGTACTTACTTCACTTGTGTAATAGAATTAAATGTTCTCAAAGGCAAATGCACATTATGCTGAATTAACATATTAAGTAGTGAAGTAAAACCAGACACAACACTCATAATTAAGGTAATAACAGAGACACTGAATTTTAAATATCTGTGATATTTTAAATAACTTGGAATCCCCCAAGCCACTTATATCTTGCTTAAATTGCTTTACTCAAAAAAAATTGCTTTACTCCATAATTATAGATATTGAATTTTTTGAGTAAAGGGAACAATTCTGTTTCCATGATGTCTGATGGCGCAAAGGTCTCATGCTACTTTGTTCATAGCTGTTGCATGATCTGCTAAATAGATAAATGACTTCTTTTTTTCATATTTTGGAGATTTTAGGTCATATCCAAACTTTTCATCTACTTACATTTCTTTCTTTGAAGGAGGAGAAGTTAATGTCAGTGATATTCAAAGTATTCTGGAAAAAATGGGGATAGAGCTCACAGATAAGGAGTGCTCAAAACTAAAGAAATATCTGCCAGTCAATGGTGAGTATTTAAAAAAAAACAATGTAGCCTTTAAGGAACTTAGACTTGTGTTTATTTTTTGAGAAGTTCTAGAATTATTTCCATTTGATAAGAACAGGATTTAGAAGGAATTATGCAGTTCCAGTTTAAGAAGTAACCCCAGCAGTGCCACTTTATTTATAGAATCATTGGCCCCTTCAGTCACTAACCTGGTATTAAGTCAAGGAAGTGTCTATTCTAACTTTTGATTCTAGTCAGAAGGCATCCTCAAGAATAAACAGGGACATACAGGAAAGTAAAAAGAGTGAGAAAATACCAGAAAGGGAAAATGGGGAAATTAAAGGGAGGCCTAGGGAATTAAGATGTGTGTGTTTCAGCATAGTAGAGTGCCCATAATAACTCCCTCAGAAGCCAGGGAGCCATATTGAAAATTTTTTCTACTTGTTAATTGTTTTCTTGGTTATTTACAATTAAATTAGGCCTTTTCTGGGGGTAAATTATGATGTCTGTCTTTCCTAAATGCCTAACTTAATCTCTCATGGGTGTGGTCTGATTTCTTTCTTTCTTACAGCTGTTGGAAAGGTGTACCAAAATAGGTTGATGGATGGTGTAAAAACCCTTAAAGGTGAGTGACAGGTATAGCAAAAAAGCAGATGAATCTGAATCTGAAAAGCAGATGAGAAGCCTTTACCACTGTGTGTGTATGTGTGTGTAAAACTACATTCATGTTTTTTCCAAAGATCTTTTCTGTATTTATTTTACGAAATGGCCTCCTGTACCATTCTTTTACCTTAAGATGGAAGCAAAAATCCACATAAAAGTAGAACTCTTGAATAACTTCACCCTTAAGGAAATGGTAAACTAGAAAAATGTCTAATCAGCACAAGTAGGTAAAAGGAAGTTTATGTGTATAGTCATGGATTCTAAGATCATGAAGAAATGTCTTCTTTGAAAATTCATGACTATGGACCTATGTTCATGTTGGTTCCAATTCATATCTGCACTCCCTGCATGGCCCAGGAACTCACAAAAATTTAACAAAAAGTGAGGCACCTGGGTGGCTCTGTCAGTTGAGTGTGTGACTTTGGCTCAGGTCATGATCTCATGGTTTGTGGGTTTGAGCCCCATGATACGCTCTGTGCTGAGAGTGCAGAGCCTGCTTTGGGTTCTCTGTCTCAGTCTCTCTCCGCACCTCCCCCACTCACATGCACGTGCGTTCTCTCTCTCTCTCAACAGAAATAAATATTAAAAGAAAATTTTTTTAAAGTTTGCACCAGCATTGTAGTAACTCTAGTATTCAAGAAATTCATCCTCACATCATGGTCAGAAGAATTTTCCCTATAAAACTTTTCTTAAAATGAACTTGAAACAGAAAATTACAAAAGATGAAAAAATTTTGCCAAAAGGGAATTAAAAGCAAAAATGAACTATTGGGACCTCATCAAGATAAAAGGCTTCTGCACTACAAAGGAAACAATCAACAAAACTAAAAGGCAACCGTCGGAATGGGAGAAGATATTTGCAAACGACATATTGGATAAAGGGCTAGTATCCGAAACCTATAAAGAACTCGCAAACTCCACACCTGAAAAACAAATAACCCCGTGAAGAAATGGGCAGAAGACACGAACAGGCACTTTTCCAAAGAAGACATCCAGATGGCCAACAGACACATGAAACGATGCTCAACATCCCTCATCATCAGGGAAATACAAATCAAAGCCACACTGAGATACCACCTCACGCTGAGTGGTCAGAGTGGCTAAAATGAACAAATCAGGTGATTATAGATGCTGGCCAGGATGTGAAGAAATGGGAACCCTCTTGCACTGTTGGTGGGAATGCAAACTGGTAGAGCTGCTCTGGAAAACAGTGTGGAGGTTCCTCAAAAAATTAAAAATAGATCTACCCTATGACCCAGCAATAGCACTGTTAGGAATTTACCCAAGGGATACAGGAGTGCTGATGCATTGGGGCACATGTACCCCAATGTTGATAGCAGTGCTTTCAACAATAGCCAAATTATGGAAAGAGCCTAACTGTCCATCAACTGATGAATGGATAAAGAAGATGTGGTTTATATATGCAATGGAATACTACATTGGCAATGAGAAAGAATGAAATCTGGCCTTTTGTAGCAACGTGGGTGGAACTGGAGGGTATTATGCTAAGTGAAATAAGTCAGGCAGAGAAAGACAGATACCATATGCTTTCACTCTTATGTGGATCCTGAGAAACTTAACAGAAGACCATGGGGGAGAGGAAGAGGAAAAAAAAAAGTTAGAGAGGGAAGGAGGCAAACCAGAAGAGACTCTTAAAAACTGAGAACAAACTGAGGGTTGATGGGCGTTGGGGGAGAGGGGAAAGTGGGTGATGGGCAGTGAGGAGGGCACTTGTTGGGATGAGCACCGGGTGTTGTATGGAAACAAATTTGACAATAAAGTATATTTAAAAAAAATTTGCCAATATATACGATAAAAAATGGAACCCCCAAAGACTTCATATGATACAAATATTTTAGATAGTCCATAAAATAAGTATGCTTTAAATGACTAAATTCACAAAAGGAAAATGGAAATACTCTTAAAAACTAGCACAGGAAAAAATGGATTTGAAAGGAGTCAAAATTTCTAGAAATGAAACGTCTAGCCTGAAAAATTTAAAAACATAATGGTTTTATTAGCAGATGTAAATGAAGAATTAATTGGATTACTGGAATAGAACTCTGAAAAAATTACCAAGATTCCAGCATAGAGACAAAAACGTTACAAACAGGAAGGAGGAGTAAGAGGCCTGAGGGTCAGAGTGAAAAATCTGCCAATTTATCCAACAGCATACAAAAGAGCTAACAGAGACAAAGAAAGAAAATGCTAATTTGAAGACCTAACAGTTGGTAATTTTTTGTGATTGTTCAAAGACATGGGTCCTAAAACACAGGGCACGTAATGAGTCCTAAAATGTTGCTTAAGAGGTCTCTGGTTAATCATATCGTAAGGAAGTCACAGAACACCAAAACAGAACAAAACAAAAAACCCTACGGGCAACCACAGTGCATTCTGACTACCTACAAATGAACAATTAGACTTATAGTGGACTACAATGAGATGCCACCTTACACCCCATAGGATGGCGATTTTATAAAAAGGGACAGAAGCGCCTGCATGGCTCAGTCAGTCAGTTAAGCATCCAACTTCAGCTCAGGTCATGATCTCACAGTTCGTGAGTTTGAGACCCACATCACGCTGTGCTTTGGATCCTCTATCCTTGCTCTGCCCCCCCCCACTACACCCCGCTCATGCTTTCTCCACTCCCCCCACTCAAAAATAAACATTTAAAAAAATAAAATTTTTCAAAAAGGAACAGAAAATAACAAGTGTTGGTGAGAATGTGGAGAAGTTGGAACACTTGTGCGCTGGTGGTGGAAGCGTGAAATGGTGCAGCCACTATGAAAACCAGTATGGCAGTTCCTCAAAAACTTAAAATTACTACATGATTCAGCAATTCCATTTCTGGGCATGTGTCTTAGTTCATTCAGGCTGCTATAATAAATTTCCAGGGACTGGATGGCTTATAAACAACAGAAGTTCATTTCTCACAGTTCTGGGGACTAGAGTCCAAGATCAGGATGCCAGCATGGGCCCTCCTTTGGGTTGTATTTGTACAGTGACTTCGCATTGTATCATTTCAAGGTGGGAGGGGCAAGGGATCTCTGCAGGTTATCCTTTATAAAGACACTAATCTCATTCATAAGGGCTCTGCCCTCATGACCTAATAACCTCCCAAAGGACCCATCTCTTTTTTTTTTTTTTTAATTTTTTTTTTTTTTAACATTTATTTATTTTTGAGACAGAGAGAGACAGAGCATGAACGGGGGAGGGTCAGAGAGAGGGGGAGACACAGAATCGGAAGCAGGCTCCAGGCTCTGAGCTGTCAGCACAGAGCCCGACGCGGGGCTCGAACCCACAGACCGGGAGATCATGACCTGAGCCGAAGTCGGCCGCTTAACCGACTGAGCCACCCAGGCGCCCCTAGGACCCATCTCTTAATACCATCAATTTGAGAATTAGGCTTTCAATATATGAATGGCAGGGGGTAGGGGGGCACACAGACATTCAGACTTTTGTAGTACGTATCCAAATTTGTATATCCAGCACTATTCAAAGAGCCAAGAGATGGGCTCAGTCTGTGTGTTCATCAACCTTAAAATGGAAAGAAATTGTGACACAGGCTACAACATGGTGAACATTGAAGACATTTTGCTAAGTGAAATAAGCCAATCACAAAAAGACAGATACTGTATGATTCTATTAACGTAAGATAACCTGGAGCAGTCAGATTCGTAGAGACAGAGGCTGGGTGTAGGGAGGAATGAGGAGTATTGTTTGAGGAGTACGGACTTTTAATTTGGGAAGGTAAAAGCTTCTGGGATGGATAGTGGGTGATGGTTCTAAAACAAGGTGAGTATATTCCATGCCACTGAACTCTATCCTGAAAAATGGTTAAAATGGTAAATGTATGTCATGCATATTCTACTATATATATATTTCAGTCTCACAAAATGAGAGAAATTATTAGACATTTTTGGGAAAATTTATTCAGAGGAAAGAACCATGTAAACTGTTCAGCAAACAAAAATAATACTTTCCTACTGGCAGAAGCATATGAATTTTGTTTTCTGTATTTCTGTAAATCATCTTGAAGTTCTGCCACAGTCTTTAAAAGCTAATTATATGAATGGATTCCCACAATTACTCATTGGAGGAAATTCTAATTCCACCTTTATTACTGACACTCTTAGATACAACCGAATATACATTCGACCTTTTTCTTTAAGGTGAAACCAATATCTATAACACACAGTAATTCATAGCTATTGTCACATTCTAAGGTTATTCAATGTTGCTTACATTCTTCTCTTTCTTCCAAGGAGGGATTGTTGATGTTGCTAACCTAGACACTGCTTTGCAAAACATGGGAATGAATCTCACAGGAATGGAAAATAGCGATTTGATAAAGAACCTACCTGTTGATGGTGAGTAAGCATATAAATTTTTGCATCACTGAATATAACTTGAGTTGTGAGCTTCTATAAAATCATCTCTGAAGAAGTTTGTTTGCCAGTAAGAAGATATTTGTAAAAACTTAAAAATGAGCTCAGAAAGAAAATAAAGTAATATTCTTTCTTGTCATTTTATTAACATATTTCATCAATCTTTTTAATTCTGGATCCAAAGGAATGCTAAAAACATAGTTGTTTGATTAGGACTACAAAAAGTGAGGGAATAGATAAATAATTAGGGGTGAAAATAACATGAAAAACGGTCTAGAGGAGATACAGAAAAAAATAGGAAAATAAAAGAGAAAATGTGGGAGATTAAACATGAGAGGCACATTCCAAAGCCGTATGATAGCACTCATTCATTTTCTCAGAGCGGTCTGCAAACACTCAGGCTATAACATACGGAATTTTGCCTTTTTCTGAAGCTACATAATATCCCACTCCTATTTCAAATTCCATGATCTAAATAAAGGCCACATTCTCAGGCAGCTCCCTTGGAGAACTAGAAACACTGAAATACAATTGAAGCTGAATTAGGGCTGAAATGCAGTGGTTCAATGAAAATATTATGCTAAGTGAAAGAAGCCAGTCACAAAAGAGCGCGTATTGTATGATTCCATTTATAGGAAATGTCCAGAATAAGCAGATCTGTATGTACTACATATTAATGTTTCCATTTGGATTTTTAGAAATCTTTTCCTCATATAATATACTGACACTTAGTCCTGACACTTTCCCTGACACAGATAGATTAGTGATTGTCTAGGACTGCGGTTGGGGCTATAGATGGGAACTGCAAATTAATGGTATGAGGTTTCTTTTTTGATAATGAGGTTTCTTTTGTGGAATATGAAAATGTTCCAAAATTAGATTACAGTGATAGTTGCAGAATTCAGTCTATATCCTAAAACTGTTCACTTGTATACTTGAAATGGATGAATTTGTTTGGTATGCAAATTATATCTCAATAAATTGTTTAAAAATGAGTATTGGCCTGCTCTGTACTTTTAGAGCCAGAAGATAATAAAGAACAAAAATGACATGAAGCTTCTATTTACATATTTGTCATCTACAAATTAGACAAAAAATAATAATTTGTGCAAATGCAATGTCTTAGTTGTTTTTGGTCTAGTAAGGAAAAATGAATCTGAGATCCTATAGAATCCCAAATTTCTATCTTTGTAATATGCTTTCATGTTAATGTCTTTAAATATTGATTTAAAAATATACAGAATCTCTCCTTTTAAAATTATCTCAAGCCAATCACTGAAGTGATCATTAATTTACTCATAGGGAATAAAGGAGTAAGAAACTCTGTGTCAAAAAAAAAAAAAACAAAAAAGTCAGGAACTACTAAGTACCAGCCTATTACATAAGGAGATCAATTGTAAGAGCCAGATACAAACATTAATATGTAGCACACAAAAATTGTAAATTCTGTTCCTTGTGCATGATGTAAACAGTGGAGAGTTTCCCAACGTATAGGAGTCATGAAGCAGACTCTGTGGGAAACGGTGACTTAATTTTATATCTCATCCTTAACTACCAGAGGTTTAATTTTCTGTAGTTCAATGACTCAAAGCTCTAGTAATATTTTAGAACTTCTGGCTCAAGATGAATATAGGATAAAATATTAGAGTATACATATATTGCTTTCTTTTTTAAATTCCATATTGCTAATGAGTGCCGGTGTTATATTTGTATTTGATTTACATGGCTCTCTTAACAGATAATGGGAAGGTTAAAGTGAAAAAGTTAATGGATGCATTGAAAATGTTTTCTGGTGAGTGGCAAGTTACTATAAAATTGTACTATTTTTAAAATATCTCCTCGACTTCCCCAAACTGTTTATATGTCTTTATATTATGTCTCATTGAATACTTGTTTTCAGAATCTTATGCTGTATTTATTTGTACAACTTAAATTTTAAAAATACAATGAAAATTCTGTGTCTTGGTAAGAAATCTGGCCCAAATGTTTTTAATAAAGCAATAATATCACTTACCTCACTAATATTCAAATAATCCCATACCTTGATAGGCATATATGAAGAGAAAAATCACATAATTTAGGATCTCCCCAGAATTCTAAGTTCCCCTGCCAAAATTATAAATTTCCATGATTTCCATCATTCTAATTTGCTGGCCAATCTTAAAAGCAAATCTACCCTCTGCTGCATTAGATGCACACAGATCCATCACTAAGAGAGTATGCCTTTTAGGAGATTAAGGACCTGTGTTCTATTTGTGGCCTCCCTGTGATTCTGTGTAGTTGTATGTGTTTCCTTTTACTCGCTCGCTACTTCCGAGCTGAAGGTGATCATTTTTTCATTATCTGGAATCATTAGATTCCAAATTGTCACGCACTGATGTTCCTGTCTTTTGAAAGGAAAAAAGATTGATGCCAACGATCTGCTAAAGGTCCTGGGAGCCCTGGGGATCGAGCTCCCTGAAAAGGAACTAGTGAGGCTGAGACAGACGGTGCCTATCGACGGTGAGCCATATAAGTCTCAGAACAGCCTTTCCGGGGACATTGGTTTTGGGGGTCATTGTCAGCAGTTCTAAATTGTTGTCTCTTTGTATCTCCTAAAAAGTACTGAAAATAATTTTTAAAACAAATTAAGTTTGCTGACGTACAGATTCAACCTGTCAACCCAGCTCTTTAACCATAACCATATTGCCATCAGAGTTGATGCAGGTTGTAATAACACTACCCAGTCACGCCCCTGAGAGGCCTGCATGATAGGAAGGAAACTGAGGGAAGTGAGACACAGGTTAAAAAAAAAAGGGGGGAGGGGACATAAAGAAGTAGTGATTTTTTTTTTTTTCCTGCACAGTATAGTCTTCCCAGCAGTCTTCTTTGTTGCTGAACACTGGGTACATTTTTGTCACAATTTTTTTCCTAAAATAATTTTTATTTGATGAGGAGATAGAACAGATTTCCTAGGGAAAGAGTAAAAAAGATTGCTCCTAGAATTACCCAGTTGCCCAAAAACTGTGTGTCCATGTTCTTTTCCTTTGGATATAAATTATGGTTTTTCTTTTTTAATAGCTACTGGAAAGGTGTATAAGAACAGATTGTTGGATGGTGTGAAGTCTGTAAAAGGTATTTAAGAACCATGATTAGCAGAAAAGTCTGCTAAATGTCAACACAAATATCAACACAAACATCTTACCCCCAGGTTTTGAGTCATGTCTACATTCCTGTATTTAGATTTTTTTTATTTCATTATGTTAAGTACTTTTGCATAATCACCCATGGTATAGTATTGCAAGGGATCCATTCACTCTTGGAGAATATTTCTAAATAGCACCCCCAAAGAATCATTTGAAATCTAATTTATACAACACATAATATACAGAATATCATAGGCAGTTTTTCTGAGTGTTTGCCCAACAACAATACAAAGGATTTTGGAGTGATCTTTAATAATTTTATGGCACAAATCAAGTTATTTTATTTTTTATTTTTTTAATTTATTTTTTTATTTTATTTATTTTTAAGGCAAAGAGAGACAGAGCATGAGTGGGGATGGGGCAGAGAGAGAGAGGGAGACACAGAACTGGAAGCAGGCTCCAGGCTCTGAGCTGTGAGCACAGAGCCCGACGCGGGGCTCGAACTCACAAACTGTGAGATCATGACCTGAGCCGAAGTCGGACGCCCAACCAACTGAGCCACCCAGGCGCCCCTCAAGTTATTTTCTATAAAACATTCTTTCCTAAAGACCAGTTAACAACAATAGCAGCAACAGCAAATGTGGAAAAGAAGCATGGTATTGTGGCCAAAATGCTTTTTTACTTCCTCTTCCTGTAGGTCCTTAGAAAAAGAGACCAGAAGGGGAAGTAGGAAGGGAAAGAGGAAAAGGGTAGAAGGTTTGCTGCTATTTAATGAGAGAAGCCTCTTGCAGGTGGCAGTTGGCCTCCTGACATGCCAGATACTTGGAATAATTCCAGTCAGCAACATTCCTTGGAGAATTTTGTGGTGAATGTGTTATTCGTGACACTTCTCTTTGAGAGCATTGAGTCCATTTTTATAGTCTTTTCATCTTTAATATACTTTTTGTATATTGCAATAGCAGAACATTGATGATCTGAATCTTGAACTATCCCTCTCAGCTGATACCTTGGCTTTGTTTTGGGGACAGACCTGCACAGTATTCTCTCTGTATTCCCCATGGGGACAGTCCTATCATTGCTATTCTTTTGGCCCCTCTTTTAACAGATGAGTATTACTTAATACTACAAATAGTAACTTTAAACACATAATCACAGCCTGTCACCCAGTAATGCTTCAACCTCAGAATATTTTTTAAGTAGGCTAAATGCCCAATGTGGGGCCTGAACTCACGACGCCAAGATCAAGAGTCACACATTCTACTGACTAAGCCAGCCAGGCACCCCCAACCTCAGAACATTTTATCTAAGTTGTTCTTGACATCATTTTAGGTGATTTACTGAGTCAACCTTATATGCCTGTTCACTAATACAAATAAATTGTACCTTTTCCTTTGTTTTTTTTATCATACTAAAATGCATGTGAGAAAAAAAATTATATATAATCTTTGGAAATCACGTAATATTTTTTTTTATGATTACTTCCTGTTTGTTTCTTAGGAATGGTTAAAGCCAATAACCTAGACAATGTTCTGGAAAATCTGGGAATTGAACTCACTGAAAAGGAACGTGAAGCTCTGGCAGAAAATCTGCCACTTAGTGGTAAGCATTGTAGATAATAATGAGCCTTAGGAGTTTACATTTATGGGCTTGTGTAAGAGAATGTATATTAACTAGTGATATTTGGTATACCAAAAGAAATTAGAAGCATTTGCAAAGATAGGGATGAACAGTCTTCATTTAAGAACAGATCACGTATTATTTAGGGTAAACTACATTTTTATTTAAAAACAAACCTGAAATTATGTCCCGGTTAAATGCAGCAGAAGTTAAATTCTTTCCCCCGTGAAAGTCCAAGGCGAGAGTATCTTTGGGTAACGGACAGTGGCTCTTCTCCATTCAGCGATACAGGGATCCAGGTTCCTTGCCTGTTGGATTCCTTTTTAAGGCCTTGTCATCGTTTCTATCGAATAATGGAATGGAAAGGAGAGCATGAAGGAGAGAGAGTGCACACGTTATTTCCTTAGCCATCCCTTTGTGGAGAACCGGTCACGTGGCTGCACCTAAATAAATGTGAGGCGGAGGTGGGGCGGTAGAGATGTAGTATCTGTCTGGGCATCCACTTCCATTTATGATTCTACGCTCTGAGAGGAAATCAGAGTATCGGTAGGTAGTTGGCTGCTTTTTGTGTTTTGTTTTGTATTCATTGACAGTTGCCTCAAATATACATGCACCATGTGATTTGAAGCCCAGGAGGCCTTCCCTAAAAAGTCTCCGTGAGACTAGAACTGAAGAAGATAAAATAAAACTAAATCAAATCAAAATAAATCAATAAAGGAACACTGTTTCCTAGTCATCTTCATTGAGGTTAACAGTATATATTTCCAGGTAACAAGCCCAACACCAGATTGCAGCAGATAGTTTTGCTTTGTCCCCAGCTGAGGACTGTTAATGCCTAAAGGAGCCTGCAACCAACCACAACTTAGACAAGCCTTAAGTTCCGCAATGGGGAAACTGGCTCATTAATAGAAAAAAGGTGTAGTCGGGGCGCCTGGGTGGCGCAGTCGGTTAAGCGTCCGACTTCAGCCAGGTCACGATCTCACGGTCCGTGAGTTCGAGCCCCGCGTCGGGCTCTGGGCTGATGGCTCGGAGCCTGGAGCCTGTTTCCGATTCTGTGTCTCCCTCTCTCTCTGTCCCTCCCCCGTTCATGCTCTGTCTCTCTCTGTCCCAAAAATAAAAAAATAAACGTTGAAAAAAAAAATTTTAAAAAAAAAAAAAAAAGAAAAGAAAAAAGGTGTAGTCTTAGGCTTCTTTGCTTCTCTTGCACACGCTTGGCTTCTCTGTCACCTGCCCATTCCAGCTTCATGTTCTTCAAGTCGAATCACTTACCTTCTCATTATGCTTTAAAACATCACTCAGAAATGTTAGAAAGACCTAAGGAACAGGGGTTATGGTTTATGCAGTCAGCTATCCTCTTGAGGCTTTTGGTTTATAGATTTGTGAAATTGTAGGCCTTCCTTTATTTTGCTTTGAGGAATGGTGGTGTGCAACCAGTGAGGTTAGTTGGACAGAGCCGTGATCTCAAGAGTGCCATGCTTGGGGTTTAGTGCTCTGATTTGGCCATCAAGAGAGTCTTCATAATTTGCTTTTAAATTTTTTAATGTTTATTTATTTTGGAGACTGAGAGAGAGCGTGAGCAGGGGAGGGGCAGAGAGAGAGGGAGACCCAGAATCTGAAGTAGGCTCCAGGCTCCGAGCTGTCAGCACAGAGCCCGACGCGGGGCTCGAACCCACGGGTGGTGAGATCGTGACCTGAGCCGAAGTCGGCCGCCCAACCGACTGAGCTGCCCAAGTGCCACAAGAGAGTCTTCACAATTTTATCTTTGAATTTGTGTTTCCTAATTGAAGTCTGATGGGAAACTAGAGCATGGCTGGGGCTTGGCACCCTGGTTCAGGCATGTTACTGCCCCTGCCATTTAGTCCCCAGGATGTATTCTGGATCAACCACTCCACAGCCTCTGGTATGGCCAACCTCCCTTTCACCACCATGCCTGGCAACATCTGCATCCCGTGACCCCAGCAGGGACCTGGGCATGGTTGCAGGGAGGGCTGGCATTGGCAACCTGTACCTGAAGGCATCTTGTGACAAGACATGGCAGCAGCAGTCCCCACTCTGGGCTGGCAGGGTCAAGCCTGTTCCTCATCCCCTTCCAGGTATCTAGTGTGTCCCCATGTCAAGGCTGCATTACTCTTGGGAGTCGCCTGTCCATAGTGAGTTGAGGCAACCAGTGCATAGGAAAGTGAGACACGTGACTCAATTTTCAGATGTGTGGTTCTGGCGGCAGGAGGAAGGAAGGAAGTCTGCTGCTAGTGAGCCTCGTGCGTGCTGAGTAATGGGACCACCCAGGGTGCCTGTGAGGTTCTGCACTCAACCCTAGAAGATGCCATGCCTGTGACAGTGCAACATTTACCAGCTGACTTATAAACAAAAACTAAAACAAAAACACCACCATGACAGTTTGGGAACAAGACTGTGGAAGAAAAAAAAAAAGCAAAGCTTTTTTTCCTGATTTTTGAACAAGGGGTCCCACGTTTTCATTTTGTACTTGGCCCAGTAAATAAAGTAGCTGGTCTTAGGGGGTTGATCAATCCTTCCTGATATTGGAACAATGCCATATTGCTATAACTCTCTAGCTTTAGCTAATGATTTCTTTTTTCCCAAACATAGAAAGGTAGAAACATTTACCCAAACTTTATGCATGTGCTGGTAACAAAAGATTGAGAACACATAACCAGCCATTCCAAGTTAATAGTTGAAATAACTAAAGAAAAGTATTAGTAAAAGATAGAACATGAAAAATGTTTTCAACATCAACCATGGGAAGAAGCTTGCGTTTGCATCAGAAGGGCTATCAGAGACCAAACAACATACTTAGCCTACTGTAACATTCCTGCAAGCATAAGACAGAGAAAGCTTTCTTGGGTTAACCCTCTATCTACCATAGAATGAATTCTTTGCAATCAATCCATTGCATAGAAGTTTTTGGCTGGTGAGATTAAATTGTGGGGAGAATCTCTATTTCTTAATTTAGCTCCTTTATCTTTTTATAATATTGCCAAATTATGATATTTCTTACAGCTAATGGGAAGACGGAGCTCAAAAAATTGATGGAAGCAGTGGAAACTATTACAGGTTAATTAGAAGTTTCTATAAATCTAATGTCTTTATTCTTTAGCTAATTTATATTTTTATAGAGAACCATCATTTTCACATTCCCTTTTTTATTCTATTCTACCCATTTTTCTTCTATATTGATGAATATCTGCATACAGTTGCCCAGAATTACACATTAGAACATTTGCATTTTAGCACTAATTTTTCAGTGTGAATTTATAGTAGCAAATTTCTTAGTTTCTGGAATATTTGCCAAGAATAGTCACTATTCTTGATTTTGAAAGCCTAAATTTGAATTAGCATAGCTAATGATACAGCAAACTTTCACAGAGATAAAATTCCGTTATCGTTAAGAGATTAGGGGAGAGATGATATCCTTACAAAATAAATGGATCTTATGCCTACAGTGTCCTAATTTGTATTATATAAACTGCATCAGTATGTCTATTACTTTACTAAGCGTAAGAGAGAAATTCTATTTCTACCCCCAATTAATGACAGTGGCGAACAGTTAACATATTGTGTGTGTTTGCTCATTCAGCTATTGTAGCTGAAGCTGCAAAGGGTCAACAGGTTTGGGGGGGGCTGTGGTTAGGCCCTTCTCTCTACTAATCTGTGACCATTTTGTTATGTTGAAGGGGGAGAGGTTGATGTCAGTGATGTAGGAGATGTTCTGGAAAACATGGGAGTAACTGTCACAGATAAGGAATGTGTAGAGCTCGTAAAAAACCTGCCAGTTAATGGTAAGCATTTAAAATATTAATATGGTCTTGAAGGAAGCACGCATTTCTTATTTTGTTTATGGGAACTTCTATATACTTTCTGATAGCATAGAAAAAATGCTTTCAAAAACTACTTAGTATGAATGATTTCACTCATGTAATTATGTATCTTCACATACTGATAGATAATATGTAGGTATATTCTAGGTTGTTAACATGAATCATCTAGGGACTTGTGGCTGCACCATAGACTCCGAAGGAAGAAATAGAAAAAGGCACTTAAACAAAAACAAAGACCGAAAAAGTACAGCCATTGTGATATGGTTCAATTTATACACTTATGTACGCAAATAATTTTTTTAAAAAAATGAATGGTACGTTTTCACCTTAAAAGGATGCTATCTAATGGTAGAACATCAGTAACTGTAAGCTGAGTGTATGTGGGGATTCATTGTTTCTATTCTACTTTTGTATATATTTAAAATTCTTTACAATAAAAACATTTCAAGAGAAGATTTTTAAGAAGGAATTCCATTAATTTTTAGTTGGAAATCAGTTGCTGCTTTATTCACAACCTGCCATCAGGGCTAAGAAGTACCTTTTGTAGTTGTGGTTCTATAGATGGGGAATTGTAAAAGTTATACTGGGTACTAACTAGGTGAGAGAACAGAAAAGGACATTAGAGAGCTGAAAAGGAATTTTAAAAAAAAGCACTAAGATTACAAGATTAACATGCTTAAGTGTCAATAATTGAATAGAGTGGATACATTGGTGGCTATATCATTTTTAAAAATTTGAAAGTAAATTGGAAATTTTCTAGAGAAAATTACAAATCCTCCTTACATTAAATAATGACTTGCTGCCTTGGTGAATCTCCACATCACTTACTTGTGTATGACCTGATTTATGTTTCCACGTAGCTAAAGGAAAAGTCTACAAGAATAGGTTACTGGATGGTTTGAAGTCTCTTAATGGTAAGTGAGAAGCATAATACAAAGCCAGTTGATTCTAAGAGACACATTATACCATGTCCTAGATATCCAATTGTGAACTTCACTAACCTCCTTAAATACTGATATCATTCCTAGCTTCTGATATAGACCTGTGAGCAAATCATCTCCATATAGAAATTTAAATAATATTTTACATAAGAGAAAATAAAGTCTGTGTCAGAACAGTAAAATTAAAGGGAAAATATTTGGGGAATTTGGTTAGGCGTTGAGACAATCAATAAAATAAACAAAAATGAGCCCACTTATTAGTGAGAAGATAAAATAATGTTTTTCATTACTATGAATTATTAAATAGTAATGCAGGCCCTTTTAAAGCTTATGCTTTGTAAACCTGTCCCCATGATCCCACTAAAGAAAGAGGTTCTTTTTAAAGAGCTATTATCTATTATTATCTATTATTGACCCTCTTTGTACTATAGACACTTGATGTTCCTGCTGAAAATAACATTAGTATATGTCAACAATTTGATGTATTTGTTAAAACAAGTCAACTGTCATGCTATATATGAGCCTATTTAAGTTATTTAAATCCAAAAACTATACAGCATGCTAATTGACTATAATAAAATGCATTCTGGACAATTAGTTCAAGATTTCAGTTTTGTTTTTTTTTTTTTCTGCAGACGGAAATTTCTAAGAACTAAAATCCCCCAAACAAAAATTTTAGAAAAAGATCCCTTGCCTGCAAAAGAAAAATATTTCTGACAGGGGACACCCTTTATATTTCCACCTACACTACAGCCATGTGGGCCCATAGGTTATTTAAATATAGAAACTGTATTTTTCTTTCCTTTGGCTATTTCTTGACCATTTTGCTTTTCTAAGGAGGGATTGTTAATGCCAATAAACTTGATTCAGTTTTGAAAACCATGGGATGGAAACTCACAGAAGATGAAATTAAGGATCTCAAATGCAACCTGCCCACTGATGGTGAGCATTGAAAATATTTTTAAGTTCTTTGGGAAAAATCTTACCATGATGATTAGATTCCCAGCTCATTGTTCTCTATGGATCTTGGTTATGGGATTGAAGAAGTTCTACCCTTTTCCATTATTCTTCTTCTCACATCTGAAGAAGGCATTGAAGAATAACCCCTTCTTGGGGGCTGGGGCAACTTTCTTAGTGTACTTCCTATTTGTAGAGGGCAGGAACCCCACTTTAAGTCATGAACAGAGTACCTTTTAGTTTAAGTTTTACACTAAAATAGGGTTGACTTTTTATCTGATTGATTACGACTTGCTTAATGTGCCAGTAGTTACATCTACAATTCTTTTTGAGATGTGCTTCTCATTAGATTTAATTGTAGACCCCTTGAGTTTTATCAGACCACCCTGAGGAGAAGCACAACCTAAGATGCTTGTTCCTGAATTATTTTTTCAAATTTGGAGGATTTACTAGGCACCATGTTAATCAAATCAGAGGTTTCAACAAAAGGAATGATGATCACACTCTTCATATTGTCTTTGCCAGAAGCCTTAGTTTTGAATGCCCTTGGTCACTAAAAGAAATTCCAGGTGTTATCTTCTACTTGTAGAAGATGAGAACTAGTTCATTTTTTGTGCCATGTCACACCCAGACTCTCTGGATTCTCTCTGTTCTCCTTTATCCTTGCTTGCTAGCCAGCCAGTTGTTTTCTGGGTTCATTTCTTTTTGTAGTAACTTGTCCGTTGCTGCCAATATCAACCAGATACTCTAGTAACACTGTATTTCCTAGCTTCTTCTTCTTTTTTTTAAAGTTTATTTATTTATTTTTGAGAGAAAGAGAGAGAGGGAGTGGAGGAGGGATGCAGAGAGGGGGAGAGAAAGAGAGAATCCCAAGCAGGCTTCAGCATGGAGCCCGATGTGGGGCTCGAACCCACAAACTGTGCGATCATGACCTGAGCCAAAACCAAGAATTGGAGGCTTACATGACTGAGTTACTCAGGCGCCCCACCCAGCTTCTTCTTTTAAAGTACAAGCATATTCAGTACATTATCTGCCTTCTAAGTTGTTGAAATTGATAAACTCACCAACACCATTGCAAGGCATGGGTTCATTCCAGGCTCCAGTAACAATTTCTTCACCAAACACTTCCAGGACCAGAGCCAATGCCACATAGTTTTGGTGTTTTTGCTACTACTTTTGTTGTTGCTAAGACAGCAACACACTTGTGGTTCCAGTTCCTTTTTTTTAAGTTTCTTTATTTTGAGAGAGACAGAGATGGCCTAAGCAGGGGAGGGGCAGAGTAAGAGGGAGAGAGAGAGAGACAGAGAAACCCAAGGAGGCTCCTCAGTGTCAGTGCAGAGCCCAGCATTGTGCTCGAACTCATGAACTGTGAGATCATGACCTGAGCTGAAACCAAGAGTCAGACGCTCAACCGACTGAGCCACCCAGGCGCCCTGTGGTTCCAGTTCCTATTATCAGCTAGCTATGCCGCAGTAGCAACAAACAACCCCCAAATCTCAGTGGCAACAGAGTTTTTTTGCATGACACTCAATATTAGATACTGCCCATAGGTTGGCTGTCCATCTGTTCTCTACTATAGGGCATAGGATGCAAGAACAGTCCCTGTCTGGACAGTGTCACTTTTGTAACAGGAAAAAGAGAGATGATGGAGCCATGTGATAGTTCTTAAAGTTTCTACTCAGAAGAGACTCAAATATTTCATTTGACAAAGCAAATTGCATGGTATCATTGGGAACAGAAATATAATCCTCCCATAAGACAGACTTGATACAGAGGGGAAGAGAATATTTGAACAAACAAGATATATTCTCTTAAAACAATGGTATCTGAAAATGCAAGGAAAAGCAATTTATACCCATTTTGATGCATTTTAAAATTGATTCCATAATTACAGAACATCTAGTCAATTTAATATATGGAGCCATCAAAAGAACCAGTCAGCTCTATTCTTATATACAAACATATGCATAGAATATCTCTAAAAAAGATACACAAAAAATGTCAATGTTTGTTCCTTAGAAGGAAGAGAATTCTGACAATGGAGATGTTTATAAAGGAGATATATTTTTCACTGTATTCTTATTGGTAACATTTGAGTTATGTAATTTATGCTTATGCTGCCTAGTAAGAATACATTGATTTAGAAACATATTATGCGAAAAGCATGATTCACAAAAGGAAAAAATTGATAAATTGTACTTCATTAAAATTAAAAGCTTTCACTCTGGAAAGCTGTGTGGAGATGGTGGAAGACAACCTACAGTCTGGGAGAAAATATTTGCAAATGATACATCTGACAAAGAAGCAGCATCTATGGCAAAACTCAGCAATATAGGGGCATCTGGTGGTTCAGTCAGTTGAGCGTCTGACTTTGGCTGAGCCTCGTCTTGGGCTCTATGCTGACAGCTCAGAGCCCGGAGCCTGCTTCAGATTCTGTGTCTTCCTCTCTCTCTGCCCCTCCCCCTCTCGTGCTCTGTCTTTCTCTCTCTCTCTCAAAAATAAATAAACATTAAAAGGGTTTTTTTTTTTTTGATTTGAGAAAACCTCAGCAATATAAAATACAGACAAACCAATAAGAAGATGGGGAAAATATATGAAACTATATGAATGAAAATACATTGCACCAAAGAGGATATACAGGTATCAGATAAACACATGAAGAGATGCTTGACGTCATTAGGTATTAAGGAAGTGCAATTTGAAACTGCAGTGAGATATCACTGCATACCTATCAGAATAGCTAAAATAAAAAATAATGACAACACCAAATGTTGATGAGGATGCTAGAGAAACCGGACCACTCATACTTGGTAGTGGGGATGTAGTGATACAATCACTATAGAAAAAGTACCAGTTTCTTACAAAACTAAGCATAGAGCTACCGTAGCAATTACACATTTGAAACTTATGTTCGCACAAAATCTGTACATGAACGTAAGAGCCAAAAACTGGAATCAGCCCAAGTCTCCTTCAACAGGTAAATGACTAAACAAACTTGTGGTACATACATATTATGGAATACTATTATTCATCAGTAAAAGTACACTATCTGATTCATGCAACATCTTGGACAAATTTCCAGATAATTATCCAGAGCTAAAAAAAGCCAACCTCAGAGCTTACATACTGTAAGATCTTTACATATCATTTTTGAAATAACAAAATTTTAGAAATGGAGGACAGATTAGAGCTTGCCTGGATTTAGAGATAGGGGATTGGTGGAGGCAGAAGGAGGTGGATGTGGTTATAATAGGGTCCTTGTGGGACTGGAACTGTTCAGTATCTTGACTGTGGCAGTGCATACATGAACCTACACAGGTAATAAAATTGTCTGGAATTTAATAATACAGAGACATACACATGAGTACAAGTAACACTAACGAAATCTAAATAACATCGGTGGATTGTCTCAATGCCAGTATTCTGTTTTTGGTATTATTCTATGGCTTTGTAAGTCTTATCATTAAGGGAAGCTGGGCAAAAATGTACAAGGCATCTCTCTCTATTTTTTTCTACTAACTTCATATGCATCTACAATTACCCAAATAAAATTTTCAAAAAAAATATTAAATTGGAAATAAAATCTGTTAGTCTATCAGTGTGATAACTGCCCCCCCCCCCCAATTGCTAATATAAAGGATTTGTCTTCAAAGTGCTTAATAATTTATCTTGTAATCCAAATGGAGGAAATAAATCTTTCTGGGTCTGTTAAAACATCAGGGAATATTGAATGAGAACACATTACCTGAGAAAATCACTGCTGAAACCCAAGTTTAAACATTTTTGAATAGCATGTACCAAACATAACCCCGTTGTCATGGCCTGATAGAAATAAGAAAGTTCTTCAAAGTCTTAGAGCTAAAAAGTAGACCCTGGACAGCAAATGGCTTTTGAATCTTATCCCTTGACTATTGTAGGTTTGATTTTTTATAGAAGGATTAAGTCATAGTTGTACTGTTGACGTTATATTTTTCATATTCAACTTCTTTACACTCATTCTCAAGAAGAGGGTAAAAGTAGAGAATATTGTTAGTACGGAAGTGTTGCTGGAATATTTTCCTCTCCTATTACTTGTGTGTTTCACTGTCTCTTCTTATTATTTGCATTTCTTCTTACAGTATATGGGAGAGCTACAATGAAAAAGTTGTGTAGTGGATTAAACGCTTTTACAGGTCAGTGGGAAGTTATATAAAACCAAGATCTGCAGACTTTATATAGTAGTATAGTTTTAAATCATATTTTTTACCATTCTATTGCTGGTTTGTAAATTGTAGCTTTCAACCTTTTCTAATGAAACATTTGCTCCTAATGTCCCCCAGTTTACCTTTATATATAGTAATTAAAAGCCTATAATTTACTAATAACTTCTGAACTTTCTGGAGTTTTTATACTAATAATACTCACTTCAACATTATTAATAGATTCCCAAGTCAGAGTATATCAAGCAACAGCAAAATAAAGCTTTTTTTTCCCATTCTTGGAACTGGAAAGAATTATGCTGAGTGAAATAAGTCAGAGGAGGACAGATATCATATGTTTTCACTCATATGTGGATCTTGAGAAATTGAACAGAAGATGATGGAGGGAGGGAAGGGAAGAAAATAGTTACAAACAGAGAGAGAGGGAGGCAAACCACAAGAGCCTCTTAAATACAGAGAGCAAACTAAGGGTGGATGGAGGGGTGGGGGAGAGGGGAAAATGGGTGATGGGCATTGAGGAGGGCACTTGTTGGGATGAGCACTGGGTGTTGTATGTAAGCCAATTTGACAATAGATTATATTCATTTAAAAAAGCTTATTTGTTGTCAGTATCAAGAGCAAATAACATATTTCAGAAAAAAAAATTTAAATATATAGTATTCTCTGGTAAGATGTATAAATGAATTGATGTTGATATTTCATTAATCAGACAGTTATTTAGGTAAAATCTATTCTCTTCGACTTTGACTTCTTGTCAGATTAAGAAATCATACTTTTCAGTATTTTTAAGCAAATTTGATATATGACCCTTCTCAATTCTGTATGGATGTATATATCTTATTATATCTTTGAACTTCCTCAAGTTAGGAAGAAACATGCTTAACAGTATTAAATTATTACTTGAAATAATTCTATAAAATTCTTGAATGATCACGTTTCATATTTTCAAAGGAAAAAACATTAATGTGCAACATCTATCAGATTTTGTGAGGAACATGGGTATTGAGCTAACAGATAAAGAACAAAAGAGGCTGCTAAAGAAGCTTCCAGTTGATGGTGAGCCATAAAGATACTTTAGTAGCTTTCTAGAATACTTAGCTTTATGATACCATGGGAGAAGTTTTAAAAGTTCTCTTTTAGGGGCGCCTGGGTGGCTCAGTCGGTTGAGCGTCCAACTCTCGATTTTGGCTCAGGTCATGATCTCACAGTTCGTGAGACTGAGCCCTGCTCCAGGCTCTGTGCTGGCAGCATGGAGCCTGCTTGAGATTCTTTCTCTCTTTCTCCCTAGCTCTCTCCGCCCATCTCCCACTCACTCTCTCTCTCTCTAAATATATAAACTTAATTTTTTTTATTTCTCTTTTAGCATTTAAAAATATATATATATATATTTAAAGTAATTAGAAAAGGCAGATTTTAAGTTATATCTATCAATCTATATATCTCTATCTCTCTATATAACCCAGGCCACCAGGGGCAAAATAAATGCTGTCATGCCATGCCCTCTAGCCAATGACAAAACTATAAGAAAAAAAATGAAGGAATGTGATTAGGGGAGAGAATTTTAGAAGAATTGGACAAGAGAAATCAAAGGATAAAGAAACCAGCATAGGGAGACTGTCAAGTGTTCTGTCAGGGGTTTAGAATGGCATAATTGTCACTATTGTATCCCGTCTCATTTTTTTGTTGTTATTAGAGGATGAATAAGAACATATTTACTCAGTAAATGAAAACCCTCCCTGAAATTCTGAAGTATATGTATTATGTTTCTGAGCATCTATATAATGCTTTGTCTGACATAGAGTGTGATTTGCATTGTAGCTTCTGGGAAGATCTATCAAAATAGATTGTTGGATGGTCTGAAGTCTTTCAAAGGTGAGTTAATGAGCAGTTTGAGATTTAACATTTTAATTTATATCATTAGAGCTTTACCCAAGCCATCCTTTTATGAGCTGATTTTTAAATGTAGTTTCTTTATTTTAAAAGAGGTATTTTGTGATGAGTTTTTTTAAATCTTTGTAGGTCCCACATTTTCTTGTATTTTTCATAACTTAATCTTGAAAGTGTAAATTGAATTCTAGGTAGATAAAACAAAACATGAAGAGAATGGTAGGTAGTCTGAAAATTAGTTAAGCAAAGAAAATAAAAATAGTTTCTATTGTTAGAAATATTGGACATTGTTTCCTGATAGAATCCAAATCATAAATTAATGTTCATTATAATTCCCCTAAAAAGAATGTGTTTTTAGTGTGAGATTCAGTTAAGACAAAAAAAAAAAATGTAGGCAAAGGTACCAACTTGTGCCTAGGATTTGTTTTGGTTTTGCTTTCCCTCCTAGTGCTTAGTCCAAAAGAAGAGAAGAACATAAAGAGAATGAAGAAATGACTTAAAAGCTCTGCCACTTGGTACCTATTGAGAGGAGTCACCTGTCAAAAGAAGAGTGCCTCTTTGCACTCCTAGGCCCTCCAGAAGAGTGGGAGCAGGATTATTTTTTAATTTAATGTGGAAGTTGTCCACCATGCTGCCCATTTGATAGCATCTTGCTATGTGTCTTTATCAACTAAATCGTCACCTTAACAATGAGACAATGATAGCCAGATACTTGTCGGCCTCCCTGTAGTTCTCTTTCCCTATCTATCTAGTTTTTCTAGTCTCTAGGCCTCCTGTTTTACAATTTTAATAATAAATTTTCCTTTCCATGCACTCTGAGCCTCAGCTCCTGCTTCAGCTTCAGAACATTTTTAACTAAATTTTTAACATTTTAACTAAAGCCCTCTGTAAACTACCATGCTAGGTAGTTTACAAGATAATTATCTATTCTTTTTAACTAATACAAATAGTTTTCTATCTTAAAATATTCACCAAAAACTCGGTGTTCATAAACTGTTTCACAGTATGGATAAACCAGGCATAAAGTAATTGTCAGGTTCCAGTGGAAAGCAGTACAAGTTTTTTGGCAACTGAGAGTTTTTTTTCAAAATCCTTCTCTACTGCAAATTCAATTAGTTGTCTTTAGCTTAAGTTGCAAAATCCCTTCATAAATTATTTCTTGTCCATAGTTTCATCAAGGTAAAGCTTAAGGCTCTTTAACACAATGTTAAAATAGAGTTTGGTACTCATGTTTCAAAGCAATATTAATAGTACTGAAAAGGATTCTATTTTTCCTTATTCCTAGTTTTTTCATATTAATAGTAAAAACATTTTCAATATAATAGTAACAGAGCACTGATAGATTTCTAGTATTTAATGTTCTTTCATATTTTAATATTTTTTGTCATTCTTTGTGTCTCTTTCCTAAGGAGGGAAGGTTGAAAGAAGTAAGGTCAATACTGTTCTAGAAAACATGGGAATCGTGCTCACAGGAGAGGAGCTTCAAAGTCTAACAGATAACCTACCAGTTAACGGTAAGCACTGTGGTTATTACTCTGTGTTTCTGCAGAGCTTTGCCTGTGAATGTGCATATGAGAATTTTTGAAATTAGGATTATTTGATGCTGAAAGGAAATGTATCTTAGAGTAGAACCCATTCTAAAGTAAAAAGAAATCCTGCCTCATTTTTAAAATGTAAAGTTATCAACATGTTTTCATATAGAAACCAGAGAAGCCAGAATGTTTATCTGAGGAATAGTCAGAATGTAGAATAAAACTTCTACGGATTAAATTTAAAAGTGATCATACGCTTGCTAACGCTTCATTTCTTAGTTCTTCCAATCTGAACCATTTGCTTTTTTGCTTTATGTGTTCTCCCTGAGTGATTTTATGAACCCCTACTTTTAACCATCTGTTTGAACCATCAGTTATATTCTTTCCAGTCTTCTCCCCAGTCTTCAAACTATTTTATTCTAAATCTTCTGAGACATTTCTATTTAGTCCACCCCAAATAGCTGTTCAAGGATAAAATTCGTAATCTAATATATTCCATATCTTTTTAAACTGATCATCCTTTTTTCTCCTTCACTGACCCTGCCAGAAATCTCTGTCCACTTAATTACTTGCTGCTGCCTATTTAAACTCCTAAATATTTTTAAAATCCATTCCTACTCTTTAGCCCTGTATCACTACCCTTATTTCTATTTCTTTTTATCTCTTCTTAGACTGCTAGATAACTCTCTCTCTCTCTGCCTATAATTTTGTTACTTTTAAATCCACTCTACACACAGTGGGCAGAATGATCCATTTCTATGAAACTAGTTGGGGTTTTTTTCTCCCCATCTTATCTTCCCCTCTTCTACTTTTCTGTACCTTCTTTCAAAACGTTGAAATAACTCAAGGCTCTGATGGGTTCTCTAAGTGATCTTACCTACTTTTTGAGCTCTGAATTCTATCTGTATGGTAATGAATCACTGATAGATATTCCTAACCTAAAACACTCCTTGGATCTCTATTTGGCTTATTTACTACCTATTTGCAATCTCCACTTGGATAGCTCAAATAACTTGTAACTTAACTTGTCTTAGTCTGAGCTCTTGATTTTTCTACTAAAACTCATTCCTTCCCAGTATCATTACAAGGCATCACCACTGGAGTTTGTCTTGTGATGTCTTTGTCTAGCTTTCATATTAAGGTAGCACTAGCCTCATAGAATGAATTGGTGTTTTTTCCCACTTCTGTTTTCTGAAATAATTTATGTAGGACTGATATTATTTCTTTAATTATTTGTAATAATTTACCAAAGAAGCCATCTGGACATAGTCCCTTCTCTCTGAGAAAATTTCCAATGCTTAATTTTCTTGTGTGTTACAACACTATTCAGATTTTCTGTTTCTTTTTTATTCCATTTTGGCAGCTTGTGTCCATTTTGGAATCTATTTCATGTAAGTTGTTTAATTTCTGGCATAAAGTTGTTCACAGTATTCCCTCTTTAGCCTTTAAATTACTGTTAAGTTCAATAGGTTAATCCTTTCTTTCATTACTAATTTTAGTCATCTGTGTCCTCTCTCTTTTTTTCTTGGCTAGTCAATTTTGATGATGTTTTCGAAGACTAAATGTTTGGTTGCATTGAGTTTCTCTGTCATTGTTCTCATATCCACTCTAATCTTCATTATTTTCTTCCTTCTGCTTGTCTTTGGTTTGGCTTGCTCTTACTTCCCTAGATGAAGATAAAGACTTAATTATGGATTTGAGATCTCTCTTCTTCTCTAACATAGTTATTTAAGGCTATAAATTTTACTTTAAGCGCCACCTTCACTGTGTCTCATGTATTTAATTTTTATTCAGATAAAAATACATTCTAATTTCTCTTGTAATTTCTTCTTTGACTCATGGATTACTTTGAAATGTGTTGTTTGATTTCAAAATATTTGAATTTCTCGGATTTCCTTTGGTTGTTCATTTCTAATTTAACTCTGTTGTGGTCAGCGAGCATACTTTGCATGATTTCAGTCCTTTGAATTTTGTTAACACTTGTTTTACGATTTAGCATACAAGACAATCAGACGCTCTTTGGAGTCTCCAAAAACTTCTAACAGCGTAAAGGGATTCTGTGACCAAAATATTTGTTTTAGAGCCTTTTTTTTTTTTTTTTTTTTTTGATAATTCTAACACTTGAGTCATCCAAGGATTGGCATGTGTTGATTGCCTTTTCACTTGATAATTGATCTCATTTTCCTAACTTTTTGTATGTTAAATAATTCTGAATTGTATCCTCAACTTTGTCAACTATTTTGTTGTGTAGACTCTGGGTCCTTTTAAAATTCATTGAACAATGCTGGTGGGTTTTGTTTTAGCAGGTAATCAACTCTGAGATTCAGAACACAAATTCCATCTCCCATTTCTCTGGATGGTTCCAGTCTCAGTTCATTCTACAAAGCTTTGTTTTACTGCTGTGGGTCTGTCTGCATGTGCCACTTGGGTTAGTCTGAGACTTGGGCCCTGGTTTAAATCTTAATTCAGTTCTCAAAGCCGTTGCAAGAATGCTTTCTTTGTATCTGTCTCATGCATGCACAACTCAAAAGTGAGCCCAAGACTTTTACAGATTCATACACAGAATTAGGGGATCCCTTTCTCCATTGTTCTCTCCTCTCTGGAATTACGCCATATTTTCCAACCTGAAGGGGCCTCTTTTCCAGGTTTCCCTGGTCAAAGAGATGGAGTTTTTATCAATCTTAGCTTCCTGCTCTGCCTCGCAGTTCTGTGATTGGGGCCCCACCCTCAGGACAAAGACATTAGGGAAAAGAGAAAACAAAAACAGAAGGCTCACTCCCCTTGCCAGTCACTTCTGCAAGTTTTGGTTCTCTTCTACAGTCTAGTGTTGTTGCTTTTTGTGTTTTCTTTAGACTTTTAGTCTAATCATCAGGAAAAATAGATTGTAGAGAGCTGATACGGCCATGGCAGAATCAGAATCAGCCTCATATTTCATTATTTAAAAAATATATATTCTTTAAAATTAAAAAAAATTAAAAAATATATATATGTAAATAATACTTTCACATTTTAGCATGTGAATCAGGATGCATCTTATAATTGTTACCAATCACATAGTAGAGTTATTACATTCTTGTCATTGAGTCTGCATTTGTGAATTTGGTTTTAGCCTGTCACTGTGGCACGTTACCACTTTAAGTTGTGTATTGTTGGTACCCCATGTGTTGAGTTTAATTGCTGTTTAAAAACTTCTCCAAAAAAATTGCGCTGTCATTAAGAATTGAAGGGAAAGTTGTGTCTACAGGAAAAGCATGGAAACAGTGGCAAAGTATAAATTTATGATTAGTGAAGAAAACATCTCACCATTGGAGGAAAGACCACAATTCTGTTTTTCAAAATTTTATTGCAAAGCTACAACAAAATGCTTTTTGGACCTAAGAAAGAAAGAAACCCACAAGTAGAAAATCTATACTACCTGTTGTTAATGATGCATACACAAAAGAATTGCCTATGATACACCATACAGTGTAAGTGAAGGCAAAAGAAACTGCCAAATCCCTCACAAAGGTAAAATAAAGTTCAAAGCAATGAGGATGGACATCAGACATCAACTTGTCAAAATTTCTTGTTAACTTTAATTGCACCAAAAAGAATGAAATGGGAATAAATTTAACCAAAGAGGGAAAAAAATCTGTGCTCTGAAAACTATAACACATTGGTGAAAGAATTTGAAGATGACACAACAAACAAATAGAAAGATATTCCATGCTTAGGGATTGGAAGAACAAATATTGTTAAAATGCCCATACTATCCAAAGCAACCTACAATTCAGTGCAATTTACCAAAAGCGCGTTCTACAAAACTAGAAAAAATAATCCTAAAATTTGTTTGGAACTGCAAAAGACCCCAAATAGCCAAAGTAATCTTGAGAAAGAAAAACAAAGTTGGAGATATCACAATTCCATATTTCAAGATCTACTTCAAAGCCATACTAATCAAAACAGTATGATGCTGGCATAAAAATAGACACATGGATCAAAGGAACAGAATAGAGAGCCCAGAAATAAACCCGTGATGACATGGTCAATTAATCTATGACAAAAGAGGCAAGAATATACAATAGAGAATAGACAGTTTCTTCAACAAATGGTATTGTTGGACCATTTGTCCGGAAAACTAGACAGCTACATATAAAATAATGAAACTGGACCACTCTTTAATACCATACACAAAAATAAATTCAAAATGTATTAAAAACCTAAATGTGAGACCTGAAACCATAAAAGTCCTAGAAGAGAACACAAGCAGTAATTTCTTTGATATCAGCTGTAGCAACATTTTTCTAGATATGTCTTCTAACACAAGGGAAACAAAAGCAAAAGTAAACTATTGGGACTACCTCAAAATAAAAGTCTTTTTGCACAGTGGTGGAAACTATCAACAAAACAAAAAGGCAACCTACTGAATGGGAGAAGATATTTGCAAATGATATATCCAATAAGGGGTTAATATCCAAAAAATATAAAGAACTTATACAACTCAACACCAAAAACAAAATCTGATTTTTAAAATGAGCATAGGATCTGAATAGACACTTTTCCAAAGAAGTCATACAGATGGCCAAAAGACACATGAAAAGATGCTCAGTATCGCTCATTATCAGAGAAGTGCAAATAAAAACCACAATGAGATATCAACTCAGACCTGTCAGACTGGCTAAAATCAAAACAATGAGAATAATAAGTGTTGGTGAGGATAACAATTGTTGGTGAGGATGTAGAGGAAAAGAACTCTTGTGCACTACTGATGGGAATGTAAATTGGTACAGCTACTATGGAAAACAGTATGGAGGTTCCTCAAGAAATTAAAACTAGAAATACCATATAATCCAATAATTCCACTACTGAGTATTTACCCAAAGAAAACAAAAATACTGATTCAAAAAGATAGATGCACTCTATGTTTATTGCAGCATTATTTATAATAGCCACAATATGGAAGCATCCTAAGTGCCTATCAATAGATGAATGGACAAAGAAGACACACACACTGGAATATTACTCAGCCATATTTGTCAAGAAAGATGAAATCTTGCCATTTGGGACAACACGGATGGACCTAGAGGGTATTATGCTAAGTGAAGTAAGTCAGAGAAAGACAAATATATCAATTCACTCACACGTAGAATCTAAAAAAAAGTCAATAAACGAACAAAAAAACAATCAGACCTGTAAATACAGAGAACAAACTGATTGCCAGAGAGGTGGGGATGTGAGTATTAGCAAAATGGATGCAGAGGAGTAGGAGATACAGGCTTCCAGTAATGGAATGAATAAGTCGTGGGAATAAAAGACACTGTATAAGGAATATAGCCAATGATATTGTAATAGCGTTGTATGGTGACAGATGGTAGCTAGACCTGTGGTGCTATGGCATCACGTGTAAAAACCTATCAGATGACTGCGTTGTACACCTAAAACCAATGTAGCCTTATGTGTCAACTACTCTCAAAAAACATTTTTAATTTCTTGTTAGCTTTAAATAAAAAACTCTAGTGGAGCCCTCATCTAAGAAATGCTGTGTCACCAGTGCTGTTGATAGCACACTGGACAATATTTTGGAGACAAAAGCAGACACCAGTGATTCTGAGTTGAAGAGCTGAATGGCAATTTAAAAGAATTAGATTCTAAATATGAAATTATAGTAATTGCAAGTTTATCTCGCATATTTTTATGTTTACATAAGCATGACATTTTAATTTTTTTTAATTTTTAATTTTTTTTAATGTTTCTTATTTATTTTTGAGAGAGAGAGAGAGACTACAAGGAGGGAAGGGGCAGAGAGAGAGGGAGACACAGAATCGGAAGCAGGCTCCAGGCTCTGAGCCGTCAGCATAGAGCCCGAGGTGGGGGGCTTGACCTCACAGACTGCGAGATCATGACCTGAGCCGAAGTCGGACGCTCAACCAACTGAGCCACCCAGGCGCCCCTGCATAAGAGTGATATTTTAAAAATCGGTTTAACTCTTGGGGCGCCTGGGTGGCTCAGCCGGTTAAGCGTCCGACTTCAGCTCAGGTCATGATCTCGCGGTCCGTGAGTTCGAGCCCCGCGTCGGGCTCTGGGCTGATGGCTCAGAGCCTGGAGCCTGCTTCCGATTCTGTGTCTCCCTCTCTCTCTCTCTGCCCCTGCCCCGTTCATGCTCTGTCTCTCTCTGTCTCAAAAATAAATAAAACGTTAAAAAAAAAAATTAAAAAAAAAATCGGTTTAACTCTAAACATTCAATGATATAAAATAAATATTCTAAATTATAAGGAAAAAAAAGCAAGTTAGCCGATTTCCAGGCCTAGATGATTTTCATATTCTTCTTACAGTTTGTAATCTATCTTTTACAATAGGACATATGTATATTTAAAATACTTTCCTTAAAGGCAACAACCTCTTTGACCTCAGCCACAGCAATTTCTTGCTCGACACCTCTCCAAAGGCAAGGAAATTAAAAGCAAAAATGAACTATTGGGACCTCATCAAGTTAAAAAGCTTCTGCACTACAAAGGAAACAATCAACAAAACTAAAAGGCAACCGATGGAACGGAACGGGAGAAGATATTTGCAAATGACACATCGGATAAAGGGCTAGTATCCAAAATCTATAAAGAACTTGCAAACTCCACACCTGAAAAACAAATAATCCAGTGAAGAAATGGGCAGAAGACATGAATAGACACTTTTCCAAAGAAGACATCCAGATGGCCAATGGACACATGAAACGATGCTCGATATCACTCATCATCAGGGAAATACAAATCAAAGCCACACTCACGCTGAGATACCATGTCACACCAAGTGATCAGAGTGGTCAGAGTGGCTAAAATGAACAAATCAGGTGATTATAGATGCTGGCCAGGATGTGAAGAAATGGGAACCCTCTTGCACTGTTGGTGGGAATGCAAACTGGTAGAGCCGCTCTGGAAAACAATGTGGAGGTTCCTCAGAAAACTAAAAATAGAACTATCCTCTGACCCAGCAATAGCACTGCTAGGAATTTACCCAAGGGATACAGGAGTGCTGATGCATAGGGGCTCATGTACCCCAATATTTATAGCAGCACTTTCAACAATAGCCAAATTATGGAAAGAGCCAAAATGTCCATCAACTGATGAATGGATAGAGCAAATATGGTTTATATATACAATGGAATACTACTTGGCAATGAGAAAGAATAAAATCATGCCATTTGCAGCAACGTGGATGGAACCAGAAGGTATTATGCTAAGTGAAATAAGTAAGTCAGAGAAAGACAGATACATGTTTTTACTCATGTGGATCTTGAGAAACTTAACAGAAGACCATGGGAGATGGGAAGGGGAAAAAAAAGAAATAGTTAAAAACAGAGAGGGAGGGAGGCAAACCACAACAGATACTTAAATACAGAGAACAAACTGAGGGTTGATGGAGGGTGGGGGAGAGGGGAAAGAGGGTGATGGGCATTGAGGAGGGCACTTGTTGGGATGAGTATTGAGTGTTGTATGTAAGCCAATTTGACAGTATATTATATTAAAAATATATATAAATAAATAAAATACTTGGCTCGACAATAATAGATAATAATCTCCTAATTTAACTTGTTATTTATGGAAAAGGAAAATTACTATGTGGTGTATATGGGAAAATTTCAGGCAATTTGATCAGAGTCTTCCATAAAAGTACACTATCTCTGAATTTTGTTTACTCAGCATACCAGTTTTTCCAAACTCCGAAGTCCTTGAAAGTAGAAAGTGTACTTTAATTATCTTTGTACCCTTAAGACCTAGCATATTTCAAATATTAGATATGTAATTTGAGGGAAATGGTTCTTCTCTAACAACTTTGCACATCTCCACCTAGGCCACATAAATATATCTTGACCACAGTCTTACCAAAGTCTTTCTTGAAAGCGTCACAGTTCCTCCTGGAACAAGGGGAAGTAGACAGCCTTGTGAAGAGCTGCCACCAAGCAGTATCTCCATCTGTTTCCCTATCTACAGGAGACGGTCACAGGGTCATTTCTCATTCATCTCCCTAGTTTCAGTTGAACACAACTTTCCGCCTCCCTCCCTTAGGATACAGCTGCAGATTTCTGTATAAGTCTATAAAACTTGCTGCGTACCATTTGAGTGAGCTCCCCAGCAGCAGAACAACTCATCGTATGTCCCACCAGTCCACTGTCCAGCTGGTTCCGTGTTGTACTCTGGGACTAAAGTGGCAGAGATCCAACACCATGCTGATCTTACTTCTTGGGTATAAGTAATAAACTATCTTAATCCATTTGGGCTCATTGTCTCATTACCATCAAAATCTGTGGAAATGTGACGAGCCAACCTAGCAGTTTGAGTGGCAATCTTTGTGATCCTGTTAAATACCATACCTCTTCTTAGGAACTTCTTGACCACTTGTCAGTAACTAATGTATGATGACTAAGTAAATAAAAGTAGTGGAAAATAGAAAAAAAAAAGGGAAATTTGCCTATAATGAGATGAATGAAGTTTTTTAACAATTGCTTCAAAAATACACCGGTCATATGTCACTAGCCATTCCATGATTATCATAGTAATTGAAAAGGCTTTTTAAAAAAATTATATTGGGAATATATGAAAGATTACTTCATTTTTCCTTTTATTATACAATGATAGGTAGGCTTTATGGATATACCATAATTGAGCAGGGTCATAGAACATGGCCAACATCAATAATAGTTTCTTCCAGGTTTATAAAGTAGGGTGAATCTAAACAATTCAGGAGTATAAATTGCCTCTGAGTGGACTCTATCTTCTAGGGCAGGGTCAGCAATGTTTCTATAAAGGGCAAATAATAAATATTTCAGGCTTTGTGGATGATGTCATACTTCTCAATTATGTTGTTGTAGTACAAAAGCAGCTATAAACAATGTGTAAACAAATCAGTGTGGCTGTGTTCCAATAAAATTTTATTTATGGACACTAAAATTTTAAATTTGTGTAAGTTTTATGTGTCACAAATAATATCCTTTTGGGTTTTACAATCATTTGAAAATGTAAAAATGATTCTTAGCTCATGGGCCATATAAAAATAGGTGGTGAAAAAATAAAAAGATACGTGGCAGTGGGCTGGATTTGGCCAATGGACGATAGTTGGCTCACCTCTGACAGGGAATAGGGCACGTCTTCTATCATAGAATTTCTGAAGAAATGGATTTATAAGTTGAGGATTGACATAGAGCACAACGAAGAGAAGTCGACTTTCACAATATAAGGTTTTCATACTCTGTTTTTCTGAGTCTGCATCATTTTATTATTTTTATCTTTACCTTTTTTTTTATAGATAATGGGAAGGTTGATCTTGATAAATTGATGGATGGAGTGAAAACTCTTACAGGTGAGAAGTTAATATAATCTAAGAATATAAGTTTTACTCAAATTTATATTTCAAAGACTTTTATTTCTTTGCTTATTCTACCATTTTATCCTTCATTTGATAGATCGCTTTTTATCTAATTTCTTAGAGTTAGACTTTTAAATCTCTACATGTTAGTAATAAAATTTAAATTCTGGGGTGCCTGGGTGGCTCAGTTGGTTAACCAGCCGACTTTTGATTTTGCCTCGGGTCATGGTCTGAGGTTCATGAGATCAAGCACCACATGGGGCTCTGCCCTGAAAACATGGAGCCTGCTTGGGATTTCTGTCCCTCTCTTTATCTCTGCCCCTCCCTCACTCATTCTCTCTCTCTCTCTCTCTCTGTCTCTCTTTCTCTTTCAAAATAATAAATAAGAATAAATAATTTCAATTCTGTGTCTTGGTAGCAAATTCTTTTTTTTTTAATTTGACATTAATGTATGACACCTCTTCTATGTTGGGGAAAAATATTCTGTATTAAATCAGTGAATAGTAGAGTTAGGACGGAGAGGAAGATGGCGGTGTAGGAGGATGCTGGGCTCACCGTGTCCTGCTGATCACTTAGATTCCACCTACACCTGCCTAAATAACCCAGAAAACTGCCAGAAGACTAGCAGAATGGAGTCTCCGGAGCCAAGCGCAGACGAGAGGCCCACAGAAGAGGGTAGGAAGGGCAGAGAGGCGGTGCGTGCTACGGACTGGCGGGAGGGAGTCGGGGCGGAGGGGCAGCCCGCCGGCCACGCAGAGCCCCCCCCCCGAGTCTGGCTGGCAGAAGCGGAAGGGCCAGACGGAGTGTGTTCCGACAGCAAGCGGGACTTGACATCTGGAAGGTTATAAGCTAACAGCTCTGCTCAGAGAGTGGGAGGGCTGGAGGACAATGGGAGGGAGAGTTGCTGAGCCCCGGAACGACAGAGCTCAGTTTGGCAGGGAAGAAAGGCACTCGCCAGCGCCATCTCCCTCGCCCACCCCCCAGCCAAAATCCCAAAGGGAACCAGTTCCTGCCAGGGAACTTGCTTGCACCACGCAAACACCCAACGCTGTGCTTCTGCGGACCCACACCTCCGGCGGCGCACCTGACTCCCTCCAGCTGCCGCAGGGCCCCTCCCAAAGCGGATCACAGAAGGAGAAGCGAGCTAAGCCTGCCCCTCCCGCCCCCATGCACCTTGCCTATCTACCCCAGCTAATAAGCCAGATCCCCAGCACCACAAGCCAGGCAGTGTGCAAGTAGCCCAGACGGGCCACGCCACCCCACAGTGAATCCTGCCCCTAGGAGAGCGAAAGAGAAGGCACACACCAGTCTGACTGTGGGCTGGGGGCAGACATCAGGTCTGACTGCAGCCCCACCCGCCAACGCGAGTTATTCAAGACAGCACAGGGGAAGTGCCCTGCAGTTCCGCACCACTCCAGGAACTATCCAAAATGACCAAACGGAAGAATTCCCCTCAAAAGAATCTCCAGGAAATAACGACAGCTAACGAACTGATCAAAAAGGTTTAAACTGATCATTTAAACAATATAACAGAAAGTGAATTTACAATAATAGTCATAAAATTAATCGCTGGGCTTGAAAACAGTATAGAGTACAGCAGAGAATCTATTGCTACAGAGATCAAGGGACTAAGGAATAGTCAGGAGGAGCTAAAAAATGCGATAAATCAGCTGCAAAATAAAATGGAAATGACCATGCTTCAGATTGAAGAGGCAGAGAAGAGAATAGGTGAACTACAAGATAAAATTATGGAAAAAGAAGAAACTGAGAAAAAGATAAAAAAAATCCAGGAGTATGAGGGAAAAATTAGAGAACTAAGTGATGCACTAAAGAGAAATAATCTACGCATAATTGGTATTCCAGAGGAGGAAGAGAGAGGGAAAGGTGCTGAAGGTGTACTTGAATAAATCATAGCTGAGAACTTCCCTGATCTGGGGAAGGAAAAAGGCATAGAAATCCAAGAGGCACAGAAAACTCCCTTCAGACGTAACTTGAATCGATCTTCTGCATGACATATCATAGTGAAACTGGCAAAATACAAGAATAAAGAGAAAATTCTGAAAGCAGCGAGGGATAAACATGCTCTAACATATAGAGGGAGACCTATAAGACTCGTGATCGATCTCTCTTCTGAAACTTGGCAGGCCAGAAAGGAATGGCAGGATATCTTCAATGTGATGAACAGGAAAAATATGCAGCCGAGAATTCTTTATCCAGCAAGTCTGTCATTTAGAATAGAAGGAGAGATAAAGGTCTTCCCAAACAAACAAAAACTGAAGGAATTCGTCACCACTAAACCAGCCCTACAAGAGATCCTAAGGGGGATCCTGTGAGACAAAGTACCAGAGACATCGCTACAAGCATGAAACCTACAGACATCACAATGACTCTAAACCCATATCTTTCTATAATAACACTGAATGTAAATGGACTAAATGTGCCAACCAAAAGACATAGGGTATCAGAATGGATAAAAAAAACAAGACCCATCTATTTGCTGTCTACAAGAGACTCATTTTAGACCTGAGGACACCTTCAGATTGAGAGTGAGGGGATGGAGAACTATTTATCATGCTACTGGAAGCCAAAAGAAAGCTGGAGTAGCCATACTTATATCAGACAAACTAGACTGTAAATTAAAGGCTGTAACAAGAGATGAAGAAGGGCATGATATAATAATTACAGGGTCTATCCATCAGGAAGAGCTAACAATTATAAATGTCTATGCGCTGAATACAGGAGCCCCCAAATATATAAAACAAATACTCACAAACATAAGCAACCTTATTGATAAGAATGTGGTAATTGCAGGGGACTTTAACACTCCACTCACAGAAATGGATAGATCTTCTAGACACACGCACGGTCAATAAAGAAACAAGGGTCCTGAATGACACATTGGATCAGATGGACTTGACAGATATATTTAGAACTCTGCATCCCAAAGCAACAGAATATACTTTCTTCTCGAGTGCACATGGAACATTCTCCAAGATAGATCACACACTGGGTCACAAAACAGCCCTTCATAAGTTTACAAGAATTGAAATCATACCATGCATACTTTCAGACCACAATGCTATGAAGCTTGAAATCAGCCACAGGAAAAAGTCTGGAAAACCTCCAAAAGCATGCAGGTTAAAGAACACCCTACTAAAGAATGAATGGGTCAACCAGGCAATTAGAGAAGAAATTAAAAAATATATGGAAACAAACGAAAATGAAAATACAACAATCCAAACGCTTTGGGATGCAGCGAAGGCAGTCCTGAGAGGAAAATACATTGCAATCCAGGCCTATCTCAAGAAACAAGAAAAATCCCAAATACAAAATCTAACAGCACACCTAAAGGAAATAGAAGCAGAACAGCAAAGACAGCCTAAACCCAGCAGAAGAAGAGAAATAATTAAGATCAGAGCAGACAGTCGGTTAAGCGTCCGACTTCGGCTCAGGTCACGATCTTGCGGTCCGTGAGTTCGAGCCCCGCGTCAGGCTCTGGGCAGATGGCTCAGAGCCTGGAGCCTGTTTCCAATTCTGTGTCTCCCTCTCTCTCTGCCCCTCCCCCGTTCATGCTCTGTCTCTCTCTGTCTCAAAAATAAATGTTAAAAAAATTAAAAAAAAAAAAGATCAGAGCAGAAATAAACAATATAGAATCTAAAAAAAACTGTAGAGCAGATCAACGAAACCAAGAGTTGGTTTTTTGAAAAAATAAACAAAATTGATAAACCTCTAGCCAGGCTTCTCAAAAAGAAAAGGGAGAGGACCCAAATAGATAAAATCATGAATGAAAATGGAATTATTACAACCAATCCCTCAGAGATACAAGCAATTATCAGGGAATACTATGAAAAATTATATGCCAGCAAACTGGACAACCTGGAAGAAATGGACAAATTCCTAAACACCCACACGCTTCCAAAACTCATTCCCATTGTATACATACCCCATATATACCCTCATATCCCATTGTATATATACCCCACATTTTCTTTATGTATTCCTCCATCAATGGATGCTTAGGTTTTTTCCATGTCTTTGCTATTATAAATTATGCTATAATGGATGTGAAGATGCAGTTATCTCTTCAAGACATAGATTTTGTTTACTTTGGATATATACCCAAGTCATAATTTCTGGATCATATGTAGTTCCATTTTTAATTTTTTGAGGAACCTTCATACTCTTCACGTTGGCTGCACCAATTTACACCTTCACCAGCAGTGCACGAGGCTTCCCTTTCCCCCACATCCTTACCAGTACTTTCTATCTCTTGTCTTTTTGATGATAGCCATTCTAACAGGTGTGGGGTGATACCTCATTGTGGTTTTGATTTACATTTCCCTGATGATTAGTGAGGATAGGCCACCTTTTAATGGACCTGTTGGCCATTTGAATATCTTCTTTGGAAAAATGTCTTTTCAGATATTTCACCCATTTTTAAATTGTGTTATTTGGTTTCTTTGTTATTGAGGTATATGAGTTCCTTATATAGTTTGGATATTAACCTCTTATAAGATATATGGTTTGTAAATATTTTCTTCCATTACATAGGCTGTCTTTTCATTTTGTTGATTCTTTTTTTAGTTATTATTATTCTCAAGTTAGTTAACATACAGTGTAGTCTTACCTTCAAGAGTAGAACCCAGAGATTCATCTCTTACATATGACACCCAGTGCTCATCCTGAAAAGTGCCCTCCTTAGTGCCTGTCACCCATTTACCTCCCCTCCAAACCTCATCAACCTCAGTTTGTTCTCTGTGTTTAAGGGTCTCTTATGGTTATTTTGCCATGCAGAGAAGCTTTTCAGTTTGATGTAGCCCTACTTATTTGTTTATTTTTTATGTTGTTGCTTGTGCTTTATAGGAGTCACATCCAAAAAATCATTGCCAAGAGCAACATCAAAGAGCTTTTTTCTACGTTTCCCTTGAGAGTTTTATGTATGATTTCAGGCCTTACATTTAATTCTTTAATTCATTTTGAGTTGATTTTTTGTGAACAGTATAAGACAGTGGTCTAATCTCACTCTTTGTCATGTAAATATCCAATTTTCCTAACACCATTTAATGAAGACACTCTTTTCTCCATTGAGTATTCTAGGCTTGCTTGAATATTGTTGGCTTCTGTGTCAAATAGAAGTTGGCCATATATGTATGAGTTTGTATCTAAGCCCTTGATTCTCTTTCATTGGTCCAAGTGTGTGTTTTTATGCCAGTGCCATACTGTTTTGATTACTATAGCTTTATAATATAGTTTGAAGTAAAAAATTGTGATCGTCCAGCTTTACCCTTCTTTTGAGGATTGGTTTAGCTTTTGTGGTTCCAAATGAATTTTAGGATTATATTTTATGCATGTGTAAAAAATGCCATTGGAATCTTAAGAATTACATTGAATCTATAGATGGCATTGCCTTAGTGTGGACATTTTAATGTTAATAATTCTTCTAATCTATGAACACAGGATATCTTTCTATTTGTGTCTCTTCCAAATTTACTCCTAAGTACTTTATAGTTTGTGATGCTGTTGTAAGTGAGATTATTTTCTTCATTTCTTTTTCTGATAATTCATTGTTAGTATATAGAAACACCATTGATTTTTGTATGTTGATTTTGTATCCTCGATCTTTACTGAATTCATTCATTAAATTTAACAAGTTATTATTTTTTTTTTTTTTTTGGTTGAGTCTTTAGGATTTTCTATACTTAAAATAATGTCATCTGCAAATAGACACACTTTTACTTCCTTCTTTCTTTCTTTCTTTCTTTCTTTCTTTCTTTCTTTCTGATTCTGGTGACTTTTATTTCTTTTCTTGCCTAATTGTTCTAGCTAACACTTCTAGTACTATACTGAATAGGAGTGGTAAGAGTGAGCACTTGTCTTATTTCTGATTATAGAGGAAAAGCTTTCAACCTTTCACTGTTACAGTATGATGTTAAGTATTGAGTATTGTCATACATGGCCTTTATTATGTTGAGATTCTTTCCTTCTCTACCTAATTTAGTGACAGCTTTTATCATGAATGGATGTTGAATTTTGTCATATGCTTTTTCTGCATCAATTGAGATGATCATGTGATTTTTATCTTTCATTCTATTAATGCAGTATGTCACATTTATTGATTCGCACATGTTGAAATACCTTTGCATCCTAGGCATGAATCCCACTTAATCATGCTATATTATCCTTTTAATGTGCTATTGAATTGGTTTGCTAGAATTTTGTTGAGAATTTTTGCATTTATATTCATCAGGGACATTGGCCTATAGTTTTAATTTTTTTGTAGTATCTTTGTCTGGCTTTGGTATCAGGGTAAATGCTACCTTGTAAATGAGTTTGGCAGTGTTCCCTTCTCTTAAATTTTTTGGGAAGAATTTGAGAAGGATTGGTATTAATTCTTCATTAAATGGTAAAAATTCAGCAATAAAACCATTTGTCCTGGACTTTTGGGGAAGAAGATTTTGATTATTGACTCAATATCCTTACTTGTTTTTGGTCTCTTCAGATTTTCTGTTTCTTCATGATTCAATCTCAGTAAGTTGTATGTTTCTAGGAATAATTTATCCATTTCTTCTAGGTTGTCAATTTTGGGGTCTCTGCTCAGGCACCATTATAACCAGATCTGTAGGATGGACTATGCAACTTCCCAGGTGTTCTGGTTAGGCTTCTTGGTCAGATAAGGCTGGAAGCTATATTCATCCCTGGTCAGGACTTTGAATTTCCTTCCCAGCCCAGTCTCTATATCATAGGCTCCTTTGCTGATAAGTCTTATTGGCTGGGTACCTGAGTCAGGCAGGAGTATCCGTCAATATCCCTGGCCAGATAGTGCCACTAGCTCAGTTCTGCAGAGAGGCAGAGCCAATGAGTGGGCTCTTCACTCAGGCACTGCTGTAAGAGGGGCTGTAGGGTAATCTACACAGTCTCTGGGATGCTCTCAATAGGTTTTCTGGTCAGGCAGGACAGAGGACTATCTATACTCAGCAATAGGCAGGAGCCATGAATTTGCTTCCTCATCTGGATGGGGTGATAGAAGAGGCTCCAAGGTCAGAAAGGCTTATTGGCTCGGGACCCAACTCAAGCAGAATGGTTCCCTGGCCAGAGGGACCACCATCTTGGCTCTGCAGATGGGCAAAACCACTGTGTCAGATATCTACTCAGGCACTGCTGCTAGGAGAAACAATCTGCCAAGATCCACGTGCTGGTTAATGTAAGCCATGTTTCCCTTCTCCATCTCATTCTGATCTCAAATGGTTAAGACCCACGGATACCTCCCCCCCCTCCCCAATACCTATGGGACAGGACCCAGGTGGGCCTTCCAGGAAGCAACCCCCAACTCTGGAGGAGCTGGATGTCTACCTTGGGCTCTCTTTTTCCCACCAGAGAAACCATAGCTCTGGGAAGCCCTCTCAGTGCAGCACTATACTAGCCTGGGAGAGGGGCAGTGCAGCCAGAGCATAGCTGATTGTCTTACCCTTCTAATGTGGTCCTTCTCAGTCTCTGTGGTTCAGGGAGATTCATCAGCCTCACAACCATATCCTGGGATTTTCACAATGGTGTCTTGTCTGTGGATACTTGCAAGATGGTCTTTTTGTGAGGGGGACTGAAGTCAGGAAAAACTTATGTCACCGTCTTGATGACATCACTCTCTATATATTTCAATATAAATGTAATTTTGTAATAATAAAATTAATTATAATTTAAAGTTAAAGAAAATTAAAATAAAATGCAAATTGGTCCATATCATTCCTGAACTTATAACCACTCAATGATTCTATATAACCTAGTAGATAAAGGCTAAGCTTCTTAAAATTACTTACAAATCCCTTAATAATCTGAGTCCAACCTACCTCTCTTGTATGAACTTTCCTTTCCCAAATCCATACTTTATTCTTCTGCAGTGCTGAACCGACTATAGTTCTCCATGCACTGCATATGTATATGTTGTATATGTTGTACCCAGGTGTGGTTTTACTTTATATTTCTCAGCCCCTCTTCCATGTAGAAGACTCTTTCTATGCATTCCCCTTTCCTTTAGTTAAAATCTGATATTTTAACTTGTCCAGGCACTACATACTCTATGATGTATACATTTAACAGTCTAGTTTGAATTAGTGGTTCCTATATGAGCTATGGCACTCATGGCTCACAGCAGTACCTGAAGTGCTACCAGAGAGCTGATAAATACCAATGATCCAGAAACACTGGAAAAATAGATCAGCTTAAATCCTTGAAATTCACAGATTTAATATAAGTATGTATAAAATTATGATATTAATGGAATTTATGTGGAATTTTCCATCAACATATATCCTTTGTATATGTTTTTTGGAGCTCATGACATTGATTACATGTCTCAATTGTCCCTTCTCTTCATAGCTAATGGAAAAGTTGATCTGAATAAAGTGATGGATGGCGTGAAAGCTGTCACAGGTGATTGAGAAGTTAATGTAAACATAGGATCCTAATTTTTACAGTACTGTTTTTCTTCATGCCTTAATTGCTAGGCTAATTCTATCATTTTTACCTCCTATTTGTTTAAGGTTTTCATAGCCAGTAGCCCAGAAATTGGAGAATTTTCTGATGTATTCTTCACGAATACGCTTCATTTTCCTTATTTTAAGACAGCCAAAACGTACAATAAAGGGTGAAATGAATCTTTGGAAAAGACCCTGGTAATTACTTAAAGGAGAGGTGATACATTCTTCATGTCAATAGAATTATGAAGATAAGCCATCTGCAGCTTGAAAATTGACAAAAGAGATCTATAATACCCACTTTGTGTCATTGTCATTTTGAGTATGTTAGTCCAAGCCTCCCAAGAAGCAAAAGCCGGGGCAGGGTTAAACATGCCAGGACATTATTAGGGGAAATGCCTGCGTAAGAGAAAATAAGGAGGATGCCTGAAAGGCTGGGAGGCTGTCAGACTGCAGGGCAAATCTGGCACCAGGTGAAGGAAAGAGGAAGAAATGTTTGGGCGGAAGCATCCTAGATTGTCATGCAGTCTGAGGAGGGCCTGGCAAAAGTGCTTTCAAGAATCCTCTGGTTAGAATCACCATTCTGTATCTTCCAGGAACAGGGCTCCCCTAGTATCTTGGCTGCACTTGTGATTGGCCAGTGCCAATGATACATATGGCATTAGTGCAAAAAAACACAGGTTAATTTCAAAGCAGAAGGTGGGGCCCTTGGTTAATTATGTTCTCCATAGTTGGAACTCCTGTGGATACATTCTCATGACCGCCGTTGAGAGTGCCATCTCTCTCTCTCTTGTTTTTTTATTAAGTATAATTTATTGTCAAATTGGTTTCCATACAACACCCAGTGCTCATCCCAACAGGTGCCCTCCTTGATGCCCATCACCCACTTTCCCCTCTCCCCTACCCCCGATCACCCCTCAGTATTGTTCTCAGTATTTAAGAGTGAGAGTGCCATCTCTTATTAGCCTTTAGAAAGCTGGGGCACCTGGGTGGCTCAATCGGTTAAGCGTCTGACTTCAGCTCAGGTCACGATCTCATGGTCCGTGAGTTCAAGCCCTGCGTCGGGCTCTGGGCTGATGGCTCAGAGCCTGGAGCCTGCTTCTGATTCTGTGTCTCCCTCTCTCTCTGCCCCTCCCCCATTTATGCTCTGTCTCTCTCTGTCTCAAAAATAAATAAACTTATTTTAAAAAAAGGCAATTATGTTTCCATAAATGACATTATCTCCATGTATTTGGGCAGAGCTCAGTGATCATTACTTTCCCCAGCTCATAATCCTATTGTTTTAGCATCATAATTTAGTTTAATTATTTGCAATAATTTGATTGTACTTAAATTCCATGTATGTCATTGTTTTGATCTTTTTGTTAAGGAGAAAATGTTGATGTCAGTAGCGTTAAAGCTGTTCTGGGAAACATGGGGATCGAGCTCAAAGGTAAAGAATGCTTGGAGCTGGTGAAAACTCTTCCTTTTAAGGGTAAGCATTTTAAATATTGATGTATTCAAAGAGTGGTTTTTTTTAAGTTTATTTATTCATATTGAGAAGGTGAGAGCATGTGTGAGTTGGGGAGGAGCAGAGAGAGAGGGAGAGCGAGAGAATCCCAAGCAGGCTCCGCACTGTCAGCACGGAGCTGGACTCGGAGCTTGATCTCACAACCCGTGAGATATGACCTGAGCCAAAACCAAGAGTTGGATGCTTAATTAACTGCGCCACCCAGCTGTCCCCAAAAAGAAGTTTTAGATTTCTGCGTCTGCGAGAAGCTCTAAAATTACCTCCATTTCCTAAGTTCTAGGATATAGAAAATCCATTTCAAAAAAAAAAAAATGTTTTTTTAGAAAGTCCACTTATACCTGAAATGAATCCCTAGGTGGTTTTACTTTTAGATTAGGAAGCAGCATTTCCATTATGATGAGTCTTTTTATCAATAGGGAAAAACAAAAAAGGAAAAAACAAAGGTTAAACTGGGATTTGTGAAAGAAGAAAGGATTAATAATTGGAAGTGAATAAAGGCAGGATTGGGAAGAAGAACAGAGGTGTGCATGATGTGCTAAATTTCACCCAATTTTCTCTCAAATTTTATTAAAATAAGAGAAAACTCTCGAAAAGTCATTTTTCCTAATTTCTCTGTGATTTTCCACATTTCTCTGTGACTTAAATTCTGCCTTTTCTTACAGATGATGACAAGATCTTTCAAAACAGGTTGCTAGAAGTTGTGATGTCTCTAAAAGGTACGTGAGCGGCATAATGAGAGTGTAGACCAATATGGGATCCTTGCTTTTATACTGTTTCCAAGGTATTAGTGGTTGCTGCTATACTGATCGTATATACTGATTGCAAATTTATGCTCCCACTGAAGATCAAGCTTCACGGTAGCTGCTGATCTTTTACTTTATATCTAGGAAGAAAGCCTTCTACTTTCTCAAGATTCTTCCAAACTTTTCAAGAGAAAAAATACCAGATTTCAAGTTTGCATAGCAAAATGTGACAGACAAGAATTAGTACTGATTCAGGGAATTTAATCAGCTGCAGATAAATACTAAACTGGGAATTCAGTCATCAAAACCTATTGTTTAGAAGTAAAAAATGTTTGCCTCCAGAACTAGAATTCACTTAGCATTTATTCAATGATATTTAAAACTTTGTATTTTGTAGTCTGATCCCCAAGACAAATCTCACGAGAAGTGACCTTCGTTCTAATGTCATAGTTGACTTTCTCTATAGGCATAATAAGGTCCTTAGTCTCTTGTTCTAAAATTGCTGTGGTTTTTTTTTCTCCACATTTTAGAACAAGGATTATTAACCTTACTACTAAGGGGGGTCTGTGAATAGGCTTTAGAGAATATATGACCCCCCCTGAAATGATATGTAATCTTTGTGAACACTAGCATATAGCTCATGAAATTCACAACAGGGCATGTGTCTCTAAAAGGTTTATGAACCTCTTTTTTGAAGTTACATAATTTTCTTCATGGACTCTCTTTCCTTAGATGGGAAAGTCAATGTCAACGACTTGAACGCAATACTGGATAATATGGGAATCAAGCTCTCAGATAAGGAACTTGAGGCTCTGACTCAAAATCTCCCTGGTGATGGTGAGCAAGTTTCCAGATACCATAGTTCCATGTTGGGAGAGCTTGGACAATAAAGGTTGAGGGGAAAGGGCCCTTAGGAATGGTAATCTACACTGATAGTAAGAAGCTATAAATATGGGCAAAGCATGTAAAGAGCATATAAGCAGCCAGCTACCAAGTCACCGTGAAAACATTGCCCTTTGTATGAATGTCTTTTATGTTCTTTACCCATATTATGGTCACTAGAAGACAGTCTTCCACATTTTAAAAAGAAAAATGCAGGCCACTTAGATGACAGTACTTCTGAATTTCTTCCCATTACTAATGCATATAGCTTTGAAATAGTATAGAACTATAAGTAAAATTAATATTTTTGAAATGGCATGTTGTTATGTTTAGGCTTTTCTTTCTAGTATTAATGAAGCCAATGAAAACTGAATAAATTAATAGCCTAGAAAGATATTCTTCAGTAAATAGTTCTTAAGTAAGCATATATAAAGTACTTAAGATAATGCCTGGCACATAGTAAGTTAGGATTTATTATATTTACTCCAACATTGTCTTTCACAATATTTCATGAGTCTTTTATATCTCATTATGACTTTAATTTTCTTCTACAGTTGATAGGAGGACTTCTCCTAAAACACCGATGAAGGAACTGCAAACTTTTACAGGTAAATGAGAAGTTGATGTAAATCTAGGGTTTCAGTCCTTTATAATAGTTTTTTTCAGTGGTATTTCTGGTATCTTATAAATTCTGATGTTTTATTTTTAAATATATGAATCATGGATTGACATTAGGAAAGTTTCTACACTAGGATACAAGACTATATGTCAATTTTAAATCCTAAGTTTTCTGTTACTTGTGCAAGTAATATGCTTCGGGTCACAAATGTTTAAATGAAAAATATCTAGAAATGTATAGAAAATGGCATGGTGAAGCTTAGAAATGATCAAGATAATGTATTCCTGATATCATCAATAATTCTTACCAAAGCAAATGTTTTTGAAGAATAATTTATATAAGAATCTGCGTTATCTTAATTCACTCATCAGATTTTATTCTGAAAGTTGTTTTTTTCCAGCTTTAGGAAAAATGGTCTTCAATTTATAATAAATGTGGTATTTTATTACCATAAGATACCATAAGATACGCTCATAAAGATATGCTTTATTACCATAAGATATGCTCAAGGGTTCTGCAATTGAGAATATCTTCGCCTAACACCTCATCTTGAAATTAGGATATCATTAAACTTCATAGTACATATTTTACAACTTGATATAATACCAGAGTTCCGAAAGCTTATATGTCTATTGTTCCCTCTCTTAAAAGATGAGAAGGTTGATTCTAATAACCTGAAAATTTTCCTGGGAAGCCTGGGGATTGAGCTCACAGATCAGGAAAAAGAGAAGCTACTGAAAACACTGCCAATTGATGGTGAGATTGATAGAGGTGTCATGGAGGTCTTTTGTTGGTCTTTAGGTCTGTGCAAATATTTTCAACTTTGTTTCTATTTATTTTTCCCCAAAAGTATAAAAGAAAAAATATTAAATTGAGTTATAAGTATATAGCAACCTGTCACTGTCGCTTAGAATTTATATTGGAAGTTAAATAACCCTTTAGACAAGAGTTGACATTAACAGATAAACATATTGTTACCTATCAAGCTACTAATTTGTTCATATCATGAGAAGAGAAAAAAAAAGAAAGATTGGAGATCCATGAAAAAAAAATAAAGATGGGAAGCAGAAATTTAAAAGCAAAGGGAAGCTATACTCATGTTTGAGCAAGGAGACTTCCTCAGGTACTGGAATAAAGAGGTTTGTCACAAGGAGAGAGGTTTCTGTTTCCAACCTTCATTATATTAGATGAAATAAACTAAAAATTAGAGACAACTCTTCTTAAAATGTTATTTTTGAAATTGTTTATTTAAATTATTATTTATTTCACACCATTTTTGCGATTTCATGTTAATTTCCCCATTGCATGAATTATGGCTTTTCTTACAGCTGCTGGAAAGGTATATCACAACAGGTTGCTAAAGGGTGTGAAATCTCTCAATGGTGAGTAAGACCTAATTAAAAGTCATACTGTCTGACATTCCCCAACTTGACAATTTTATTCCAATTATGAATCCTGGCTCCTCACTTTGGTATCATTCCTTATTTATGATTCTTGCAGTCTACCCACATTTTAACTGATAACAGCGTATATTTTATCTTGTAGGAAGTTCCATATGGAACTTGCATTTTTTTTCAACTCTGTACACCCCTTCTCTATGCACGAAAAAATCACTTCACCTTAAACAAACAAACATAATAAATAAATAAATAGAAAGTTGATATGCATGCAGAATTTTGGCATAATACACTTTTTTTTCATGTTCCTACCTTCTATCTTTCCTAAGGGGGAAAGGTTCATGTAAATAACCTGGACAACACCCTTAAAAAATTGGGACTTGAGCTCACGGAAGAGGAACTTGCAAAGCTGTCAAAAAATCTACAAGTTGATGGTGAACACTACAGATGACCTCAGGCCGTTTTTTAATTTTTCCTTTATATCTGATATGTTTGAAAATAGATTTAATTGACAGATACATGTTAGAAAGCTTGGAGGAGAGCCCAATTTTATTTTTTTTACTGAAGTCTTTAATTTTAATTCCAATGTAGTTAACATAGAAAATTATATTATTTCAGGTATATAATATATTAACAATTCTATATATATGTGATAAGTATACTCTTTAGTCCCCATCACCTGTTTCACCCATTCCCGCACCCACCTCCCCTCTGGTAACTACCAGTTTGTTCTCTATAGTTAAGAGTCTACTTCTTGGTTTGTCTCTCTCTTCTTTTTTTTTTCTTTGTTTACTCATTTTGTTTCTTAAATTTCACATATGAGTGAAATCATATAGTATTTGTCTTTAACATTTCTCTTAGCATTATACTCTTTAGCTCCATCCATGTTGTTGCAAATGGCAAGATTCCATTCTTTTTTAAGGCTGAATAATACTCCATCATACACACACACACACACACACACACACACACACACACACACACACACATGTTCTACGTCTTTATCCATTCATCTATTGATGGACACTTGGAGGAGAGCCCAATTTTAAAGTCAGAATAAATCTTGGATCTTCATTACAATTAACCTAAAACAGCATCACCTCTCCGTAAATATACCAAAAACTGCAGAGGGTGCTGTCAGGACTCTAATAGTCTAAACAATAAGAAAGCAAAATAATAGGGATCTGAAAATCTATTTATAGAGAAGTCAACAAGCCATTCTTCTATCTATCCTCCTGTCTAATGAAATCTTCATTCGAAAACGTGTTCAAAGATTTTTATCATAGTGCATGAGACCTTCAAGCTCCATCTGCCTGTGTGGACATATCTTCTCTCATTTTTCTACTGTTCCAGCCATGTTGAGCTGCTTGTAGTTTTACCCACATAGCATGATGTCCCTGGACATTTTTCTCAACTTCTCCTCCATGTGAAGGCTCTTCCATCCTTCCATATTTCGTATCAACTGCTCTGATACATTAATGTAGTTCACACACATCTCCTGCAGGAAGCAATCTTAGAACATACCAAGCTGGATTAGTGGTCCCTTCCTCAGCTGTTTGTGGGTACATGAAGTAAAGTTACCAGAATACCTGGCCAACTCCAATAGTATCTTCAGCTATGGCTTATAATGGCATCCAAAATACTAGGAAGAGCACACTTTTCCTGACCCAGTTTCTAGTATACAAGAGACCTTTGTATTGATGGAGATCATCTTAACTCCCTGAGATCCAGGCATTTTCTAAATGGTCTCAGGTAAAATGAAGATGTAAGGAATTTTTAATGGAATTGTTTCCTTAAAATATATGTCTTAAATTTGTCTTCTGGGCTTCTGACATTATTTTCATTGTGCCTTTTCTTGTAGCTAATGGAATGGTTGGTCTGAAAGAGGTGATGGATGGAGTAAAAGCTACTACAGGTAAGAGAGAAATTATGAATCTAAAACATTTAGTATTTATAATAATTACATTTCATCATTATTCCTCAATTGCCATATTAGTTATGGCATTTATTTCTTGGTTCATTAAATTACTAGCAACTCATTTGTTTTCTGGTATATTTTTTATTTGTATATTTTGTTCTTCTCTTTTTTAGAATGGCCAAACTCTGTACTAGTGAAATAATATATGAAGTAAAATTTTGATAAAGACTACAGATAACTGACAAAAAATGAGACTAACAGATCTTACCTTATTTTATACATTTATTTGAATAAGTAATTTATAATATTCCAATTGAATAGCAGATACATAATGTAAATCTCACAGGGTTCAGAGTTGCCTTGCCATTGTCATTGTGACTGTGACTTCTTTTATTAGCACTTAGAGATCAAATTCTTTTTCTGTGAAAGTCATCGTCAGTATATTTGGAGAGGTCTCATTGGCCTATGCTCTTTATTCTGTACCGATTCAATCTATATAGCCATAGATTAATTTTCCCTGTTTGGAGTCATTAGATGATCCTTTAAATTCGTATATGTAATGATGTCTATTTTTTTAAGGAGGGGAGGTTGATGTCAAAGATGTGAAAGCTATTCTGAAAAACATGGGAATAGAGTTCACAGATAAGGAACGTTTGAAGCTGCTGAAAAATCTGCCTTTCAATGGTAGGCATTTATATACTGATGTGACCTTAAAGTGTTCTTTGAAGCTTTTAAAGATTTTTTAATTTAAATTCCAGTTAGTTAACATACAGTGTAATACTAGTTTCAGGTGTACAATTTGGTGATTCAACACATCCACACATCACCCTGTGCTCATCACAAGTGCCCTCCTTCATCCCCATCACCCGTGTCACCCTTCCCTCACCATCTTCCCCTCTGGTGACCATCAGTTTGTTCCCTATAGTTAGGAGTCTGTTTCTTGGTTTGCCTTTCTTTTTTACCCCGTGTTTGTTTTGTCCCCTCTTAAGCTTTTTTTTTTTTTTTTTTAGAAACTCAAACTATCCCCATTTGCTAAGATGCAACAGTAAATAAACAAGCAAATGCCAAACAAAATAATTTAAATGTTCACTTATTGTAGAGGGAAATTTCCATCTATGCAGTTTAACTCTCTGTTTTGGAATAATCATCCCCATGATGCTGACTCATGCCATCAAGGGGACTACATTTCTGAGGCTACCCTTACCTTTTTAGATACCTATAGGCAGTTGTGGGAAGCAACCAAGGGAAAGAAGTGGTGTTAGACCGGAAGGGGATAAAAGGTCAGAGGTGATATTTTCCAAAAAAGCTGTGCATGTTATAGAGTGCCTTGTATGCTAAATTTTAGATAGACTTACCATATTATAAACTTTCCCTAATTTTCTCTCAAACTTTATTTTAATGAGGGAAGTTTCTAGGGCAAATCATGAAAATCTCAGTTTTACTAGAGTTTTAGTGAATAGCCACATCATTTCTCTATGACCTTAATTGTGTTCTTTATTATAGATGATAACAAGGTCTTTAAAAACAGGTTGCTAGATGGTGTGAAGTCCCTTAAAGGTGAGTGAGAAACATAATAAGAATACAAATGAATATGAGATCTTCATTTTATACTGTTTCCAAGATATGAATTTGAATGCTGCCATCTGTCATATGTACTGATTGCAAATGTATGCTTTTTTGGACCTCAATCTTTATTTTAGCAGTTGAATCTGATGTTCTATCTTGGAAGTAAAGCACCACACTTTCTTGTCATATTCGAAATTTTCAGGAAGAGAAATATCAAATTTCATGTTTACATGGGAAAAAATATAAATGATTAGCAGTGATTCAGAGAACTTAATAAATAGAAAAAACTAAATTGGAAGTTCATTCATCAAAAGTCAACCTACTATTGTTTAGAACTACATAATGTTTGCCTCCAGTACCAGAATTCCCTAAGCATTCATTGAACATCATTTTTTTCAACCAGATTTTTTTTAATTCATTAAGAAAATTGAGGCTGGCAAGAGTGATAGCCCTCAGCTTTACATCTTCAATCCCTCCCTATTCAGGTATCTTTAAGCACACCCATGTTAGTATAAAGGATGAGTGAGAAGTCCCTCTTCCTCCTCAAAGCTTACCAGGATGCCCTTGACTCCACTGTCTCCCATATCTTTTAAGACCTTGCCCCACTGGCCATTTTCAACCTCTTCAGCCCATTTACATGTTCAACATACACCATCCTATAAAATAAGCAAACTAGAACTCTCCACACCCCTTTTTGGCCACAACTCAATCTCTTTCTTCCCTTTTTCATCCATTTCTTGAGAGACTTTTCTGTACTCTGAGCCCATATTTCTGTACCTAATTCTCAAACTAATTTCAGTATTAAATGCCATTTAAAACCTTGTGTTTCTGTAGGCTGGTCCCCAAGACAAGTCTCAAGGGAAGTAGCCATAGTTCTAAATTTGTAATTGACTGCTTAAAATATTTTGTCTCTGTGCTAAAATTGTTGAACATTAATTTATTTTTTTCACTTTAGAGCAAACATTTTCTGTTTGGTCCGAAGCAAATTTTGTGAATAATGATCTACTGCTTAAGAAATTCACAATGGGATATGTGTATCAAAAAAGTGTAAGAACTTCTCTTTTGAAGTCATTTAATATTCTTTATGGACTGTCACTTTTCTTAGGTGGGAAGGTCAATATGAACAACCTGGGCACTGTTCTGAACAACCTGGGGATAAAGCTTGCAGATACGGAACTTAAAGATCTGGCTGAAAACATGCATGTTGGTGGTAAGCATATTATCATATATACTAGTTAACCCTAGAGAGAGGTTAATTACAAGAAACTTGGGTGGGGGGGGGGGAATGCCCTTTTTCATAGGGAAAAGGGAAGGCCCAAGAGCAGTGTGAGACACCATATCAATGACTAAAACACAGAGAATGTCATTTGAGGTTATGAGTATCCAGTTAACAAAGTCAAAATTAAACCAGTTTTTTATATGTGTGATATGTATGACTTTTATGTTCTCTGTAAGTATCATGTTTAGTAGTTGAGTCTTTCCAGTTTTGAATACAAGAATGCAGATTCTTTAGACACATTCACTTCTAAGTAACTTCCCCTTACTAACACAAATAAATTTGAGATATTATAGGCCAAACCGCACCATTGCGATAGCGTGGTTTTCATGTTTAGAATTTTCTTGTTATTCATGCTTGTCTTAGAATAAAAGTTGAGTAGAATAATAATCTAAAAAGTGTGTTCAAAAATATTTGTTTAAATAAATATTAGCAATTATGATGGGGCCTGACACATAGTTAAGTGCAACTGTTATAGTTCTTCCCATGTTTTCCCACAAACTTTTGTATTATATCTAGAATGTAATATTTGAAGTCTATATAATATATGAGATCCATAATATATGGGATCTATAATATACTGCGATTTTATCTTCTCTTATAGTTGATGAGAAAATTCCTCTAGAAACACTGATGGAAAACATCACAGATTTTACAGGTGACTGAAAAGTTACTATAAAATTAGGATTCCAATTATCTACATTAAATTTTGGTTTTTGCTAATATTTCCTGGTACTTCATCACTGACTTGTAAATTCTGGCATTTCTCTATATTTATTAATGAAATATTTGCTTCTAGTGTTACATGTATTGATATAAAATTATCTGATTTTGCAATGAAATTACCATACGATTTCTTGCTTTCAAATTCTACAATCTCTGTTGTTTATGCCAATAATGTAATTCACTTCGCCAGTGTTTAATAACCACAGTATAGAATGGCACAGCAAATTAGAGAGTGAAGCCTAAAATTGATGGAAGTAATGAATTTATTGTATTTATCATATAATTCTTATTTTTTAAATTAAAATACTTTTTCAAAGAAAAATTCATATAAGCATCTATTTTTTTAATTAATAGATCAAATTTCAATCTGAAAGTAGTCTGTCCTGATTTTAGAAGACTCTCTTGTTCACATTAAGAAAATAAATTTGACCTATCATCTACATTGATTCTGTAGTTGAAAATGTTTGTTTGTTTTTATTACTGTAGTTTTCAGTCTGAAAACAAGGAGATGGTATTAATTATCCTAAAATAACTTTTTTCATTAGAAATAATTACTATTATCTGGAGGCGCCTGGGTGGCTCAGTCGGTTAATCGTCCGACTTCAGCTCAGGTCATGATCTCGCAGCTTGTGAGTTCAAGCCCCGCATCAGGCTCTGTGCTGACAGCTCAGGGCCTGGAGCCTGCTTCAGATTCTGTGTCTCCCTCTCTCTCTGCCCCTTGCCCACTTGCTCTCTCTCTCAAAAATAAGTGATAAAACATTTAAAAACTTTAAAAAAAAAGAAATGATTACCGCTATCTGAAATGAAGATGTATACCAAATTTCTTATTTTCAAAGGTGAGAAGATTGAATCTAGTGAGCTAAAAAATGTTCTGGGAAATCTCGGAATTGAGCTCACAGATAAGGAACTAGAGAAGCTGCTGAAAATCCTGCCAATTGATGGTGAGTCATACAAGTGTCTGTGGGAGCTTCCAGGGAAATTAGATTTTTACAGATCTGCATGAAAAGTTTCACTTCTTCTCAAACATGATGGAACATTTTTAAAAAACTAAAATGTAAGCTACATCTTAAAACAGTAAGTGTCGTTTAGAGTTTATTTTAGAAGCCAAGCAACTCCTCAGATGTAAGTTGCCATCAGAGCCAACAAATGTCTACTGTCACCCTTCGGGGCTTATACCATAAGAAGGAAAAAGAGAGGGATAAGCGGGCAATGGAAGAAATTAAAAATAAAAGAATTAAAAAGAAAGGAAAGAGATATTTGTACAGTACAGTAGGCCCACTCAAGGGGACCAGCTTATCATATTGAAAAAGCCTTCTCTTCCTTAATTTCACTGTTCTATAAAGATGAAAATTTTAGGTGAAACATTTTTTAAAAAATTTTTAATGTTTTTTTTTTTTGAGAGACACAGAGTGATAGAGCACGAGCAGGGGAGGGGCAGAGAGAGAGAGGGAGACACAGAATCCGAAGCAGGCTCCAGACTCTGAGTTGTCAGCACAGAGCCTGACGCGAGGCTCAAACTCACAAACTGCGAGATCACGACCTGAGCCGAAGTCAGACGCTTAGCCACCTGAGTCATCCAGGCACCCCATAAGTGAAATATTTATAATGGTACTACTGAGTTATCATCCACATATTGTACAAGTAACCCAATATAGCATACAATTAAGTGAATTCTGATGTATTCACCACATTCATCACAACAATCAATTTTAGAACATTTTTATTATCCCAGAAAGATATTCCATACCTATTAACAGTCACCTCCCAATTTCTCCATCTCCCTCAGCCCTGGGCAACCACTAATCTATTTTCTGTCTCCATCAGTTTCCCTATTCTGGATATTCCACATAAATAGAATCATATAATATGTGGTCCGTAGTGACTAGTTTCACTTAACATAATGTTTTCCAGGTTTATCTCTGTCCTGTTATGTATTAATACAGTTGATGCTTGAACAACACAGGGGTAAAGAGCGCTGACTCCCTGTGCAGTCAAAAATCTGTGTATAACTTTTGACTCTCCAAAAACTTAACTGCTAATTGCTTACTGATGACCAGAAGAAGCCTAACTGATAACATAAAGTCAATTAACATACATTTTGTTGTTATATGTATTATATACCCTATTCTTACAATAGGTAAGCCAGAGAAAATAAAATGCTAATAAGAAAATCATAAGGTGGGGCACCTGGGTGGCTCAGTCAGTTAAGCGTCTGACTTGAGCTCAGGTCATGATCTCATGGTTTGTGGGTTCGAGCCCTGCATCAGGATCTGTGCTGACAGCTCTCTCTCAAAACTAAATCAACATTAAAAAAATAATTTAAGAAAATCCTAAGGAAGAGGAAATACATTTACAGTGCTATACTATAAAAAAAAAAACCACGTATAAATGGACCTGCACAGTTCAAACCTCTGTTTTTCTAAAGTCAACTGTACTTTGTTTCTTTTCACTGCTGAAAAATAGGCTATTCTATGGATATAACACATTTTATTTATCCATTCATCGGTTGATACGCATTTGGATTGTTTCCACATTTTAGCTATTATGAATAATTCTCCTATGAACGTTCATGTACAAGTTTTTACATGGGTATATATTTTCATTTGTCTTGGGTATATACCTAAGAGAGAAATTGTTGGGTCATATGGTAATTCTGTGTTTCACCTTTTGAGGAAGTGCAGGCTGTTTTCCAAAGAGGCTGCATTACTTTCCATTTCCACCAGCGGTGCATCAGAGTCCCAGTTCCTCCACATCCTGGTCAACACTTGTTACTTCTGTCCTTTGATAATATCTTAGTGGGTATGAGGTGGTATCTTATCTGGTTTCGACTTGCATTACCCTGATTGCTAATGATGTTAAGCATCTTTTCATGTGAATATTGGCTAAACGTATACCTCCTTTGGAGAAAAATCCACTCATAACCCTCATCCGTTTTTAAATTTGGTTATCTTCTTATTATTGAATCGTAGAAGTTCTTTATACATTCTAGATACAAGTCCCTTATATTTTCTAGATATAAGTTCCTTATCAGATACATGATTGCAAAAGTTTTCTCCTGTCCTGTGAATTATCTTTTTACTTTCTTGACAGTGTTCCTTGATGCACAAAAGATTTTTAACTTTGATGATGTCCAGGGTATAACTTTTTCTTTTGTTGCTTGTGTTTGGGTGTCATATATTAAAAAAACGTCTAATCTAAGGTTAAGAAAATTTACAGTTATGTTTTCTTTCAACATTTTTATAGTTTTAACACTTATAATTAGGTCTTTGATCCATTTTGAGTTACTTTTTGTATAAAATGTGAGATAGGGATCCAAAAGAATATTCTCTTTGCATGTGACTGTCCAGTTGTCCCAGCACCATTTATTAAAAACACTGTTCTTTCTTCATTGAATGTGCAAGTACCTTTGTCAAAAATCAGCTGACCAAACATTGGAAGGTTTATTTCTGGATTGTAAATTCTATTCCATTAATCTATATATCTAGTTTTATGCCAGTACCTCACTGTCTTGATTACTGTCACTTTGTAGTTTAAACTGAAAAGTGTGAGTCCCCTACTTCTTTTTCCTTTTTAAGATTATTTTTGCTTTTTGGAGCCTGAGCTTTACCATATGAATATTAGGACCACCTCATCAGTTTCTGCAAACAAACCAGCTGGAATTTTTTATAAGAATGTATTGACTCCATGGATCAGTTTAGGGAATATTGTCACATTCACAGTATTAAGTCTTCCAATCCATAAACATAGGATGTCTTTTCATTTATTTAGGTCTTATTTAATTTCTTTCTATAATGGTTTATAGTCTCCAGAGTATAAGTTTTGTACTTCTTTTGTTAAAATTATTCTTTTTTTTTTTTTTACATAGTTCTTTTTTTTTATTTTTTTTATTTTTTAATATATGAAATTTACTGTCAAATTGGTTTCCATACAACACCCAGTGCTCATCCCAAAAGGTGCCCTCCTCAATACCCATCACCCACCCTGCCCTCCCTCCCACCCCCCATCAACCCTCAGTTTGTTCTCAGTTTTTAACAGTCTCTTATGCTTTGGCTCTCTCCCACTCTAACCTCTTTTTTTTTTTTTTTTTTTTTTTTCCCTTCCCCTCCCCCGTGGGTTTCTGTGATGTTTCTCAGGATCCACATAAGAGTGAAACCATATGGTATCTGTCTTTCTCTGTATGGCTTATTTCACTTAGCATCACACTCTCCAGTTCCATCCATGTTGCTACAAAAGGCCATATTTCATTTTTTCTCATTGCCACGTAGTATTCCATTGTGTATATAAACCACAATTTCTTTCTCCATTCATCAGTTGATGGACATTTAGGCTCTTTCCATAATTTGGCTATTGTTGAGAGTGCCGCTATAAACATTGGGGTACAGGTGCCCCTATGCATCAGTACTCCTGTATCCCTTGGATAAATGCCTAGCAGTGCTATTGCTGGGTCATAGGGTAGGTCTATTTTTAATTTTCTGAGGAACCTCCACACTGCTTTCCAGAGCGGCTGCACCAATTTGCATTCCCACCAACAGTGCAAGAGGGTTCCTGTTTCTCCACATCCTCTCCAGCATCTATAGTCTCCTGATTTCTTCATTTTGGCCAGTCTGACTGGCGTGAGGTGGTATCTCAGTGTGGTTTTGATTTGTATTTCCCTGATAAGGAGCGACGTTGAACATCTTTTCATGTGCCTGTTGGCCATCCGGATGTCTTTTTTAGAGAAGTGTCTATTCATGTTTTCTGCCCATTTCTTCACTGGGTTATTTGTTTTTCGGGTGTGGAGTTTGATGAGCTCTTTATAGATTTTGGATACTAGCCCTTTGTCCGATGTGTCATTTGCAAATATCTTTTCCCATTCCGTTGGTTGCCTTTTAGTTTTGTTGGTTGTTTCCTTTGCTGTGCAGAAGCTTTTTATCTTCATAAGGTCCCAGTAATTCACTTTTGCTTTTAATTCCCTTGCCTTTGGGGATGTGCCGAGTAAGAGATTGCTACGGCTGAGGTCAGAGAGGTCTTTTCCTGCTTTCTCCTCTAAGGTTTTGATGGTTTCCTGTCTCACATTCAGGTCCTTTATCCATTTTGAGTTTATTTTTGTGAATGGTGTGAGAAAGTGGTCTAGTTTCAACCTTCTGCATGTTGCTGTCCAGTTCTCCCAGCACCATTTGTTAAAGAGACTGTCTTTTTTCCATTGGATGTTCTTTCCTGCTTTGTCAAAGATGAGTTGGCCATACGTTTGTGGGTCTAGTTCTGGGGTTTCTATTCTATTCCATTGGTCTATGTGTCTGTTTTTATGCCAATACTATGCTGTCTTGATGATGACAGCTTTGTAGTAGAGGCTAAAGTCTGGGATTGTGATGCCTCCTGCTTTGGTCTTCTTCTTTAAAATCACTTTGGCTATTCGGGGCCTTTTGTGGTTCCATATGAATTTTAGGATTGCTTGTTCTAGTTTCGAGAAGAATGCTGGTGCAATTTTGATTGGGATTGCATTGAATGTGTAGATAGCTTTGGGTAGTATTGACATTTTGACAATATTTATTCTTCCAATCCATGAGCAGGGAATGTCTTTCCATTTCTTTATATCTTCTTCAATTACCTGCATAAGCTTTCTATAGTTTTCAGCATACAGATCTTTTACATCTTTGGTTAGATTTATTCCTAGGTATTTTATGCTTCTTGGTGCAATTGTGAATGGGATCAGTTTCTTCATTTGTCTTTCTGTTGCTTCGTTGTTAGTGTATAAGAATGCAACTGATTTCTGCACATTGATTTTGTATCCTGCAACTTTGCTGAATTCATGTATCAGTTCTAGCAGACTTTTGGTGGAGTCTATCGGATTTTCCATGTATAATATCATGTCATCTGCAAAAAGCGAAAGCTTGACTTCATCTTTGCCAATTTTGATGCCTTTGATTTCCTTTGTTGTCTGATTGCTGATGCTAGAACTTCCAGCACTATGTTAAACAACAGCGGTGACAGTGGGCATCCCTGTCGTGTTCCTGATCTCAGGGAAAAAGCTCTCAGTTTTTCCCCGTTGAGGATGATGTTAGCTGTGGGCTTTTCATAAATGGCCTTTATGATCTTTAAGTATGTTCCTTCTATCCCGACTTTCTCGAGGGTTTTTATTAAGAAAGGGTGCTGGATTTTGTCAAAGGCCTTTTCTGCATCGATTGACAGGATCATATGGTTCTTCTCTTTTTTTTTGTTAATGTGATGTATCACGTTGATCGATTTGCGAATGTTGAACCAGCCCTGCATCCCAGGAATGAATCCCACTTGATCATGGTGAATAATTCTTTTTATATGCTGTTGAATTCGATTTGCTAGTATCTTATTAAGAATTTTTGCATCCATATTCATCAGGGATATTGGCCTGTAGTTCTCTTTTTTTACTGGGTCTCTGTCTGGTTTAGGAATCAAAGTAATACTGGCTTCATAGAATGAGTCTGGAAGTTTTCCTTCTCTTTCTATTTCTTGGAATAGCTTGAGAAGGATAGGTATTATCTCTGCTTTAAATGTCTGGTAGAACTCCACTGGGAAGCCATCTGGTCCTGGACTCTTATTTGTTGGGAGATTTTTGATAACCGATTCGATTTCTTCGCTGGTTATGGGTCTGTTCAAGCTTTCTATTTCCTCCTGATTGAGTTTTGGAAGAGTGTGGGTGTTTAGGAATTTGTCCATTTCTTCCAGGTTGTCCAATTTGCTGGCATATAATTTTTCATAGTATTCCCTGATAATTGTTTGTATCTCTGAGGGATTGGTTGTAATCATTCCATTTTCATTCATGATTTTATCTATTTGGGTCATCTCCCTTTTCTTTTTGAGAAGCCTGGCTAGAGGTTTGTCAATTTTGTTTATTTTTTCAAAAAACCAACTCTTGGTTTCGTTGATCTGCTCTACAGTTTTTTTAGATTCTATATTGTTTATTTCTGCTCTGATCTTTATGATTTCTCTTCTTCTGCTGGGTTTAGGCTGCCTTTGCTGTTCTGCTTCTATTTCCTTTAGGTGTGCTGTTAGATTTTGTATTTGGGATTTTTCTTGTTTCTTGAGATAGGCCTGGATTGCAATGTATTTTCCTCTCAGGACTGCCTTCGCTGCGTCCCAAAGCGTTTGGATTGTTGTATTTTCATTTTCGCTTGTTTCCATATATATTTTAATTTCTTCTCTAATTGCCTGGTTGACCCACTCATTCGTTAGTAGGGTGTTCTTTAACCTCCATGCTTTTGGAGGTTTTCCAGACTTTTTCCTGTGGTTGATTTCAAGCTTCATAGCATTGTGGTCTGAAAGTATGCATGGTATAATTTCAATTCTTGTAAACTTATGAAGGGCTGTTTTGTGACCCAGTATATGATCTATCTTGGAGAATGTTCCATGTGCACTCGAGAAGAAAGTATATTCTGTTGCTTTGGGATGCAGAGTTCTAAATAGATCTGTCAAGTCCATCTGATCCAATGTATCATTCAGGGCCCTTGTTTCTTTATTGACTGTGTGTCTAGATGATCTATCCATTTCTGTAAGTGGGGTGTTAAAGTCCCCTGCAATGACCACATTCTTATCAATAAGGTTGCTTATGTTTATGAGTAATTGTTTTATATATCTGGGGGCTCGGGTATTTGGCGCATAGACATTTATAATAGTTAGCTCTTCCTGGTGGATAGACCCTGTGATTATTATATAATGCCCTTCTTCATCTCTTGTTACAGCCTTTAATTTAAAGTCTAGTTTGTCTGATATAAGTATGGCTACTCCAGCTTTCTTTTGGCTTCCAGGAGCATGATAAATAGTTCTCCATCCCCTCACTCTCAATCTAAAGGTGTCCTCAGCTCTAAAATGAGTCTCTTGTAGACAGCAAATAGATGGGTCTTGCTTTTTTATCCATTCTGATACCCTATGTCTTTTAGTTGGCGCATTTAATCCATTTACATTCAGTGTTATTATAGAAAGATATGGGTTTAGAGTCATTGTGATGTCTGTATGTTTTATGCTTGTAGTGATGTCTCTGGTACTTTGTCTCACAGGATCCCCCTTAGGATCTCTTGTAGGGCTGGTTTCGTGGTGACAAATTCCTTCAGTTTTTGTTTGTTTGGGAAGACCTTTATCTCTCCTTCTATTCTAAATGACAGACTTGCTGGATAAAGGATTCTCGGCTGCATATTTTTTCTGTTTAGCACACTGTAGATATCGTGCCAAGCCTTTCTGGCCTGCCAAGTTTCAAAGGAGAGATCAGTCACGAGTCTTATAGGTCTCCCTTTATATGTGAGGGCACGTTTATCCCTTGCTGCTTTCAGAATTTTCTCTTTATCCTTGTATTTTGCCAGTTTCACTATGATATGTCGTGCAGAAGATCGATTCAAGTTACGTCTGAAGGGAGTTCTCTGTGCCTCTTGGATTTCAATGCCTTTTTCCTTCCCCAGTTCAGGGAAGTTCTCAGCTATAATTTGTTCAAGTACCCCTTCAGCACCTTTCCCTCTCTCTTCCTCCTCTGGGATACCAATTATGCGTATATTATTTTTTTTTAGTGTATCACTTAGTTCTCTAATTTTCCCCTCATACTCCTGGATTTTTTAATCTCTCTTTCTTTCAGCTTCCTCTTTCTCCATAACTTTATCTTCTAGTTCACCTATTCTCTCCTCTGCCTCTTCAAGCCGAGCCATCGTGGTTTCCATTTTGTTTTGCATTTCGTTTAAAGCGTTTTTCAACTCCTCGTGACTGTTCCTTAGTCCCTCGATCTTTGTGGCAAGAGATTCTCTGCTGTCCTGTATACTGTTTTCAAGCCCAGCGATTAATTTTATGACTATTATTCTAAATTCACTTTCTGTTATATTATTTAAATCCTTTTTGATCAGTTCATTAGCTGTTGTTATTTCCTGGAGATTCTTCTGAGGGGAATTCTTCCGTTTGGTCATTTTGGAGAGTCCCTTGCGTGGTGAGGACCTGCAGTGCACTTCCCCTGTGCTGTGGTGTATAACTGGAGTTAGTGGGCGGGGCCGCAGTCCGACCCGATGTCTGCCCCCAGCCCACCGCTGGGGCCACAGTCAGACTGGTGTGTGCCTTCTCTTCCCCTCTCCTAGGGGCGGGATTCACTGTGGGGTGGCGTGTCCCGTCTGGGCTACTTGCACACTGCCAGGCTTGTGTTGCTGGGGATCTGGCGTATTAGCTGGGGTGGGTAGGCAAGGTGCACGGGGGCTGGAGGGGCAGGCTTAGCTCGCTTCTCCTTAGGTGATCCACTTCAGGAGGAGCCCTGTGGCAGCGGGAGGGAGTCAGATCCGCTGCCGGAGGTTTGTCTCCGCAGAAGCACAGAGTTGGGTGTTTGCGTGGAGCGAGCAAGTTCCCTGGCAGGAACTGGTTCCCTTTGGGATTTTGGCTGGGGGATGGGCGGGGGAGATGGCGCTGGCGAGCGCCTTTGTTCCCCGCCAAGCTGAGCTCTGCCGTCCGGGGGCTCAGCAGCTCTCCTTCCCTTTGTCCTCCAGCCTTCCCGCTTTCCGAGCAGAGCTGTTAACTTCTGACCTCCCAGACGCTAAGTCGCGCTTGCTGTCGGAACACAGTCTGTCCGGCCCCTCCGCTTTTGCCAGCCAGACTCGGGGGCTCCGCTTGGCCGGCGAGCCGCCCCTCCGCCCCGGCTCCCTCCCGCCAGTCCGTGGAGCGCGCACCGCCTCGCCGCCCTTCCTACCCTCTTCCGTGGGCCTCTCGTCTGCGCTTGACTCCGGAGACTCCCTTCTGCTAATCCTCTGGCGGTTTTCTGGGTTCTTTAGGCAGGTGTAGGTGGAATCTAAGTGATCGGCAGGACGCGCTGTGAGCCCCGCGTCCTCCTACGCCGCCATCTTCCGGAACCTCTCTCCTTCCTTTGTTTTATACAAATAGCATTGTGCTTGTTATTGTGAGAAATAATTCAAAGAATGATAAGATACCAATCCATTCTTTCAGTCCATCCATGAAATATAAGTTATAGTTGATATAGGAGATGTATATGTGGCAAATAAAAATACAAGGCAAATGATTAATGCCAGTTGAATAGTGAAGACAGTAACAATGGTGGAGACCATACTATACCAAATAGTTGCTAAGTAAAGATTGAGCTCATGAGAGAAGACCTCGAAGAGGTTACATCGAGTGGGTTGCTGGGGAAATCTGCATAGCCACCTAATGTCTTCTGAGATGGCTATTTGTCACAAGGTTTCATTTGATTTTTAACATGGTTTGAATTCCAGGAATGTTGGACATACCACATTCAGCAGTAATTAGTATAACATTTCAGAAGTAAGTGATTTTAAAGTACTATCTCTGTTAAGAATATTAATACTTGCAGTAAAACTTCATGGTATGCAAATGACCCTGAAAATTGTAACAATGTAATATAACTAGCAATGTAATAAATAGCACATCCACTGTAACTCAGATATAAGTAAAAAAAACCTGTGAAAATGCAAGGAATTTTGAAAATTGGTTGGTATGTGATGTGGAAATCTTTGATTTAAAACAGGCTAAGGCATCTTTTGTTTACAATAGTATTTTTTTGAGAGGCGATGTTATAGGGTGCTGAAGACCATGGCTCTTGAGTTAGGCTGTCTGACTTCAAATTCTGACTCCGCTATTTGTTGGCGGTATAATCTTGGACAACTTGATCTGAGTCTTTATTTTCCTCATCTGTAAAATAAAGATAATGATAATTCCTTAAAAAAATATCTGTAAGGAATAAATGAAATAATTTATGTTAAAGTGTTCATCATAATGTCTAGTATATAGTAAGCATTAAATAACATTGGGAATTGCTGCTATGTTAGTAGTTCTGTTTCTCTGGGTTTATTTGAATAAATAAATATAACTGGATTTCTCTGCCTTTTATGTCATTTGTTTTGGATTTCTCTACTTCTTATACCACAAAAGGTAAAATTAAGGTACAGTGTGATCTCCTGCGAATTACAATCTACTAACTGCTTTTTCTAGTTTTTGTACACATATATGGCTTGGGGAATATCTATTTGGTATTATACTGTGTTACATTACAGGGATAACCAGGTAGGTAAATGTAATTAAGTCTCTTAAGCAGGCATATGATTTTTTTCTTATCTTTTTTTTTTTTTTGGCAGGAAATCCTTTTGTGCTCATTCATACTTGTTCATCAAGACCTTTGAGTCCTCAAGGGCCGAATTTATCTCTAAACTGAAAAATGGAAAGTAAAGTACCTTTATTCTGCCAGGTATTTTTTTCAAAAATAGTTCCTAAAGGCTGCTGCTGCTGCTGCTGCTGCTTCTTCTTCTTCTTCTTTAAAAATAGTTTACATTAAAAAATTAGTTTATATTTATCTCACACCCATAATCAGTAAGCAGATTCATAGAGCAATATAATTATAGGATCTTTTAATAACTAAGGTGAGTTTTGAGTTCTTTTAGTGGGCATATAATGAACTTTCATCCCAGCAATATCAAGAGGTCTGTGGTGTATGTTGAGAGTATTTTGCGGGGTAGGGGACTGGGATAATTTTTTAGGAGAATAAAGGATTTAAACCTACATAAATGGTTGTAGGTAACATAATTAATGATGTGGGAGTCTAACCAGAAGGTAATCTAAAAGATACCAAGTGTCTCTAGCCTTCTCCCCTGTGATTCAGGAGATGTTCTTATCCATTGGCCAGTATTGTGTCAAACAAAAAACAAACCCGGACTTAGTAAGGAGAGACTTTATTCGAAAGGATTATTCCAAGGGAGGAAAGGGACTATTTATTTATTTATTTATTTATTTATTTATTTATTTATTTTTTTTAAGGGACTATTTATTGAAATAGGAGAGGGAAGGCTGTGACCATAAGATCTTCAAGGAGCTCAAGGGCTAGGCAAAAATGGCTTTTCTTTCATGGAGAGGAGTCAACAAGGCTAGGAACTGGATTGGGGGAAGTGGGATGAAAGAGTGGCATGATGAGATAAACAGATCAGAGAATATTTTAGGGGCCTGGAGGAAGGAGGAAAGCTTAACCACATTTTGGCTAATAATCCTTTTGTTCTAATTAATCAGTGGGGTTAAAACAGTTTAGCAAATCATTTCGTAGAGCAAAGAAAAGGAATTTTGAAGATATTTGGCCTTGACATAGGTAAACAAGGGTGGCATCTGTGAGTTTTATCTAAAGCTTATGGGGGAAAAGGGTGATTCCTTGCAGCAAGCCATTTTTCAGAACACAAAAGGGTGAAGGGATTCCTTTAATCTTCACTGTTTTCCAGGAGCACAAGGCTCAGGAAAAATTCAACATTGTCAACTGAGAGTCTTAACCTTTTAAATATACGCTTTCAATGGATCTGGTGCTACCATATGACATGTACCTATACTGTAATCCGAAAGAAATTAAAAAAAAATTTTTTTAACGTTTATTGATTTATTTTGAGAGAGAGCACATGTGCACTAGAGAGAACATGAGTGGGAGAGGGGCAGAGAGAAGTAGAGAGAGGATCCCAAGCAGGCTCTGTGCTGTCAGCAGACAGCGTGGTGTGAGGCTGGATCTCACAAACTGTGAGATCATGACCTGAGCTGAAATCAAAAGTTAGGGGCACCTGGGCAGCTCAGTCGGTTAAGCATCCATCTTTGGTTCAGATCATGATCTCATGGTTCTTGGGTTCAAGCCCCACGACGGGCTATGTGCTGACAGCTCAGAGCCTGGAGCCTGCTTTGGATTCTGTGTCTTCCTCTCTCTCTGCCTCTCTCCCACTCATCTGTGTCTCTTTTTCTCTCAAAAATAAATAAACATTAAAAAAATTAAAAACAAAAGTCAGATGTTTAACCAACCGAGCCACTCAGGCGCCCCCCCACCCCTGCAAAAAAAAAAAAAAAATTTCAAGGCTTCTTGCTAAGTACCAAGAAGTGTGATATGTCTATTAACCTGTTCCACTTTTTTATACCTAATACTTAGTTGATTGTATCCTCATGAGCTGATTTGGAAGAGCTGATTCTTAAAAGTTAAAATAATTAACAGCATTAATATATCATACCAGTTTGTCTTCCTTAGACTGTGTAGTTTATACTTCACAGACAGTTCACCTTTAACCACAGAATTTCAGAGATTATTTTCTTCCTTTTCTGTATCATCAAAGTTTCTGTTCACTATTTGACTGCTTCTGTTCATCTGGTCTTTGATAACAGGTTTTTGTGCCTCTCTGTCTTTTTAGATCTTCCTCCTTTTATTTTCCTGGTTTCTGTTTTGAGTCATTTTTCTCAACATCTCTAGGAAACTTTTCATCATTCCTAATAAATATTAGGGCAGCAAATCAGATTGCCTTTTTGAAGCAGGTTGTTAAAGGTGTGCCTCTGTTGTAAGATGAATGTATGCAGACCCTAAAAGTCACTGAAATAGTTCCCTTAATTTACATTTTGTGTAGAAATAGAGATTCTCTAAACTCCCTTAGTGATCTGCTTTATACATGGCCTTTGTAATTTGTTCAGGGGTTAAAAACTAATATACCTTTGATCAGCTAGATGCAGTCCAGTTGTTTTAAGCAAGCAGCCATGTTTTTTTTTTTTTTTTTTTAAGTTTCTTTATTTTTGAGAGAGAGAGAGAGAGAGAAAGTGAGGATGAACAGTGGAGGGGCGGAGAGAGAGAAGGAGAGAGAGAATCCCAAGCAGGCTCTGCACTGTCAGCAAAGAGCCCGATGCAGGGCTCGAACTCATGAACTGTGAGATCATGTCCTAAGCTGAAACCAAGAGCTGGATGCTTAACCCACTGAGCTACCCAGATGACCTGCAAACAGCCGCATTTCAAAAGAGTATATTTCTCACTTCATTCCTCTTTTTCTAAACATGTTCATTGCTCGTAGGCCCTAGTTCTTTTTTGGAGGGGGAGGTGTCTGTTTAGAAGAAATATAGCTGCTTTATTTTTTTTCTCGATAGACTTTTATTTTTTAGAGCAGTTTTAGATTCACAGCAAAGTTGAGTGGGGAGTTCCCATATACTCCCTGCCTCTATACATGTGCAGCCTCCTCCGCTATCAACATCCTACACCACCGTGGTACATTTGTTACAATCAATAAACCTACACGGACATATCTTTATCACCCAAAGTCCATACTTTACATTGGGGTTGATTCAGTATTGTGCACTCTGTGAGTTTGGACAAATGTATAGTGACATGTAGCCATTATTATAGTATATAGAATAGTTTCACTGCCCTACGTATCTTCTGTGCTCTGCTTATTCATTTTCTCCCTCCTCCACTGACTACCGCTGGTCTCTGTAGTCTTCATAGTTTAACCTATTCAGAATGTCATATAGTTGGAATCATATAGTATGTAGCCTTTGCAGATGGGCTTATTTTACTTAGCAATATGTATTTAAGTTTCCTCCATGTCTTTTCATGGCTTGATAGTTCCTTTCTTTTTAGTGCCAGATAGTATTCCATTTTCTAGATGTACCACAGTTCATGTACTGAGTCTACTGCCATTCATCTGCTGAAGGGCACTGTTTTTTTCCCCAAGTTCTGGCAATTCTGAATAAAGCTGTTTTAAACGTCTGTGTGCAGGTTTTTGTGTGGGTATATGTTTTCTACTCCTTTGGTAAATACCAGTAAGGTGTAATTGCTGCAAAATATGGTATAAGTATGTTTAGTACTGTCTTTCAAAGTGGTTGTACCATTTTGCATTCCCACCAGCAATGAATAAGAGTTCCTCTTGCTCCACATCCTTGCCAGCATTTGGTTTTGTCAGTATTTTGGATTTGGCCATTTTAACAGATGTGTAGTGGTATCTTGATGTTTTAATTTGCACTTTCCTATTGACATGATGTTGAGCAAATGATCTTTTCATTTGCTTGTTTGCCATCTGCACGTCTTCTTTGTTAAGATCTTTTGCCCATTTTTAAGTTGGGTTGTGCTTTTTCTTATTGTTAAGAGTTCTTTGTATATATTTTTGAATATACAGAATAACAGTACTTTGAGTAAAGCCCATTATCAGATATGTCTTTTCTAAGTATTTACTCTCAGTCTGTGGCTTGTCTTCTCATCCTCTTGATAGTGGATGTAGAGAAGAGTTTTTATTTCTTTTTAATTATTTTTTTAAATTTTACTTTATATATTTTTAATTTGCATCCAAGTTAGTTAGCATATAGTGCAATAGTGATTTCAGGAGGAGACTCCTTAATGCCCCTTACCCATTTAACCCATCTCCCCTCCCACAACCCCTCCAGTAACCCTCTGTTTGTTCTCCATATTTAAGAGTCTCTTATGTTTCGTCCCCCTCCCTGTTTTTATATTATTTTCACTTCCCTTCCCTTATGTTCATGGAGAAGAGTTTTTAATTTAATGAAGTAAGTTTAAAGATGCCTTAAGAACTAGATTCCACAACCGTTAGCTATGTTCACGAATGCTGGGCATTTTATAGCTACATAATGCACTAAGGATAGTTGGTGACATTTAGAACATGTACCTAATGTGAACTAATGCACTGATAATTAAATCCTTTTCAACAAAATTCTGTCTGGTAGCATCACTTTAGAGAAAATATTTATCTACAATGAATTATTTGACCCAGAAGGTCATACTGAACTTACCTGTGCAAAGAGAACATGGTTGACTGTGGCTCTTGGTTACTCCCCAGGCAGAAGAAAATAGCGATTTATCAGATGAAGGCTGTAATTCTCTTGCAACCAACTTGCCATCGAGACATATTGACAACAAGAAAGACATCAAGTTTTCTCAAATGACACAGAAGACAATTTCACATGAAATTAGGGGTTTGAGGCTAGAGCACAAAAAAAGGTAAGTTAAACTCTGAACTCACTTAATGGAATTATACTGCTGCAAGCTTGAGAGAACCAAAAATGTAGCTCCTGTGTTCTCATAAGGTACTAAGTGTGGAGGATCATGCATATTTGTGGCCTTTCTTTTGGTATAGTTTTAACTCCTAGGTAGCCATTCTTTTCATTTTTTTTCTCATTTCTCTCACAGCTATGTGGAAGCCTATAAGCCACCATGGGCTTCTAGTTACAGCAGAGCAATTATCCATATGCCTGCAAGTTTGTCTTTTTTGACAAAATAATGTATTTAAGTCTACAATGTGAAGATTTAATATATGTTTACATTGTGAAATGATTACCACCTTTTACTCATTTCACATGTTTACCTTATTTACTTACTATGTTGGTGAGAACACTTAGGTTCTACTCTCTTAGCAAATTTCCATTGTGCAATATAGTGTTATCAACTATAGCCATGTTATACATTAGGCCCACAGACCTTATTTATCTTTTAACTGAAAGTTTCTACCCTTTTACCAGCCTCTCTCTTTTCTTATTTCCCCCACCTCCATCCCTGGAAACCACCCTTCTACTCTCTGTTTCTATGAATTTGGCTTTTTTAGAGTCCACATATATATAAGATCGTCCAGTATTTGCCTTTCTATGTCTGACCTGTTTTACTTCACATGATGCCCTCAAGGTCCATCCATGTTGCATGGCTGGGTAGTATTCCTGTGTGTGTGTGTGTGTGTGTGTGTGTGTGTGTGTGTGTGTGTGTGATGACACATCTTTAGCCATTTATCTGTTGATTGACATTTATATTGTTTCCATACCTTGGCTGTTGTGAATAATGCTGTGATGAATATAGGAGTGCAGATATCTCTTTGAGAGTGTTTTCATTGCCTTCAGATATATAGCCAGAAATGGAATTGCAGGATCATATTGTAGTTATATTTTTAATTTTTTGAGGAAACTCCACATTGTTTTCCATAGTGGCTGCACCAATTTACATTCCCACCAGCAGTGCACAAGTGTTTCCTTTCCTCCACATTCTTGCCAATACTCGTTTCTTGCCTCCTTGAAAACAGCTATTCTAGCAGGTATGAGATGATACGTCATTATGGTTTTGATTTGCATTTCCCTGATGATGAGCGATTGTGAGCCATTTCATATACCTGTCGGCCATTTGTATGTCTTTTTTTGGAAAAATGTCTATTCAAGTCCTTTTAAAATTGGATTATTTATGTTATTGAGTTGTATGAATTCCTTGTATATTTGAATATTGACTCATCAGATATATGGTTTGCAAATATTTTCTCCCATTCTATAGATTCCCTTTTCATTTTGCTGATGGTTTCCTTTGCTGTCCAGAAACTTTTTAGTTTGATGTAGTCCCGCTTGTTAATTTTGCTTTTGTTGCCTTTGCTTTTTGTGTCAAATCCAAAACATTATTGTCCAATGTCGAAGAGCTTACTATGTTCTACAAGTGTTACTATTTCCTTTTCAAAATTGCTTTAGCTCTTTGAGGTCTCTTGTGATTCTATACAAATTTTAGGATTATTTATTCTACTTCTGTGCAAAAAATGCCAGTGGAATTTGGACAGGAATTGCATTTAATATATAAATCACTTTGGGTAGTATAAGACATTTTAAAAATATTAATTCTTCCAGTCCACAAACACAAAACATCCTGCCATTTATTTGTGTCTTCTTCAGTGTTTTTCATTAATGTTTTATGGTTTTCAGTGTACTCATCTTTCACCTCCTTGGTTAAATCTGTTTCTAAGTATTTTGTTTTTTGATGCTATTGTAAATGGGATTGTTTTCTTAATTTATCTTTCTGATAGTTTCTTGTTAGTGTATAGAAATACAACTGATTTTTGTCTATTGATTTTGTAATCTGTTTGACTTGGGTACAAATCAGAGGTCCCCATGACCCCTACTCAGGTTTAATTAATTGCTAGAGCATCTCACAGAACTCAGGGACACATTTATGTTCAGCAGTTTATTAAAGGACATGACTGAGTATACAGAAGAATAGTCACATGAAGATATTCATTGGGTGAGGTTTGGGAGGGTCCCAAGCACAGGAGCTTCTGTCCCCATGGGGTTGGGATGTGTCACCCTCCTAGTCTGTGGATGTGTTCACCAACCTAGAAGTTCTCCAGAGAGGGGAAGGGGACTGGAAATGGAATTAATAATTGATCCTACCTACATGAATAAGCCTCCATAAAAATCTCAATAGTATAGGCCTATTCAGAGATCTTCCAGGTTGGTAAACACATCCACATACCAGGAGGCTGATGTCCTCCCAAATCCTTGGGGACAGAAGCTCCTGTGCTAAGATCCTGCCAGACATTGCCCTATGTATCCCTTCATCTGGCTATTCACCTGTATCTTTTATCATATTTTAAAAAATAAACTGGTAAACATATGTAACTATTTTTCTAAGTTCTGTGAGCTCTTCTAGCAAATTAATCAAATCCAAGGAGGGTCTTTTGGGAGCCTCTCATTTATAGGTGATGAGTCCGAAGCACAGGTCACAATCTGGAGTTGTGATTGGCACAAGTGGGGTGGGAGCAGTCTTGTGGGACTGATCCCTTAACCTGTGGAATCTGACAGTATATCCAGGTAGATAGTGTTAGAATTGAGGTAAATTGTAGGACCCAGTTGGTGCCACACCCAGTTGGTGTGGCAGAGAATTGCTTGGTGGTGGGGAAGAATACCTCACACATCTGGTGTCAGAAGTGTTGTGAGTGTGGTAGTCATGGAGGAGTAAAGGAGAAACACAGAAGAAGAATGGGTTTTTCCCTATATTGTGGGGTATCACATTTACCTTTTTGCCTATGTTGAACCATCCTTGAATTCCAGAAGTAAATCCCACTAGATCATGGTCTATGATCCTCTTAATGTACAATTGAAATATTAGCATATTGTACTAATACTGTACAATATTAGTATTGTATTGTACTAATTAGTATTAATATTGTATTGTAATAATATTGTACTAATATAATGTACTATTGAAATATTGCGTTGAGAATTTTTGCATCTATGTTTATCAGGGATATTGGACGGCAGATTTCTTTTCTTGTAGTGTCCTTGTCTGGTTTTGTTACCCGTAGTGTTGGCCTCATAAAACAAGTTTGGAAGTGTTCCCTCCTCTTCAGTTTTTGGGAAGAGTTTGAGAAGGATTGGTGTTAATTCTTAAATGTTTAGTAGAAATCACCAGTGAAGCCATCTTGGACTTTGTTGGGAGGTCTTTGATTACTGATTCAATCTACTAATAATTGGTCTGTTCACATTTTCTATGTCTTCATGATTCAGTCTTGTATGTTTCTAGAAATTTATAAATTTCTTTTAGGTTATCTAATTTGTTGGCATATAATTGTTCATAGTAATTTCTTATGAGCTTTAGTATTTCTGTTATCAGTTGAATGTCTCCTCTTTATTTCTGATTTTATTTGAGACTTTTCTTTTTTTCTTAGTCTAGTAAGATTTGTCAATTTTGATTATTTTTTCAAAAGACAAACTCTTAGCTTCTTTTATCTTTTCTATTGTCTTTTTAGTCTATATTTCTGAGCTTTGTTATTTCCTTCCTTCTATTAACTTTGGGCTTAGTTCCTTTTTCCCTTCCAGTTCCTTGAGGTATAAAATTAAGTTGTTTATTCGAGATCTTTCTTTTTTCTTTTTTTTAAGTTTTATTTTTTAACGTTTATCCATTTTTGAGACACAGAGACAGAGTGTGAGTGGGGGAGGGGCAGAGAGAGAGGGAGACACAGAATCCAAAGCAGGCTCCAGGCTCTGTGCTATCAGCTGTCATGTGAGATCATGACCTGAGCCGATCGGACTCTCAACCAACTGAGCCACCCAGGTGCCCCTCTTTTTTCTTTATGTAGGTGTTTATCTCTATAAACATTTTTCTTAGAACAGCTTTTGCTGCATCCAATAAGTTTTGGTATACTGTGTTTTCATTTACTTTGTCTCCAGGTATTTTTTATTTCCCTTTTGATTTTCTCTTTGACCAATTGGTTGTTCAGGAACATATTGTTTAATCGCTACATATGTCATTTTTTTCATTTTTTTTCTTGTAATTGATTTCTTGTTTTATACCTTTGTGGTCACAGAAGATGTTTGATATGATTTCAGTCTTCTTAAGATTTTAAAGACTTGTTTGGTGGCCTAACAAATTATCTATCCTGGAGAATGTTGCATGTGTGCTTGAGGAGAATGTATATGCTGCTGCTGTTGGATAGAATGCTCTCTATATGTCTGTTAGGTCCATTTGGTTTCCAGTATAGTTGAAGTTCAATGTTCTCCTTCATTTTTCTCTAGTTAGTCTATCTACTGTTGAAAGTGGGGGTATTTAAGTGTCCCTTACTATTGCTGCATTGCTGTCTATTTCTCCCTTCAGATCTGTTAGTATTTGTTTTGTATGTTTAGATGCTCTAATATTGGATACATAAACACTGCAATTGCTATATCCTCTTGATTAATTCACCCCTTTATCATTATGTAATGATTCTTGTTTGTCTCTTGTTGTAATTTTTGGCTTAAAAACATACATTGAGGGACACATGAGTGGCTCAGTCGGTTGAGCGTCCGACTTTGGCTCAGGTCATGATCTCACAGCTCGTGGGTTTGAGCCCCACATCAGGCTCTGTACTGACAGCTCAGAGCCTGGAGTCTGCTTCGGGTTCTGTGTCTCCCTGTCTTTCTGCCCCTAACCCACTTGCATTCTGTCTCTGTCTCTCTCAAAAATAAATAAACATTAAAAAAAAAACAACATCCATTGATGGGAGCACCTGGGTGGCTCAGTCAGTTAAGCGTCCAACTTCAGCTCAGTTCATGCTCTCACGGTTCGTGAATTGGAGCTCCACATGGGGTTCTGTGCTGACAGCTCAGATTCAGAATCTGTGTCTCCCTCTCTCTCTCTGCCCCTCCCTCAATCATGCTCTGTCTCTCTCTCTCAAAAATAAACATTAAAAAAAAAACACGTATTGAGGGGTGCCTGGGTGGCTCAGTTGGTTAAGTGACTGACGTTCGCTCAGGCCATGATCCCATGGTTCATGGGTTTGAGCCCCGTGTTGCTCTCTGTGCTGACAGCTCAGAGCCTGGAGCCTGCTTTGGATTCAGTGTCTCCCTCTGTCTCTGCCCCTCCCCCGCTCACTCTCTGTGTGTCTCTTTCTCTCAAAAATAAACAAACATTAAAAAAATTAAAAAAGCAAAAAACAAAAAATATTTATTGAAATTTATTTTGTCTAATATGACTATAGCTAGATTTGCCCTCTTTTGGTTTCCATTTTCATGGAATATCTTTTTCCATCCCTTCACTTTCAGTCTATAAGTGTCCTTAAAGCTACAGGGAGTCTCTAGGAGGCAGCAGATATTTGGGTCTTTTTTTTTTTTTCTTTTAATCTATTCAGCCACTCTGTCTTTTGATTGGAGAATTTAGTCCATTTACATTGAAGGTGATTATTGATAGGTATGGACTTACTGTTGCCATTTTGTTGCTTGTTTTCTGGCTTGGTTGCTTGTTTTCTTTGTTCCTTTCTTCCTCTTACTCTCTCCCTTTGTGATTTGATGATTTTCTCTAGTGATATACTTAAAATTATATTTTTTAACTTTTAAGTAATCTTTACAACCAATGTGGGGCTCAAACTTACAACCTCGAGATCAAGAATCACATGTTCCACTGACTGAGCCAGCCAGGTGCCCTTCTAGTGATATACTTTGATTCCTTTCTTTTTATCTTTTGTATATTTACTGTAGGTTTCTGCTTTGTGGTTACCATAAGGCTTATATAAAACATTGGGGCGCCTGGGTGGCTCAGTCGGTTAAGCGTCCGACTTCGGCTCAGGTCATGATCTCGCGGTCCGTGAGTTTGAGCCCCGCGTCGGGCTCTGTGCTGACAGCTCAGAGCCTGGAGCCTGTTTCAGATTCTGTGTCTCCCTCTCTCTGACACTCACATTCATGCTCTGTCTCTCTCTGTCTCAAAAATAAATAAACGTTAAAAAAAAAAAATTTAAAACATCTTATAAGCCTATTTTAAACTGGTAACAACTTAACTTCAAATGTATACAAAAGTTCAGCATTTTAACACCTCACTCTCATTTTGTTTTTGATGTCACCACTTACATCTTTTTATATTTGTGTATCCATTAACAGATTATTGTTGTTTTTAATACATTTATCTTTTAACCTTTATGTGAGAGTTATATGTGATTTACCTTCCACCATTACAAGATTTCAGTATTCTGAATTTAACTATATGTTTACCTCTACCAGTGAGATTTACACTTTCATTTGTTTTCATGTTACTAATTAGCATCCTTTCATTTTAGCTTGAAGAACTCCCTTTAACATTTCTTTTTTCTTTTTTAATGTTTATTTATTATTTTTGAGAGAGAGAGAGAGACAGTGTGAGCAAGGGAAGGGCAGAGAGAGAGGGAGACACAGAATCTGAAGCAGGCTCCAGGCTCTGAGCTTTGAGCACAGAACCTGACATGGGGCTCGAACTCACGAGCTATGCGATCGTGACCTGAGCTGAAGGTGGACGTTCAACCGACTGAGCCACCTCGGCACCCCCACTTTAACATTTCTTATAAGGTCAGTCTATCTAGTGTGATGAACTCCTTTAGCCTTTTTTTTTTTTTTTTTTTGTCGTCTGGGAAACTATCTGTCTTTCGGTTCTGTAGGACAGCTTTGGGGGGTAGAGTACTCTTGGTTGGCAAGTTTTTGTTTTTGGTTTTTTTTGCCCCCAGGATTTTAAATATACCATACCACTGCCTTCTGGCCTGCAAGGTTCCTGCTGACAAATCTGGTGATAATCTCATGGAGAATCCCACTATTCCTTTATGTTCAGTGACAAAAGGCAAAATAATTATTTCTAGAACATCGCAATAAAACTTGTCACCTAGGAAGGAATGGGAGATGGTGGAAGTGTTCCTTTACATTCTTTCATTAGCACTGTATAAACTAGGTTACCTGGGAGACACAATGCCCTAGGAGAATAGGATACAGAACAAATGTTTTCACTTATTCATTATTTATAGTAAGTCATCCCAATTCTGTAAAATGTTTGAGGCAGCTCATAACATAAACACACTTATACTTTAGAAAAATAATAAAGGATTTGAAAAATCATGTAGTAATGTGGAAATCATAATTATTCCAGAAATATGAAGATCTCAATGGAGATATATGGGGAGAGGATGGGTGATATAAAGTAGCAGTAGATTCTAGATTATGACTCACTTGTGTGTTATAAAATCAACTTAGGAGGTCACTAACTGGTATTTTGTTTAAAAAGAAATTTGAATAATATTGAAGACACTAGAGTGTTTTTCACATAATAAGTATTATTTTGTGAAATTACTTCAGTTCTCTCTCTTTGTATATGTGTACTACATCTCAATAGAAATGTATTTTATACTCTGGGTCGTAATCAAAAGAGTTAAAGTCATTCCCTTTGTGAGTGGAGGACTGCAGAGGAGACTAATAATAGGGCAGATTCAGGGGGGCTAAGAGCAAGGTAATGGCACTCTCAGGGCAGGAATTCATGGGATTAGATTTAAAGGGATAGAGAGTCAAAAGGGCAAGGTACCTGCTAAGGAAGGGCAGTTGAGGTAAGTGCATGATAAAAATTACCTCTACATCACAATTTTGCTTGGGGCCAAATTCATCTGAAGATGTTATAGATTCAATCCTATCATTGTCCTTTGTATTACTTAAGTAGCCCTTGTATAGCAGGTTACTCTAAAAAGGAGCCACTTCTGCTAAAGAGCTTTTAGTTTTGCTTTTAGTTCCTTTATAAGGAAGAATAAGGTATTTCTTATAAAATACTGAGTTATAGACCAATTGATGGGAGTTCTGAATAGGAACAAGCCTGTGGTTTGCATAGTGACTATCAAATTTATCTACACGTTAAAATCACCTGGCTATCTTTTTTAAGTTTTAATTTGAATTCCAGTTAACATATAGTATAGTACTAGTTTTAGGTGTACAGTTTAGTGGTTCAACACTTAATCTGTTGAAGTTAATCTGATCAAGTCTTTAAAATTCTACAACCATGGTGATATAATTAGCAAAATCCAGACTGGAAAATCTATAGTACAAATTGCCTGGCAATAGTGATAATGAGGATGATAAAAGACTTGGAAAAAGAGCCTATAGATAAAAAAAGAGATCTAAAAGACACATCAATCAACAAACTGTAATGGTGACCTTACTGAATCCTTATGCAGAGTGTTAATAAATTTTGACATTTATGAAACAATTGGAAATTTGAACACTGACCATGTTTGATGATACTAAGAAATTATTGTTAACTTTTAGGGTGTCATAATTGTGTTTTAAATGTGGTTTTTTAAAAGAAAAAACACCTTGGGGCACCTGGGTGGCTTATTAAGCGTCTGACTTCTGCTCAGGTCATGATCTCGCAGTTTGTGAGTTCGAGCCCTGCGTTGGGAGCCTGGGGCCTGCTTCGGATTCTGTCTCTCTTTCTCTCTCTCTCTCTCTCTCTCTCTCTGCCCTTCCTCTGCTTGTGCGCTGCCTCTCTCACAAATAAACATTAAATTTTTTTTTTCAAAAATAAAAGAAAAAGCACCTTGTAGAAATTAATATTAAAATTTTCACTCATGAAATAATATGATGTTGGAATTTGCTTCAAAATAATAAGAAACTGGAGTAGGGATATAGCTGAAATAGGATTGCCTATTATTGAAGCTGGGTGATGGGTACATGGGAAGATTGTCACATTATTCTTTTTCACGTCTATTTATTTTTGAGAGACAGAGACAGAGCATGAGTGGGGGAGGGACAGAGAGAGAGGGAGACACAGAATCTGAAGCAGGCTCCAGACCCTGGACTGTCAGCACAGAGCCCAATGCGGGGCTCCAACCCATGAACCATGAGATCATGATCTGAACCAAAGTCACTTAACCGACTGACCCACCCAGTCGCCCCAATCATCACATTAGTCTGTCTACTTTTGTATATGCTTGAAATTTTCTATAGGTAAAAGATGAAAAAAAGAAAAAGTAAGAAAAAAAGCAACTCAGGAATTATTCCAATTTTCTGTGCAATTTAGGTATGAAACATCAATATTCCTCTGTGGAGAAGAGAAATCCTCTGATTTTTCAGGAGAGAAAAAGTTCAGAAGAAAGAAAAGTTTACAAGTACAGTTGCATACTGAAAGAACTGAGGTACATATGATCTGAAAATGTTTTACTTTTGAGCATTGTTTTTAGCTTTCAAACATTCCATCACATTTTAGTCCAAGTATTGAAATGTCACATCAATCAAAATCATTTTTTTTTTGAGAAGAGAGAGAGAGTGTGAGCAGGGGAAAGGGGCAGAGGGGCAGAGGAAAAGGGAGAGAGAGAATCCTAAGCAGGCTCCACACCCAGCCTGGAGCCTGACGTGGACTTGATCTCATGACCATGAGATCATGACCTTAACTGAAATTTGTGCAGACACTTAACCTACTGAGCCACCTAGGTACCCCTGAAATGTCACAATCTTAAATATTTCTTCTTCTTTCTCTTCCTTCCCCTGTTCCTCCTCTTTTTCTTCCTCCTCCTCCTCCTCCTTCTTCTTTTTTTTTTTTTTTTTTTTTTTTACAAAAAATGTAACAAGGAACCCATTCAGAAGAATATGACATTTTCCCCTTCCTTCTCCATTAGATCTTTATTTTTATTACTATACTCTCTGTTAACACTTCTGCTGTTGTAACAGTGACCCTGAGCATTCCTTGGCTGTGGCAGCATAACTTTAATCTTGGCCCCCATCTTGCTCTATATATGGTCTTCTCCCCTGTGTTTATATCTCAAGTCTCCTTCCATTTTTATAAACACTTCATTGTATATCTCATCTTGAGATCCTTAACTTTGTTCCCTCTCCACAGACCTTTTATCCAAATAAAGTCACATATACAGGTTCCAAGGATTAGGACATGGACCTATCTTTTTGGGGCCACCATTCAGCCTGCTTCATTCACTATATGATGTACTTAGATATACTGTCTATCTCATCTGGGTAATTTCTCCCATCTGCTTTCTCGTTTATCTTTCTCCAGCTGAATATAATCTCTAGTTTAAATTGTCTATTGAGAATTTAATTTCAGTGCTTATATTTTTTACCTCTAGAAACTTTATTTGGTTCTTCTTTTTTTTTAATTAAAAAAAATTTTTTTTTAACGTTTATTTATTTTTGAGACAGAGCGAGACAGAGCATGAACGGGGGAGGGTCAGAGAGAGAGGGAGACACAGAATCTGAAACAGGCTCCAGGCTCTGAGCTGTCAGTCAGCACAGGGCCCGATGCGGGGCTGGAACTCATGGACCGCGAGATCATGACCTGAGCCGAAGTCGGACGTTCAACCAACTGAGCCACCCAGGCGCCCCTGGTTCTTCTTTTTAAAAAGAATTTTTTTTTTAACATTTATTTATTTTTGAGAGACAGAGAGAGACAGAGCATGAGCAGGGGAGAGGCAGAGAGAGAGGGAGACACAGAATCTGAAGCAGGCTCCAGGCTTTGAGCTTTGCGCACAGAGCCTGACGCGGGGCTTGAACTCACAAACCGCCAGATCATGACCCGAGCCGAAGTCAGACGCTCAACCGACTGAGCCACCCTGGAACCCCCATTTGGTTCTTCTTATAATCTGCCTTATGTCGTGTTTTTTGGTCATGTTCTTTAGTTGTTTCAAGACTGATACCTGATAAATATAATATAAAGTCCCTGGTGGATCTAAATCTTCTGTTTATTGCTTTGTCTGCTTCTTACTCATTAACTTATGTCCTTGGGTGCTTTGTACTTTTTGTTTATTTTCTCATATATTGTTGATCTAAATCTGTGGGAATCTCACGTGAGTCTGGATCTAGAGTATTCTCCTCCAAGAGAATTTGAATTCTCTTCTGCACTGCACTTCAGAGATGTGATGAACATGGGACAACTTTAAATGACTTTTTTGGTTTCTATTCTCCTACCCCACATATTTAGTGTAGATTTGAGTTCTGTACTTGTGTGGGTAGATCTATCACTATAACTAATCCAGAGGAGTACTCTTTCTTCTCTCTCTCTCTCTTTTTTTTCCAGCCTGGAGCTGAGACAAAGACAGATTTTACTCTGCATACTTCTGTGCTTCAAAAGGGGCCTAGACTCCATGTAAACAAGGTTCTAGGCTCCACGTAAAATTGAAGACACCTATTATTACAGTCCTCATTTTCTAAAGTGATGCTTTTCTGTCTACCCAGCTACTTGCCACTTTTGAATCATGCTTATGCATATACATGTTAAGTGGATAATTTTCTCAGTCATGAGGATGATTTAAAGCATAAGTACCTGTGTTATTTGAATAACTGTGTTGATTCTCCACATTATTTTGCTCATCTAGTCAAAGCCCATATATGTAGCCTAGAATCTGGTGGTCTTCTCTTCACTATACCATAGATTTGCCCTGCTTTGTGAAATCCACTATTTTAAATTGACACGACATTAATAAGGTGGTTTAGTTGCATACTTAGAAAAACATGACTCTGCAAAAAAAATTCTATAGTTTATTTAAAATTTTAGTGTATGTAAACTCTAATTCCATTACAAAAAGCAATTTTACATCAGTGAGGAACCCAGATATGATTAGCTATCTTTTTAAGAGGTTTATTTTCCAGTAATGCTGGTTTACCAGTGTGATCTCAGGCACCAACATTCCTGCATTTGGCTCTAGATTGCCTCTTCCTCAGTGAAGCTGTTGAAGGAGAAGATGACTAAGAAAGAAAGGTCTTCACTCAAGTTTCCGAATCAGTACAGTGTTCACAAGACTTTATCACCCCTTTGTACATCTTCCTCAATTATTCGGTATTTAAATCATTGTTGTTGTTTTTTTTTTTTCCCCTTAAATGTTGCATTAAGATTTGGGTTTTTCTTTTCAGAATCATCTATCATTTCCACATAAAGTATGCAAAATAGTTTGTGCAAACTAAGACTATGCTCTAGGGAGGGTGGCGTAGAGCTAAGATCACTGTATGTGGAATTCAAAAACTTAACGTTGGGTCCTTATTGACCTCACTTGCTAGCTTAGGCTCTTGTACAATTCACTTTATATCTCTGGGCCTCAGTCTCCACATCTGTACAAGAATCTTGTACTAGACGGACCCTTGAGATTTCTTCTAACACTAACATTCTATGATTTGAGTTATTTACATGTTAGGTGATTAGATAAATCATCTTTTCAAAAAATTTTTACTGACAGGTTGTGGAATCTGGGATTCTTTGCTATTTAAAGATACTCTTGTTTTTCCTTTCTATAATAACTTTCTATAAAATTTGCTGTGACTTGAATTAAGAGTAGCAAAAATTGGACGACAGCCAAAGGATAGTGAATCATGGGCACTGCTTACTGACCAGGGTAAATTCTGCTCCATAGAGAGATGTCTAAAAGAAGCAAGGTGGGAATTCTGGGATGAAGAGTATATAATTCACTATCACTTGGATGGTCTTTTAACAAAGGTTTTTATGGAGTAAGAGACTGGAGAATCTCAAACTGTTGATAGGTTTGCTAATATTTTAATGGAAAAATGGCATAAATATTTTGTGTGTGTGGTGTTTTGTTTCGTTTTTGTGCTGCTTTCTAATGTGGCTGTTTCTTTGACAGGAAAAGGGAAATGGTTTCTAGCCTCTGCAAGACATCATATAATGAAGTACCTCAAGGACACTTACACTCACAAGAATTAAGCGGTAATAATAGATTCTAGAACTTCTTGAATAAATTACCTGATTGTGTACATTTTAGAAATTGTTTCAGTGATTAGTGTCGCTTTCTTTACTCCTAATGGCATATGATATCAACTAATATTACATGATGTGACAAATGCTGTAGTCTGTGAGTAAGCATAAGCAAACTAGGTAAAATAAGGATTCATAAATGTCTTTTTTTAGAAATATCTTCTGTTATATTGATAGGCAAAATGTAACATATGTGCTTATTTTAGTTAAAATATTTTGGGAAAAAAGTGTGAATATTACATCCAATGAATATATTAGTAAGCACTAGAGTCACTGATTTTACTAGGACTTAGTTCTTGGTACATAGTACCCTTCACTTCTTTTTTTTTCCCCCTTCACTTCTTGACACTGAACTCTCCCGTATCTTGGGCCTCTCCTTTATATTTATGGAGTCATTTAGCATATTTTTCCTTTCTGATCATCATATTAGGCATCTTTTTATTTTTTTTTTTCATAAGTAATCTCTGTGCTCAACGTGGGCCTTAAACTCACAACCCTGAGATCAGAAGTTGCGTGTTCTACTAACTGAGCCAGCCAGGTGCCCCTATGTTAGGCATCTTTTCCTTTTTTTTTTTAATTTTTAATGTTTATTTATGTTTGAGAGAGAGAGACAGACAGACAGAACGTGAGCAGGGGAGGGGCAGAGAGAGAGGGAGACACAGAATCGTAAGCAGGCTCCAGGCTCTGAGCTGTCAGCACACAGCCCAATGTGGGGCTTGAACTCACGAACCACGAGATTATGACCTGAGCTGCAGTTGGATGCTTAATCAACTGACTCACCCATGTGCCCCAGACATCTTTTATCCTCCAGTTTTATTGGGATATAATTAAGATGTAGCACTGTGTAAGTTTAAGGTGTATAGCATAATGACTTGACTTACATATGTTGTGAGATGATTACCACAGTAAGTTTAATTAATATCCATCATCTCATATAGATACAGAAAAAAAGGAAAAAAAGTTTTCCTCATGAGGAGAACTGTTAGGATTGTAAACAACATCCATAGCCTTCCCTATTTTCTCATTGGAGAAGAGTCCCTTTCATGTCACTAATCCCTTCACTCTTAATTTTCTTTCATTGAATTTTCTTATGCTTCCTCAGGGACTGTGTCAATATTATACTCTATGTTTTTCAAAGAAGCTTCTTGAAAGAGTTGGTTTCCTTAATTATTTATTTACTTCCTATTTCACTGAAACCTGGTTTCCACCCCTAATACTCTACTAAAACTCCTGTTATTAAAGCCATCGTGGGGCGCCTGGGTGGCTCAGTCGGTTAAGCGTCCAACTTCGGCCCTGGTCATGATTTTGCAGTTCATGGGTTCGAGCCTCACATAGGTTGTTCTGACAGCTCAGAGCCTGGAGCCTGCTTCAGACTCTGTGTCTCCCGCTCTCTCTCTGCCCCTCCCCAGCTTGCACTCTGTTTCTCTCTCTCTCTCAAGAATAAGTAAACATTAAAAAAAACACATTGTTATCAATATGTTAGTCTTTCTCTGGTATTTAGCACTGTCATCTAGCACCTCTTTTTCTGAAAACTAAGGGTAGTACCCACTGAACTAAATTCAGTTTAATTCAACAGACATTTTTTGAGGATCTGTTCTGAAGTAGACACTGGCACTTGAAGAATGAAAAATCTTGCCCCCTAGAGCCTGATAGTTGAGTGAGGGATATTGACATGCAAGCAATCACAATACCAATAGCTTTGTCTGAGATATGTACCAAGTGATATGGGAGCATGGAAGAAGGATTTAAACATTCCCAGGGAAAATGGTGACTGCCTTTGCTATGTGAGCTTTGCATGACTTTTCTCAGTTTCTGAGAGTTGTTTAGGAAACTTGTAGACTTGGAGGTCATTAACTCTAGACATACCTAAAGAAATCATGAGATTGATTTTAAAGCAAAGAATTAGAACACAAAGACTTGCTCCTCTTTCTTCCTTTACTGATCATTGTTGTTTTTTTCATTGGGAGAGAGTGTAGCGGGGTTGACGATAATTATTCGTTTGAATTAATTAACCGTTTTGTCGTGTGTATTTAGCACTTCAGAAGGCCTGTAAAATTTTTAGCAAAATTCAAAGTGGTAAAATTTATGTGAATGATCTGCCAATGATCCATCACACCTTGAAGATTTTTATAAGTGATTCGGAAATGCAAAAGGCACTAAAGACTGTTGATATTGATGGTAAGTTTTGTGTTTTCATTATTAGTTTAAGGTTTGCAAACATGGATGTAAGTTCTATGTTGGTCAGATTAATTACACATCATAGGAAAGCTAAGCTTTATAATATGTTCTAAAAACTTTTTTTGCACATTTACGATAATATTAAAAAATTGGGCCTCCGGTACAATTGGATTGGTTGATTACTAGATTGGATTATGACATACTTTCATCAACATCTGATATTTTTAGACTTTTAATTTTTGCTACTTGCATACGATAGGGAAGATTTCTTAAGGCAAAAGTGTTTGAGTATAAAAGACCAGATTAATATATTTATGTTAAAATTAAGAACTTTTATTTATCAAAAGACACTTTAAAGTAAAAAGACAAGTTATGAACTTGGAAATATTTGCAATTCACAGAAGTGACTAGTGGTTAGTTTTCAGAATGTGTAAAGAACTCATACAAATTAGTAACAAACAATGGAATAGAAAAGTGAGTAAGACACATGGATAAGAATATCACATAAAAGAAAATATATGTAGCCAATAATCATATAAAAATATTTTCCATCCTCAGTAGTCAAAAAAATGCAAATCAAAATCCTAATAATTTTATTTTAAAACCTCTGGAAAAGTAATTGTTCTTTTGTTGTCAGTGTCCAATACTTAAAGAAGTAAATAATAAATAGAGAACTGATTACATTTACAGATCATTCCAAGCTTATTAAGGAGGAGAGATAAGTTTAGAATAAAAATGGTATAGATAAGTTGAAGGATTGGTCAGAAATAAAATAAACTTAATACCCACAATGACACAGTAATACTCTGAGGTTAAAAGCATCAAGCTACTCAAATAAAAGATGTGGATTGGTTATTATAAAAAATTTGTAGATGGAGAATACTAGGAGTCAAATGGACCACCAATAGAACGTTACTTAGCAACCTAACAGGAATTGACAAGTTACAATAGCGTGCATTCGTCTATCTATCCGAGTCACCCCAACATTTTTTGAGTGTCTACTGTGCACAACTTTCAGAGGGTATAAAAATAAAATAATAAATATAAATCTAACTTTTAGAAAGACTAAAAAGCAACTCTATTTTTTCTGACATGTTTATTTATCCATATGTTAATTCTCTTGACATATAATTTTTTGGAGATTTATTATTAAAATAATTATTCAAAGTGGAAATAACTTTATTCTCTGAAAGCATAGGAGAATAGAAAGGAGAAAATAAAACTTATGTGTAATCCCACTACCCAGAGCTGAACTTTGGTATTTTTACATATATTTTTCTAGGATTTTTCTAAGCATGTGTGTGCGTGTATGTGTGTAACTGTGGTATATACATATGCATAAACACATAATTAGAAAAAATATATGTTGACTCACATGCATACAATTTTGTTACCTTTTTCTATTAACTTTATATGTTAGGCAACTTTCCATGTAAATAAATACAGATCCACACTGCCTTTTTAAATGTTTAATAACATTTATTCATTTTTGAGAGAGAGACAGAGCATGAGTGGGGGAGGGGCAGAGAGAGTGGGAGACACAGAAGCAGAAGCAGGCTCCAGGCTCTGAGCTGTCAGCACAGAGCCCGGGCGTGGGGCTCGAACTCACAAACCGCAAGATCATGACCTGAGCCGAGGTTGGACGCTTAACCGACTGAGCCACCCAGGCACCCCAACACTGCCTTTTTAAATGGCTGTGTGCCAGGGTCCAGCCCCAGCAGGTCCTGGGGTTCCTGAAGGATTCACGGTGTCGGCGAAAATAACAAATGGACACGGACAACAACAGTGTGTTAGACTGGCCGCTTTATTGCGGCAACCGTGGCATTATGTTTGTTAGCAATTTCCTTGTAGCGTGCGTCATCTATGTTTCTTGGCTTTACCTAATTCTAAAAATGTTCCTTTGTGTAATCACCCATTAAGGGACAACATGGTTATTTTCTTGTAACGTTACAAGAAATTGATTAATTTCTTCATATTATTTTCATTATGTATCTATGTTTATTTATAGTCTATAAAGCATTTGCTTTGCTATTTTCATGAAAGGTCATCTATCTCTCAACACCTCAAGTGGAACATTTACAGGGACATGACTTCTTAATTGTTTCTTTGAACCATTTGCGTATAAGGAACAAAAGTTATTCGCTTTGGTCCGGGGTGCCAGGAGGGAGCCAAGACGGCCCTGGGAACCCACGCCTTATGCGCTCCCAGGGAGACAGTGTATACCTAGGAACTAATGAACCATTCTGTACCTTAACCCACCAGGTCCAGTTATCATCTGGAATGCCTCCTGGGGGCCAAGTGGGCCTAGGGTTGGAGTAATTTGTATCCATAGATACATTCCTTTGTTGCCAGGGTGGGGATTTCAAATCCATTTGTCCCCCTCCCTGGCTGGGAAATATATGGGGCTATCCTTCCTTTAGGTAGGGGAGTCTTTACAGGGGGTGGCAAGGGCTGGATATAGGCCCGCATAATTTCCCTGCGGAATCTTATTTCTTTCCCCCGTGGTCCTTTTCCCAGGGGGCCTGTCATGGGCAATTCCCCAACCGACAAATCCCCAGGTACTTTCATTGGTAGGGGGGCTTCCCTGACCAATGCTAAGGCCAAATTACATAAAAGCAGGAGTACGAGAAGCTTCGCTGTCGGTGCGCCGCCATGCAGTCCCGATCCGTCCACCGCCCGGGCCCTGCCATCAGGCTGGTTGGAGAGCTTGGCTTTTGGCAGCTGTGAATTATTCTGTGGAACAGATCAAAGCACAAAAACAAATTGTTTTGAAAAATAAGCTATATAACAAATAATCTAAATAAATATGTTATTTCTAATATTTTTGCTGTTATAAGCTGGGTTTTTTCTCTTTATCTCATCAGGCAAAAGATAGGTTACTAAAATTGAAATTGCTAGGTCAAAGGATGTGAACATTTTAAGGCTTTTAAGTAATACTGTTATTAGAAATTCAGGGGCACCTGGGTGGCGCAGTCGGTTGAGCGTCCGACTTCAGCCAGGTCACGATCTCGCGGTCTGTGAGTTCGAGCCCTGCGTCAGGCTCTGGACTGATGGCTCGGAGCCTGGAGCCTGTTTCCGATTCTGTGTCTCCCTCTCTCTCTGCCCCTCCCCCGTTCATGCTCTGTCTCTCTCTGTCCCCAAAATAAATAAAAAACGTTGAAAAAAAAAATTAAAAAAAAAAAAAAAGAAATTCAAAGCAATAAATCTTTAGAACTTTAGATTTCAAGACTTCAGATGGAGTTTCTTCCAATTACCTGGATTTACCGTTGGGGAAACTGAGGGACAGAAAGATAAAAGTCTACTCCAAAGCCATACAACCTATTTTACTTTATTTGTTTTTATTTTATTTTAATTCCAGTTAGTTAGCATACAGTGTTGTATTAGTTTCAGGTGTACAATATAGTGATTCAGCAATTCCCTATATTACACAGTGCTCATCAAGATAAGTATACTTTTCATCCCCTTCACCTATTTCATCCATCCCCTCATCCACTTTCCCTCTGGTAACCCCCAGTTTGTTCTCTATAGTTAAGAGTATGTTTGTTGGTTTGTCCTGTTCCCCACCCCCGCCCCCCACCACTTTGTTCATTTGTTTTGTTTCATAAATTCTACATGTGAGTAAAATCATATGGTATTTGTGTTTCTCTGACTGGCTTATTTCACTCAGCATTATACTCCCTAGCTCCATCCATGTTTTTGCAAATGGCAAGATTTAATTCCTTTTATGGCTGAATAATATTCCATTGTATGTGTGTGTGTGTGTGTGTGTGTGTATATATACATATATATATATATACATATATATATGTATATATATATATACACACACACACACACACACACACACCACATCTTCATTCATCTATCGATGGACATTTGGACTGCTCCCATAATTTGGCTATTTTAAGTAATGCTGCAATAAACATAGGGATGCCTATATACCTATGAATTAATGTTTATGTATTCTTTGGGTAAATTCCCAGAGGTGCGATTACTGGATCATATGGTAGTTTTCATTTTTTGAGGAATCTCCATACTGTATTCCACAGTGGCTACACCAGTTTGCATTCCCACCAACAATGCACAAGGGTTCCTTTTTTTTTTCTACATCATTGCTAACACTTGTTTTTTCTTGTGTTTTTAAATTTAGCCACTTTGATAGGTGTGAGGTGATATCTCATTGTGGTTTTGATTTGCATTTCCCTGATGATGAGTGATGTTGAACACCTTTTCATGTGTCTGTTGGCCATATGTAGGTCTTCTTTGAAGAAATGTCTGTTCCTGTCTTCTGCCCATTTAAAATGGATTATTTGTTTTTCTGGTGTTGAATTATATAGGTTCTTTATATATTTTGGATACTAACCCTTTATTGGGTATGTCATTTGCAAACATCTTATCCCATTCAGTAGGTTATTGTTTAGTTTTATTGGTTGTTTCCTTTGCTGTACCAAAGCTTTTTATTCTGTGGTAATCCCAGTAGTTTATTTTTACTTTTGTTTCCCTTGCCTCAGGAGATGTATCTAAAAAGATGTTGCTATGGCTGATGTCAGAGAAATTACTGCCTCTGCTCTCTATTAGGATTTTTATGGTTTTAGGTCTAACATTTAAGTTCTTAGTCCATTTTGAACTTTTGTGTATAGTGTAAGAAAGTGGTCCAGTTTCATTCTGTTGCATGTTGCTGTCCAGTTTTCCCAACACCGTTTGTTGAAGGGACTCTCTTTTCCAAATGCATATTCTTGTCTCCTTTGTTGAAGATTAATTGGCCATTTAACTGTATGTTTCCTTCTGTGTTTTCTATTCTGTTCCATTGATCTATGTGTCTATTTTTGTGCCAGTACCACACTGGTTTGATTACTACTGCTTTGTAATATAACTTGAAATCTGGAATTATGATACCTCCAGCTTTCTTTTTATTTTTGAAGGTTGTTTTGGCTATTTGGAGTCATTTCTGTTTCCATACAAATTTTAGGATTGTTAGTTCTAGTTCTGTGAAATGCTGTTGGTATTTTGATAGGGATTGCATTACATTTGTAGATTGCTTTGGGTAGTATGGATATTTTAACAATATTCTTCTAATTCGTGAGCCCGGAATGTCTTTCCATTTGTTTGTGTTATCTTCACATTCTTTCATCAATGTTTTATAGTTTTCTGAGTACAGATCTTTCACCTCCTTGCTTAAGTTTATTCTTGGTATTTTATTATTTTTGGTGCCATTGTACATGGGATTGTTTTCTTAATTTCGCTTTCTGCTGCTTCATTATTAGTGTCCATACAAACAATTTTAGATAACATATGTTAGTTTAAATTTTTATTCCTTAATTTTTACATTGAAAAAATGTAGACCTATATTGAATATCTTGGTAAAAATTGCAAATACAAGAAAAAGTTTAATAACTGAATATAAAGGTTTTTTTGTTTTAAGTTAGTATTTTTAGCTTAAAGAAGTTTACAAATTACAAAACGAAAATTATCTCTTCACCTCAATCTTTCCCTACAATTCTTCATAGTACACACTTAATAATTTGGTAGGTATTTTTCCTGGATATTTGTTATATACATTTTAATTGGTCTCATATTGATTAATGGTGAAGTTACCTCTAAAATTTTTGCTATTACAAATAATGCTATAAAGAGCATCCTTGTTCATCAATTCTTGCACATTTGTGTAAATATTTTTATAGGATAGATTTCTAGAAATGAAGAAGCTGGGTCATAGGATATGCATATACCTATAGGAACATGGTTTATGTCAAGTCATGTTATCTTGTCCAGCTTTATTGAGATATAATTGACAAATATAAATTGCATATATTTAAAGTGTACAACATAATGATTTGATATACATATACATTGTGAAATGATTACCAGCTATCAAGTAAAGAACATCTCCATCACCTCACATAGTTACCTTTTTTGTGTGTGATGAGAACACTACTCTCTTAGGATATAGTCTCTCAGCAAATTTCAAAGATACAATATAGTATTATTAACTATAGTCACCATGCTGTACATCAGATTCCCAGAACTTGTTCATCTTATACCTAAAGTTTGTATCCTTTGACAAACATCTGCCCATTCCCTCCACCCTCCAGAATATGTCATATACATAGAGGTTACATTTTCTTTATTCATCTGTTGGTGAGCATTTAGGCTGTTTCCATTTCTTGGCTATTGTGCATAATGCTGCAATGTTTGAAGTGCACATAGCTCTTTGAGACAGTGCTTTTATTTCCTTTGGGTATATATCCAAAAGTGAGCTTGCTGGATGATATGATAGTTCTGTTTTTAATTTTTAGACAAAACCTCTGTACTGTTTTTGGAATTGGCTATTCCAATGGATTTTAAATTATCTGCATATTTTATAGTTTTATTGAGGTATATACTTGACATATTTAAAGTATACAATTTGAAAATTTCTACATATGTATATACTTGTGAAAACTCAATCCCATTATACCCCTTTGTAAGCCCCCATTCTCTTTCCACAACCCCCCCTCACTACTTCCCAAGCAAACACTAACCTGCTTCTGTCACTACAGATTGTTTGTATTTTCTAGAACTTTATATAAATGATATCATGCAGTAAGTACTCATTTTTTTAGTTTGATTTCTTTCACTCAGCTTAATTATACTGAGATTCATCTATGCTTTGGTACATATCAGGTTTATTTCTTTTTATTGCTAAGCAGCGTTCTCTCTTATGGATGTACCATGATTTGTTCATCCATTCATTAATTGATGATGTTTGGATTGCTTCTAGTTTTTGGCTATTACAAATAAAGCTGGTGTAAACATTCATTTATGTGTCTTTGTGTAGTCATATACTTTCACTTATCTTGGGTAAATACCTGATGGTAGGATGACTGGGTCATATGGTAGGTATATTTGAATTTTTTAGAAACTGCTAAACTGTGCTTGCAAAGCAGCTGAATTATTTTACATTGTTATGAACAATTTATGACAGTTTCAGATGCTTCTCATCCTTGTCAATCCTGGAATTGGTGAGCCTTTAAAAATTGTCATTCTAATAGATGTATGGTGTTTTCTCGTTGTGGTTTTAATTTACATTTCCTGAATGATCAAATGATTTTGAATATATCTTCATGTGCTTTTTTTGCTACCTGTATATCTTATGCCCATTGAAAATGTGTTTGTGTTCCTACTATTGCATTTTGAATGTATATATTCTGAATACGAGTCCTTTACTGGATATGTGAGAGAGAGCACAGGCAAGGGAGGAATAGAGAGGAAAGAGAATCCCAAGCAGGCTCTGCCCTGTCAGCACAGAGCCCTATGCGGGGCTTGAACTCACCAACTGTGAGATCATGACCTGAGCCAAAATCAAGAGTCGGAATTTAACCAGCTGAGCCACCCAGCCACCCCAATTTTTGAAGAATATCTTTCAACTTAAGTTCATACTTCTGAAGAAGTCTAGTCTACAACTATTTCTTGTATGGATTGTGCTCTTGATGTTTTATCTATAAGGTTTTTGTTTAAACCTAAATCACATAGAAGTCAGAAAACAAATCAAAATAATTGATTGAAATTTGCACAAATGTTTCATTGTTTCTTTGAAGGAAAGGAGAAACCACTCTCAAGTTATTACACTGAAAAAAAATTTTTGAGGTAGACAACTTGACAAATTTTCCAATCCAGAAAGTGTTTCTGTGGTTTAGAAATGAGAACAACTAAGCCTTGTCAATTTCTCTGAACGTAGAAGCCTGCAGACCACCAGAAGCACTGAAATGTTCTTTTATAAGTTACTTTGTTCAGATTACATTAATTTAAAATGTAAATTTATAATAAGTTTCTTCCAAACACAGATAAACCCTTTCAAAATTGGCCTCATTTACTATATGAAGAGGAAAATGACATTAGAGTTATTTAACTTGAAGAGTCTTGAAAAATTAAGATGTTGCTTGACACAGATCTATGCTTGTCTAGAAAATGAGGCAGAAGAATCCTGATTCTGTGTTTTGTCACACTTTGTAAATCTGGATTTTCAGCTCTAGCTGCTCATCAGAGATGACCTGTGCATTAACATGCAGAAAAAAAAGCTCCATAATTTCAACTTCTCACTCAAACCAAGCAATAATTTCTTACTGAAATTTTCATTTGTACAATTTAGATTTCTTTCTTTCTTTTAATAAATAGGCATTACTTTTTGCGTGATAAATGAGATGATTTTTTGGATGAAGATTTTAATATTGTGCAATATTTTGTGCATTTGTTTAATGCATTTTGTGTGTGTGTGTGTGTAATGAGAGAGAGAGAGAGAGAGAGAGAGAGAGAGAGAGAGGAAAGGAGGAGAGGAGAGAAGGAGATGGAATGATTTGAGGCAAAGCTTTCATTAGAGTCTCATCTGGATCTGTAATCTCCCCTAAAACCACTGGTATAGAGGGTCTTAGCTAGAACACGATGAAATCAGTCCTATTCTTTTCAGGTAAAACCATTATATATGTAAAATTGACAAATTGCATGATTTTTTTGCACCTAATGACAAGTATAAAAATTAGAGCTTTGAGTAAAGAATATTGCAGTATCTTAAATTCTAATCTATATCATTTTGATTATTGCTGGGCACTATTTACTATATAATTAAAATGTGTAATTATGTTTTTATGATAGGTTTTCTTTTTACATTCTATATTTAATGTTAATGCTCCTCTAGACTATCAGTTAATTCTATTCACATTTTTAGTTTGCATTTTTATCTTATGTTCTTAATGAGTTTGCTAATGCAGTTTTTTTCCTTCTGTTTCTGAACCATTATTATAGTTAATGGAATGCTGGATTTTTCAGATTTCCTTAAGACTGTGAATGATGTTTGTTATTTGGTCTCCCAGGATCCAGGTAAAAAAAAAAACGATTCTTCAAAATTGCAGAAAAGAATGATTTTGATTGTCACTGATTTTAGGGTGGGATGGTTATATGAATTTATGTTTTTTTCAGATCTCTTACATAGTTTTTTCCCCTGTAGCCTAGGTTGAGAAAAATTAGACACGAGTTATTTCATAAAAGGCACTAAAAACCTGTCCACCCCAATGAGTATCCTAATTTTCTATCCATAATCTCCACTTATTCCTGCATGCAACTGCTAGATTTTCTTAACACACGATTTTTGTCATATCATTCTCCTGCTCAAAAATTTAGATGCTTTTCCTGTGATGAAATGAATGTGGTCCAAACCCTTATGCTTGACATCCTCACCCCCTTATAATTTTTCTTGCCACTTTCCTCTTGGTAGAATCTTTTCCAGGCAAGAACCCCATGCTCCAGTTATAGACACAAATGTCTATACATGCCAATTTCATTCTTGTTTCCAGGCCTTTCTTTGTTCATGTGTTTTTTTCTTTTTTTCCCTTTGAAATCTCATATCTGTTTTCTTCTCCATTGTGAATAGTACTTTCTTTGCTCTCTTTGGAATCTGCTTGTATTTCTCCCTAAAAATTTCCGACACTGATGGATCTCCTAACAACTTTTAGTTTACACTCCTATAAATAGCAAAGAAAGTGATTGGAAGAAATATTCATGTTACTGATAGAAACAGTGCTTCCAATATTCTGAGATCTCTAGGGTTTGCGACCTAATTTTAACAGTTCTTTGGGTTAAAACAAATCAAAACAAAAACCAGTTCCTTGGTTTTGCCATTAGGCAAGATCAAATTCCTATGATCTGTCCTTGGGATTATATATTTCTGTCAACCAGCCTGTATTTTCTTGGAATCAAGGATATATGAATGTGATAATCTTTATATACCTGGATAAGAAGCAAGAGGCAAGAAAAACTCTTTAATGTTTATTCATTAATGTAGTGAATGTTATTTAATACATTACCGTATGCATCAGTTAGCAATATAGATGTGATGCTTGGCTTGCTTTCCCTCTTTGAATTTCTTCCTACTTGGCATTTTGATTAACTCCTATAGCACTGGGTTTCCTCTTTGTCTACTTGGTTTTCAGGTTATAGCTTTTTCTTGACTAGATTTGTAAGTGTGTTTGGGTACCTAAGTACTGCCTGCTTGTCGAGCCACAGTTGAGCTATCATGTATTCCTTTGTTTTTCAAGTTCTGGTTTTCTATTTTGACCTTATTTATTATTTATGGTCAAATGTTCTGAGACCAACCAAGAAGTGCCAAATTTCTTTTCTTCCTCTTAAAACAGTATGCCTAATTCTCAAATACACTATTTTTAGTAAAATATCCAAGCAATATAATAGTATATAAATGTAAAATACCCTCTTTAATCCTTCCTATATTAAAGTTAATGTTGACTTTAGCATCTTTTATTATATGCATTTATGAATGTATATATTTACATATTTTGTAAGAGAAAATGAGTTATCAGTTACTAGGCAGAAGAGAACTAGAGTACCTGGGTCTTATAGAGGCAAGTGAAAAGATCAAGCATACAGTTAGAAATCAAGAGACCCTAAGAAAATAAAAGGGAAAAATATGATCATCTTATACTTTAAGAGAAAGGGATCATGCTATGTACTTTGTTGTCTAGCATGATTTTTTTTTTTTTAACTGAGTAATATGTCTTGGAAAGTTTTCCCCATGCCAGTAAGTGTAGGTCAGCCTTTTACTTAAAAAAAATTGTTTTTAAGTTTATTTTTATTTATTTTGAGAGAGATACAGAGCAAGTGAGGGAAGGGCAGAAAGTAAGGGAGATAGAATCCCAAGCAGGCTCCATGCTGTCAGTGTAGAGCCTGATGTGGGGCTTGATCTTACAATCCATGAGGTCATGACCTGAGCCAGAATAGTCGGATGCTTAACCAACTGAGCCACCGAGGTGCTCGATCCTTTTATTTTTTAATAGCTGTATGGTGTCTGAAAAATGTAGATGTACTATAATTTATTTAACTAATCCTTTATTGATTCTAATTATCTTCCTATTATAGACACTTTCACAATGAATATCTTTTCTTATATTTTATATTTTATACATATTTATTTTCACATTATAGTTTATATATGTGTGCTTGTGTCCTTAAGTTCCTTTCAAGGCAAAATTAGTTGCCAGTTATTAGGTAGAGGAGAACCAGAGGGACCCCTATGTGTGCATTGGGGCATGCCTTCAACACTCAGACAGATAGTTTTCAACTCTTCCTTAGCCTTCACTTCCTGCGTGTGTATATCCTCAACGTAAGCCAGACCTGAGAGTTCAGAACCTACTCTGGTATTCCTGGGTACAGACCTGTTTATGTGTGTGGCCATCTAGATGCTCAGGAATATGTTGGAACTTTTCAAAGGCCTCTACAGACGTCTCATTTCCCAGATTTTCCTTTTAAGCTTGTTTGTTAGCCTATTATTTGCCCCAATTGTTTTTTTTTTAATGGCATGAATCTACATTTATTGACTTGTAAATAGGTCCATGGCATATTTTTAGTGAAAAGGCAGTATACTATATGTACTGTTTTAATTGAGTGAAATGTTCACAATCGTTGATGAACGTAAAGAGACATAGAAAGGTATCCAAGTAGGATATTAATCAAAATGCATCATTTTTTGCATGCCCTGGTTGGGAAATTTGTGTTGCTTTTATCTTTCTTCTTTGTACAGTTGTGGGTTTATTTGATTTTTAAAAATCAGTGGGTCGGGGCCCCTGGGTGGCTTAGTCAGTGGAGTATCTAACTCTTGATTTTGGCTCAGGTCACAATCCCAGGGTTGTGGGATCGAGCCCCAAGTCAAGCTCCACATTAAGCATGGAGCCTGCTTGGGATTCTCTCTCTGTCTCTCTCTCTCTCTCTCTGTCTCTCTCTCTCTCCCTCTCTCCCTCCCTCCCTCCCTCCCTCCCTCTGCCCCTCTCCCCTGTTCTCTCTCTCTCTCCAAAAAAAAAAAATTTTTTTTAATCCTAAAAAATATTAGTATGTCATTGGAAGAGCAGCAATAGCATTTAAGAGCAGGGCTCCTGAATCTGACTGGTTTTTGTTCATTTGTCTCAAGTTTTTACTTAAACTAATTAGTTAGTATATAGTATAATACTGGTTTCGGGAGTGGAATTTAGTGCTTCATCATTCACATGTAACATCCAGTGCTTGCTCCAACTATTACCCACCACTTCAGACCGTTATAATGTTAACTAATTGCCTCTGATTGTGTTTGAGGAGTACTTCCAGGGAAAAGGCTCTTTGCCTTGGGCAAGCTTTGAGTCCGGTCAAATAAGGCAGCTTGGCAAGTAGGGTCTTCCAGGGAGCCACAAGACAGGTCTAATAATGACAGTTCTTAGAGAATGGGGCTTTGAAGAAGTTCCAAACTCATTCTTCTCCATTGGCTGTCAGGCGGCTGTTTTTCATCATGAGGGTAGGCTCTTAGTTTTCAAGGCTCCTGGGAAGCTGGGATGGTAAGATGGGAATAATGGCAAGCTAAAATGCCACAAAGCTCACTATTACTGAAGTTCAGCCGTTTTTCTGAAAGAAAACACTCTTTGGATTACTCTAAGCCTTTGATTTATAGCCAGAGTTTTGAAAAAAGTTGATTCTGACAGTTTGCGTCCGTGTTCTCACAGCTTTTATGGAGGAGAGGATTCCCAGAGGTCCTTCCTCTGCTACTTTTGCTCGCCTGGTCAATAACAACTGGTTGGTTGGATGAGTGAATAATGCCCAGTTCTTCCGCCATGATTGTGCAAATCTAAGAACTTGTGGATCACTAGGCTTGTTATATCCTGAATTCTGAGAAAATGTAGTCTGACAAAAAGTGATTCGCTCTCTGAAGTTGATTATGGGAATTGTGTTTCCTTATCAAATTAAGGGGTGCGGTAGTCGGAGGATCACTTAAATTTAGCATTAGGACACAGGTATCAATCTGTTTAGATTTTAAGGAGGACATCTGTTTAGGGAAAATTCTCTCATTAATATGAATATTTTCATTTAACTGTGTTCTGTCCAATTCATTTTTAAAAAATTATTTATTTAAAGTCAAATTAGTTAACATACAGTGTTGTATTGGTTTCAGGAGTAGAATCCACTGATTCATCACTTACATATAATACCCAGTGCTCATCCCAACAGGTGCCCTCCTTAATACCCCTCACCCATTTAGCCCATCCCCCATCCACCTCCGCTCCAGCAACCCTCAGTTTGTTCTCTGTATTTAAGAGTCTCATTGTTTTTATCTTATTTTTCCTTTCCTTCCCCTATGTTCATCTGTTGTGTTTTTTAAATTCCATATATGAGTGAAAACATATTTGTCTTCTTCTAACTGACTTATTTCACTTACACAATACACTCTAGTTCTATCCATATTGTTGCAAATCTTTCCAATTCATTTTTGATGTTAAGGACTGTTAGCATAAGAAAATGAAGTTTCTGTGGAGAAATAGAAGACCTTTAAATAGTGGTTAAACCATTGCTAAACTCTTTGTAATATAAAAAATCTGAAGAGAAATTTTGCATCTATTCTGTTCTTTCTTTTACACTATTTTTTCTAAATTACATTTTAAAACAATGATGCCCTCAAATTTTAGATTAAGCTGCCTTGCTATTATAGATTATACCACTGATAGATATGAAATTATTTTAGTTACAAGGCTTAACTAAGCGGTGAATACAGAATAATCAGATAATCCAGAGCTTTTTAGCACAATGCCTATAGCTTTTAGCACAATGTTTGGCATATAGATAGCATTCAATAAATACCACCTATCTTTGCTAATATTATATCAATAGTGATAATAGCAAATATTACATTTTATATTAGGAATGTGGTCCTAATATAAATTGGGCAAATGGAATTGGGCAAATGCCTACTTGCAGGTAAATTTTTAGAAAACCCTATGCCTATGTAAAGGTATTGTACCCTGGTAGGCTGTTGACACAAAATCAGCCCCTCCAAGAAAAGCTGTTGATTCTCATGATAAAATAACTTCTTTGTTTATTATATTTTTGCAGCATTCCAGAATGCCTTGAAGATTTTCTGTAGGATAAAAAGTGGTCGAGTTGCGACTGATGAACTGGCTGCTGTTTTGGATAGCATGGATATTCCTGTAATTCCTGAAACTTTTCCAGGAAGTGATAAAACATGCTAGTATAGACAGTGAGTTATTTGAATTACTATGTAAATATACCTTTCTTGGATATCAGTGCTCTGATTCATCCTTTATCTCTCCTTCTTGATTCTTACCTCTTGCCACCTATCAATGTTGCTTACTGGTGTCTGTGGTAAGAGATAGTCTAGAAAAATTAAATGAGAAATTTCTAAAATTATTAGATTTTGGTATGTTTGATAAAAATCTAAGAGAAAAATGTATTTATTTTCTTTTCAAACTTTCCTCTCTTTTCCATTTCTTGTTTGTGGAGAGATGGTTTCTTTAATGTCAAGGGCATTGGCTTCACAAATTAGGAGACCTAAATTTCTTGAATTTTTAACTTTATTAGATAGCTTTGATTACACAATCTTCTCATGCTATTCAGTTACTCTTTGCAAAATGTAGATTTTTAAAAAAACATTATGAATATATTTAGCAGATGTTTTGTATTACATGTTTATATGTCACCAGGGGTGTCTGATAATAATGGATTGATAAATGATTGATTCATTGATTATCCATGTATTTAATGAGTCAGTCATTTAATATCTACTGTGCTTGGAACTATGCAAGGTGATACAGAGATGAATAGAACACATTTCTTTTTCCAAAGGAGTTCACATTCTAGCGTGGAAAGAGTCAAATAAAATGAAAATTTAATGTCGTATATAGCAAATACTGTTACAGAATGTAGTTAGGCTGCAAATGTATACTGGAAACACCAGGGAAAGATAATCAGAGAATGTGATGTCTGAGCTAAATCTTGAAGGATCAATAGGGGTTAGTTGGTTGAAGGTGGTAATGAAGAATGAGAAAGACATTTTAGACTGAGGGAACAGTTTGTGTAAATATGGCAGGAACATTATCAGACATGGCATCCTTTTCCATGGGCTTCCACAGGTTTTTGTCATTTGTCAGTGGTGGCTTTTAGGGGGTCTTTGGTGGCTGGGATGTAGTGTGAAGATAGAACCAGGCTGCATGGATTTTAGTAGGTAGTCATTTATGGTGAGTTCTGGGTTGATAGACATAAGTGGAGGGATGTTCTGGAGCATAAAGATGCCCATAAAATAGGGATTTTAAAGCTTAATCTCAAGTCATATTATTAAATAGCCTTTAGGGCATGCTCTACCAGAAGCAACAGAAATTACATATGAAACCACTGTGGCTTTTTTTTTTTTTTTTTTTTTTTTTCTTTTTTTGGCTTATGGAATTCTGGTCTGGATTTCTAGGCTTTGTACTTGGGGAGCTAAACTGAAAAATTATGCTGATTTCATAGATTGTTGTAGGAATTAAATAGAACCCATTGGCACTAGAATAGTCTCAAGAAATAGGAAGCAGAAACCTGGGAATTATCCTTGACAACTCTTGTTTTCTCTGTTCTCCTCATGCAACCGTTGTGAATTACTATTATTTTAAACTTCTAGATATCTCTTAAATCTCTCTATTTTCCACCATTTCCTTAGTCCAAGTTACCATAATTTTTCCTTAGGACCATCACTGTTCATCCTAACAAGTCCACCCACATCCAGTCTTTTTTTTTTTTTTTTTTAATGTTTATTTATTTTTGAGAGAGACAGAGACAGAATGCGAGTGGGTTAGGGGCAGAGAGAGAGGGAGAATCCGAAGCAGGCTCCAGGCTCTGAGCTGCCAGCACAGAGCCCAACGGGGGGCTCGAACTCACGAGCTGTGAGATCATGACCTGAGCCGAAGTCGGACGCTCAACCGACTGAGCCACCCAGGTGCCCCCACCCACACCCAGTCTTATCCCCCTTAACACTATGGCCAGAATGATCTTTTCAAAACACACATCTGTGGGGCGCCTGGGTGGCTCAGTCAGTTAAGTGTCCGACTTTGGCTCAAGTTATGATCTCAGGCTTGTGGTTTCAAGCCCCATGTTGGGCTCTGTGTTGACAGTTCGGAGCCTGGAGCCTGCTTCAGATTCTGTCTCCCTCTCTCTCTCTGCCCCACCTCCCCTCTCAAAAATAAATAAACATAATAAAAAAATAAAAAAAACCCACACATCTGATCATGTTACCTCCTTGCATAAACTCTAATAATACTTCTTGGGATGAAGAGCCCTTTAAGGTCACGTACAAGGACTTGCAATGTCTGGCCTTTACCTTAGATCTCCAGCGTCATCTCAGACCACATTCTGCTTTGCTTACTGTGCCCTCTTAGAGTTTCAGTTATATACCAGGCTTCCTCCTGCCATAGCCTTTACATATATTCTTTTCTTTTCCTGGAGCATTCTTTCCCTCCTAGTGAATTACGACTCATACTTTGGATCTAAACTCCACTCTATTCTTTAAGGATGCTTCCATGACTTTTCTGACTAGGTCAAGTTCTCATACACTCTCACAGCACTAATCACAGTTGCAATTTTTATTTCTTATATTTTTAAAAATTTTTTTCATTGTTTATTTTTGAGAGAGATAGAGAAACAGAGTGTGAGTGAGGGAGAGGCAGGGAGAGAGAGGAAGACACAGAATCTGAAGCAAGGTCCAGGCTCTGAGCTGTCAGCACAGAGCCCAATGCGGGGCTCGAACTCACAAACCACGAGATCACGACCTGAGCCAAAATGAGACGCCCAACCGACTGAGCCACCCAGGTACCCCTATTTCTTATGGTTTTGTGAAGATCTGTATCTCAAATAAGACTAAATACCAAGAAAGCAGATATCATGTGTACTTTTGCTCAATATTGTATCCTCAGTACTCCATACAGTGCTTGTGGCACATATTAACTGCTCAACAAATATATGTTGAATGAATTAATAAGTCTCACCCTTCACTCCATCTCCTCCAACCAGAGAGAATAAGATTTTTTCATTTTGTCATTTTTAATAACCTGGTTGTGACTTAAGGTAAAATTCCTCATAGGGGAGGTCCTTGTCTTTTGACTAGGAAAATCATTTTAACAGGTATGTTTGATTATGAGAGCTAAAGCCTATTGGGAGATACCTAGTTTGAGCAAAAAGGTAAGGTAAAGTACTCTATATAAGACAACAACAGGAACTTAGAATACAACAGTGGCTAATCGGCAGCTGGAAGAGGAACACTGAGGGAACCTAAGATTGGATGGGGGTCTAGCAATCAATAGAGAGTGGCTGTAGAACTTTAGGACAATACTATGTAGTGCTTGCTGTGCTATAAAGAAATCCCTTACTCTCATTAATTTCAAGTTATCTAGTAAGAGTTGGTTATATACAATAGCCTTGTGTTAGTCATGTGGTGGGTGGATTTAAAGGAAAAGGGTCTGTAGGTTCTGTGTTAGGTAGGCTTGGGGTGGAGAGAAGATAGCACCTATAGGATGTGATAATGTGAGAGAGATCAGGAGTCCACGGGAATAGAAAAAACGAAAATCAACTGCCAGAGTATAAAACACTCAGGAATCTTCAAATTTTGGAGGGAGTATTGATTGCTGTTCATATAATGTATGGTGTGGGGTCGGGGCTATTTTACTTAAACATTAAAGGAAAGGACACCCTCAGAATGCCAAAAGTTTTGGGTTACCCCGGTAAGAGATATGGATTCTTCTGTAACAGAATTTTGAAGTAAGGAGTGATATAAGTCGGTTATCCTGCTAGTAGAAGTCGTAGCACCCTGGTATAGGTACTGGTTTTTTTTTGTTTTTTTTTTGTTTTTTTTTTTTTCAACGTTTTTTATTTATTTTTTTTTTGGGACAGAGAGAGACAGAGCATGAACGGGGGAGGGGCAGAGAGAGAGGGAGACACAGAATCGGAAACAGGCTCCAGGCTCCAAGCCATCAGCCCAGAGCCTGACGCGGGGCTCGAACTCACGGACCGCGAGATCGTGACCTGGCTGAAGTCGGACGCTTAACCGACTGCGCCACCCAGGCGCCCCAATATAGGTACTGTTTTAACATCTTGTTTTTGTATTTGGTTTGGTTTTTTGGAGCAGTACTGATAACATGGAGAATATCTTCATGAGTATGCATGATGAAGAGGAATGCTGCTGGAATTTGCAAGGAAGTCCAATAAGCATTTGCTTCATTAAGATCTGGCAAGAGGAATATGGAAAATCACTTGATGACAGTTCTGGTAGTTTGGTTTCTGAGATAGGATATTGGTGCAGTAGTTTTTTCTCTCGTGGTATTTACCGATCTAGTAATTGAATTGGGTGAAAAGTAGTAACTAGTACGATTTTTGATGAGAAGGTCTCTGATATTGTGGAGCTATTGTGGAGATTATGGAAATGTGTTAATAGTCATTTAACACCTTCAAAGTAATGTTGCCTTGAATATGACTTTGATGATTAGGATACTTTTTTTTCACATTAGATAGTTACATTTTCCAGGTTGAATGGAAAGGAAAGTTCCAATATGAGCTTCCTCCAGAAGGACAAATGTAAGAGTGGGAAGCTGTTTTGAACTTCTCTTATGAAGTAAATGCTACCTGTAACTGTACTGATTGTCTCAGTCTCAACCAGGAATTATTCATTGAGGTTTTGATAAGCTAGATAGGGGTCAAAATAGTAATTTCAGATTCTGTAATGCTTATTTGGCCACCAGAGACTATATAAATGGGTAGTATTTGTCTTAGATGTGTGTGAGAAGTATTTGTCATTGCATAGAAGAAGGAATAAATTTGAGCGAGAGCTAGTAAATCTATACATGGTTGGCTACTGCATGCTCACTGGTCAATGTTGGACCTCTTTCCAGAAAGGGGAGTTCTTTAAGTAGAGACCAGATATAAACAATACAGCCTTCTCCATTGGATTAATTTTTGGATGATCCAACAGAAACTTTACACTGATCAAATTCACGAGTTTGAGGGTTGAAGCCTTGAATTATTTTAGGACTTATGCTTTGATCTAAGAACTTGGGATATGGACTCTACAGAAGTTCCAGAAGTTCACTGGGGTGTTAGAACCACAATCAAGAACAGAATGAGAATAAATACCAAGAAAATAAAAAAACAGAATGTAAGAGTGGCGCCTGGGTGGCTCAGTCGGTTAAGCGTCCAACTTCGGCTCAGGTCATGGTCTCGTGGCTCGTGAGTTCGAGCCCCACGTCAGGCTCTGTGCTGACAGCTCAGAGCCTGGAACCTGCTTCAGATTCTGTGTCTCCCCCTCTCTCTGCCCCAACCCACTTGCATTCTGTCTCTGTCTCTCTCAAAAATAAATAAACATTAAAAATAATTAAAAAAACCCCCAGAATGTGAGAAGCAGTTCTAATCAGAAGGCAACTTAACATCAATTGGTGTAGCACTTCTTTGGTTGGGTCAAATACTTACTTGCTTTGCAGTGATTTAAAGTCCTGGACCTGACATAGCTTACCAATTTTCAAAGAAGCAGAATGAATCAATCTTACCCAACACCAAAACCATAGTGTATATAATAATTCTTGGACTCAAAAGGCACATTAAAAACTGGCATCTTCTTTTCAGGGTCTTTGCTTATGCTTATAACTGAATAGTTGATTTTTTAGGCATAGGCTGAAGAACAAACCTAGTATTTTTATAAGTAGGTAAGTCAACACCTGGTCTTTCTCACCTTGAATGTCAAGCGAAGTTAGACATTTGGAGGCAAGAACTATTGGGTGTCCAATTGGAACAACATTATTTGAGGTCACTGTCTCTGACCCCATTCTCTGTCATACACTGTCCAAGAAGGAAAATGGTTTTAGACAGAGGCAAGGGAAGGAATGGTAGAAGTTATAATTATGGGAGTGCTGTACATGTGTAAGATGCTAAGTAAATGGTTTACTGCTATCCACAATGTAGACATTGCATGATTCTTTACAGCCTTTAGTATATTTATTCATTCAAAAATATTTTTTTTATTTAATTTTTTATTTTTTTAAATTTACGTCCAAATTAGTATATAGTGCAACAAGGACTTCTGGAGTAGATTCCTTAGTGCCCCTTACCCGTTTAGCCCACCCTCTCTCCCACAACCCCTCCAGTAACCCTCAATTTGTTCTCCATATTTACAAGTCTCTTATGTTTTGTCCCCCTCCCTGTTTTATCAAAAATAATTTTTAAAAAATAATTTTTTTAAAGTTTATTTATTTATTTTGAGAGAGAGACAGTGCAAGTGGGAGAGAGGCAGAGAGAGAGGGAAAGAGAGAATCCCAAGCAGGCTCTGCACTGTCAGCGCAGAGCCCAGCGTGGGGCTCGAACCCATGAACTCTGAGATCATGACCTGAGCCCAAATCAAGAGTCAAACACTCAACTGACTGAGCCACTCAGGTGCCCCTCAAAAAAATTAGTTTTTAAGTGCTAGGAAGTATATAATTTGCTAGGCATTGGGGAAACAAATGACATCCTGTACTCTTGAAGAGCTCACAATCCAGTGAGAAAGACAAAAGAGCTAAAACTTGAAATTCTACCTATAGTAAATTCTCAAAACACTATTTGTTAAATGAATGAAATATTAACCTGATTACCTAGCTGTGGAGCTTAAAATGTGACTAATTTCTTTTGATGGGAAACTCTTTTATTAAGGGAAAAAGAAAATAATGGTCTTTTATGTTTCAGTGTATACTGAGCTATTAACAATTCTAGATATTATTCACAACCTCTGTTCCTACTTTCACACATCTCTGTGTTGTTTTTGTATTAGAATGGGATGGAAACTAGATTTGTGTTCAAAAAAGAAATAACAGCACTTGAACTTACTCTTTCTATTACAGGTAACCACATGGTGGATATTAGAGATATTCTATTTATTTTGGATGAACTACAGCACCAGTATGAAGATTTTTGTAAGTGAGCTCTTGTTGCTACAGCAAGTTTTATTTATAAATAAATTGCCTTTAAATTAAATCCTAATTTGTAGGTTTTATCATATGGAATCTGAAAGCCTTCTCTGACCCCATTAACTCTAACTCTTTTAAATTTTTTTTTATGTTTTACTTATTTTTTGAGAGCAACAGAGACAGAGCGTGAGCGGGGGAGGGGCAGAAAGAGAGGGGGAGACACAGAATCCAAAACAGGCTCCAGACTCTGAGCTGTCAGCACAGAGCCCAACACGGGGCTCGAACTCACAGACTGCGAGATCACGACCTGAGCTGAAGTCAGACGCTTAACCGACTGAGCCACCCGTGTGCACCCCCCCCCCCCATTACTCTAACTCTTTAGATAAAAGTTTAAATCCTAAATATACCTAATCAGTATTGATTATGTAACTACCATAATTTTCTTTTATCTTTCCCTTAATATTTTGCAACATGAAGTCAACTTTAAAACAAAATAATAACACTAAGAAAAAAAATGTAATTTGCAATTTGTGGGTCATTCTGACATCCTGACATTGACAGTTAAAAATTTTTAATATAGGGGTGCCTGAGTGGCTCAGTCAGTTAAATGTCCAAATTCGGCTCAGGTCATGATCTCATGGTCCGTGAGCTCGAGCCCCTCATCAGGCTCTGTGCTGACTGCTCAGAGCCTGGAGGCTGCTGCAGATTCTGTGTCTCCCTCTCTCTCTCTGACCCTCCCCTGCTTGTGCTTTGTCTGTCTCAAAAATAAATAAACATTAAAACATTTTTTAAAAATTGTTTTTAGTATATTATTCAGTATCATTCATGATTAGTTTTGTTTTTCTCCATTAAGTATGTTTTTAAAAATCTCTTCCTATTACACATGGTGTCACTCCCTTTTCTTTCTCTGTCCGGACATCCTTTGGTCAAGATTATCTATGTGTATAATTTTAAGCTCAATTTGGCTCAGTTGGTTGAGTGTCTGACTTCAGCTCAGGTCGTGATCTCACGGTTCATGAGTTCGAGCCCCGCATTGGGCTCTGTGCTGACAGCTCAGAGCCTGGAACCTGCTTCGGATTCTGTGTCTCCCTCTCTCTCTCTTCCTCCCCTGCTCACAGTCTGTCTCTGCCTCCCTCAAAAATAAATAAAGATTTAAAAAGATTAGAAAAAAGAATTATATAGTTCTAATAAACTTGCTACAAATAGAGCAGCCTCTTGCCTGATCCTTTCCTCAGTTTCTCCAGAGGCAAACATTTTAGCTGATTACCTGATATTTGTTTTCATGACTGTAAATAACATGTTTGTATTGCTTCTTGTTGATTTTTTAAAATTTTGGGTAGACCTAGTAAACTCCTTAATATGAAAAATAAGGATTTAGCTCTGTTTCATTTTCCCTGTCCCCACCATATCCACTTCCCATACCTATCCATCCTCCTAATATAGTCATAGGGTAATTGAGTAAGTTTTAATTCTGTATTTATGTTAATATATTTATGTACACACTATTCGCTGCTGAGCCACATGTAAGTATCTTGTGGCTGCTTTCTCTTTCTGTACAATTTTTCCCTCTTTGAGTTGTCTTATTTACTTATTTGCTTGGTTTAAAAAAAAAGTATATATATTACTGATTGAAGCTTAGACTCTGCCAACTGTCTAAATATCCTCTTCGTAAGTTTGTCTGCACAAGGTATTCTAGTAGTTTTGTCTTCTTGAAGAAATCTTCTTTAGAGTATTTTGATGTTCTTCAGTATGAATTTGTTGCCCTCTACATTTTGTGTGCAACTGTCATCTTGAGATGTTTCTTCATTAACATGCTGGAGACTTTTCACTTCTCTCCTCCTATGACAGATTCTGTCTTCATATTTTATTGATAGTTTGGGTACAGAATTCTAGATTGTAAATAATTTTCTATGTTTTCTACTTTTCAGTATTGCCATTGAAGTGCAAAATTTTCTGACTCTTGACTTTGACACTGATTTTTTTTTTTTTCAAGCATATAGGATATTTTCTAGTCTTCTGAAAGTCTCCTTGAAAGAAGTTTCTTTGTAACGATTGTGCTGAATACAGCGTCCTTTGATTCTGGAAAATTAAAATAATTTGTTGATGATTTCCTTTCCTCTATTTTTTCTGTCTCTGTGGAACTCTTGATATTTGGATATGTGACATAATGGGATGATTCCTTTTTTTTTTAACCTTTTTCTCTTATCTCTTTGTTATGCTTTATTTATTTATTATTTATTTCATGAGTGAGAGTGGAAGAGGGGCAAAGGGAGAGGGAGAGGGAATCTTAAGCAGGTTCCACACCCAGCGCAGAACCCAACATAGGGCTCAATCTCACGACTGTGAGATCATGACCTGGGCCGAAATCAAGAGTCGGATGCTTAACTGACTGAGCCACCCAGGTGCCACTCTTTGTTATGTTTTCTGAGAGAGTTCCTTAAATTTATCTTCCAATGCTTCTATTTAGTTTTTCATTTGTACTTTTAAATTTCCAATAATTTCTTTCCCCTCTGTTATTTTATTATAATATCCTCCTCTTATTTCATGAGCATTTCTATTGTTCCACAAACAATATCTTCTGTTGCAACTAAGAACTTCTGTTGCAATGCTTTTGAGATTTCCTTTTTCATTCATATTCTGTCTCCTCCAAGGTATTTTTTTCTGTTTGTTTTTCATTTTAGGAGTGTTCCTCAAATGTCTGGTGATCTTTGGTTGTCTACTCATATTTGAGAATGGTGAACTCAAAAGCTATTTGGAAGCTCTGAGACTGAGGGCAAAACTAGCTGATTATGAGCTGTAGGATAATGATTCTTTTTTTTTTTTTTTTTTTTTTTTTATTTTTTAATATATGAAATTTACTGTCAAATTGGTTTCCATACAACACCCAGTGCTCATCCCAAAAGGTGCCCTCCTCAATACCCATCACCCACCCTGCCCTCCCTCCCACCCCCCATCAACCCTCAGTTTGTTCTCAGTTTTTAACAGTCTCTTATGCTTTGGCTCTCTCCCACTCTGGCCTCTTTTTTTTTTTTTTCCTCCCCCTCCCCCATGGGTTTCTGTTATGTTTCTCAGGATCTACATAAGAGTGAAACCATATGGTATCTGTCTTTCTCTGTATGGCTTATTTCACTTAGCATCACACTCTCCAGTTCCATTGTAGGATAATGATTCTTAACCAGAGATGATTCGGAGATTTCCCCCGCCCCCCGCCCCGAACTTCCCCTTCCCCCAGGAACATTTGGAAACATTTGGAGACATTTTTGGTCATCACAATCTGTATTACTGGCATCAAGTGGTGAGAGGCCAGGGATGCTTCTGAGTATCCTACAATACACAGGACAGCTCTCTCAATAAAGAAGTATCTGTCTCAAAATGCCTGTACTGCTGAGACTGAGAAACCCTGCTATCGGGTGGTCTGGCTGGGCTATTTGCCTGGAAAACCCTTAATATGACTGTCTTTAGGGTATATTTCCTTTTGAGATGGTCAGAGTGTTCAAAGAAACTTTGAATATCCTTCCCGCAGGTATAGCCTTGCTTCATAGAATTCCAGGTGTTAAATAAGACGAAAGACTGAAGTTCCCATTATTCAGTGTAAGCCTCCCTCCGAGTTTTGCAGGTAATACTCCTACCCTCTATTGTGTTTAGTATTCCATAATCCAGAGCCCTTGTGTTTAACCCTTTCTGATGAATTGTCACTTTCCTGCTGGAGTAGGAGAAGATCAATAACTGGCTGTGCCCAGTGGATAAAAGTGAATATCTGGCCGTGTGAAGAGACCCTAGGTATCAAATTACTACTTAAAGGGATTTTAACCAGTTCTTTCTTTTTAGCTTCACTCTTACCCTCACTTTTAGAGATACCTAAATGCTACTAATTTATGAGCTTTTGGAGTTTTTGTGTTATGAACTGGGTTGCTTCTTGGCTTTCCCCATTCTGCCTTATGGTTCAGCCTTTTCAGGTCTACTAAGTTCATCAGCTTTCCAGATTCCAAAATTTAATTGTAGTAGTTTCTTTTCCTCTTCTTTTTTGTTATTATGGATTTGTGATGTTTTAAAAATTCCTTTAGTTTATTTTTGAGAGAGAGAGAGAGAGCGAGCCGGGGAGGGCAGAGAGAGGGGAAGACACAGAATCCAAAGCAGGCTCCAGGCTTCAAGCTGTTAGTACAGAGCCTGATGTGGGGCTCCAACTCACAAACCGCGAGATCATGGCCTGAGCTGAAGTTGGACACCTAACTGACTGGGCCAGCCAGGCATCCCCAAAATTCCTTAGTTTAAATGGAGTGTTTGAAGGCTGTTCAATTTGCTATTATTACCTGAACGTTTCAAAGTTTATTTTGAATTCTAATTTTGTCTTTGATGTGGAAGTTTTTTCATTAATTTTTCTTTTCTGACATAGATATTACTAATAATCACATACCCACTCCCATGCATAATAATTCATGTTATTCATTCTTCTGAATCCTTGCTGATTTTTTTTTACTAGTTCTGTTATAGAGAAAGGAATATTGTCTCCAAATATAATTGTAGATTTGTCTATTTCTCCTTTCAGTTTTGTCAGGTTTTGGTTCATGCATTTTGAATCTCTGTTGCTAGGTGAATTCACATTTAGAATAGTTCTATCTTCTTGGTGAGCTGATTCTTTTATCATTATGCAATATGTATGTGATCACTGGTAATTTTCTTTTCTCTCAAGTTTACTTTTTCTGATTCTAATATAACTCCAGTTTTCTTTTGATTAGTGCTTAGATGGTAAGTATTTTCCATCCTTTTACTTTTAACCTTCTTATATCACCAGTTTTGAAGTATTTTGTAAACCACACAGAGTTGGGTGATGTTTTTTGTATTTATTTGTATAATTCCTGTATTTTAATTGGAGTGTTTAGATCATATGTAATGTAATTACTTATACATTCAGACCAGGTGTACCATATTATTATTTGTTTTCTATTTTTTCCTCTGTTTTTCAACCATTTTCTCCCTTCTTTTTTGGGGAGCATTTTTTTAGTATGTGAATTTATTCTATATGTATTTTCACTATATCTCTGTATTTTTCCAGTGGTTGTTTTAAGGATTATAGTATACATACTTAACCTTTTCTAGTATGCTAAAATAAATATTTTACCACTTCAAGTGGAATATAGAAGTTTTACCCTTATATAGATCTTTTTACCCTCCCTCTGTTAAGCTGTAATTTTATTATGTATTACCACTATACACACTGAAAACTTCAGACAATGTTTTATAAGTTTTGCCTTCAATGATCAAACATATTTTAAACTTCTAAGAGGAGAATAATAGTCTATCATAAAATCAAGTATTATAACATTTGAAATACTTTAAAATGTGTTATTCAAATGTAAGGTACTATTCTGAGCCATCAGATGAATTTTATAAAGGAAGCCCCAGTGGGACATTGTATTAATATTTTTCTGAAGAGGTTATTTTATATACAAACTATTTTTTCCCACAAGTACTGAGAATCTTTAGGAGGGTAAATATTTGTATTCTGATGTTAAATGAAAAACAATTTTTTTAATGTTTATTTTTGAGAGAGAGGGAGACAGAACGTGAGTGGGGGAGGGGCAGAGAGTGAGGGAGACAGAATCTGAAGCAGGCTCCAGGCTCTGAGATGTCAGCACAGAGCCCAATCTGGGGCTCAAACCCATGAGCAGTGAGATCATGACCCGAGCCGAACTGGGATGCCCAACGAACTGAGCCACCCAGGTGCCCCTGTATTCTGATTTTATAAATAAAAATTTCCCCACTCCAACTTCCTTATACTTCAGTATGCTCATAACTAAGGGATTTGTAGCTGTATTGGCATATTTAGCCTATAATCTTTCAAAATTGGCAGAGTGGGGAATGAGAACTACAACCTTCAGTAGGCTATCACTTTTGATTTGGTGCAACTTCAAATAGCTTTGGATAAAAGAATTTAAATATATTAAACCAGAAGATTATATTTAACCTAGTTAATATTTCAGTCTTAGTTATCAGCTCTGTTAGTTTTTCAACATATTAACCTTATTTAACTTTTTAAACTTTGTTTATTTAAGCAATTGATAATTTCTTGAATAGTTTTCATGAGGACTTAGTTGTTACTTTTTAAAAACTATTACAAATGGTACAGGTAAATAGAATAATTAAATATGTTTCTCTTGCTTAGCAGGTATGGAATCATCTGCCTTGGATGAATCTACCTCAAACAGAAAGTTATCAAATATATCAGAATGTTATCCACAGTATAGGATGAAAAGCAGTTTCTCTTCCAGACTACGTGAACCATCATTATTCCCAAAGTTAAATGGAAAACACCTCCAATATCATAAAATTATGGAGGATAATGATTACCTTGAACTTAAAAGATCAAAAAATCCTTTGCAAATAAAAAAATTCCTAAATGGGGTTGATAGCAGTGATACAGGATTCTGGGAACCATATTCAAAGGATGGCATAAACTTTAAGAAAAGTTCAGAGAAGATTGAAATTCATGACTCAAAGTCTACGTCACATAGCTTGAAGAGCATTACAAGCCTCAAAAAGTCTCTGGATAAAAGTGATAATTTTAGTATCCCGAAACTTCAGAAGCCAGCTGTGAGAAGGCATTCCAGCCTCCTAAAACGGGTTTCGTCGAAAGAAAAGATTGCAGTGAATGCTCTGGGTCAGTATCATATATGTAAGTCAAAATATAGGTCCTTGAGTTCTTGAGTCATCACAGAAACAAGCTGAATTAACCATTGATTAGACAGTTGTTTGCATTTCATTTGTCAGTGCTATTGAGTAATCACCACTTCTGGTATATAGATCAGTGTATACAACACAGTGGTTTTAAGTTGTGCCTTTTTAGATGGTTGTGTTCCCTTTTTCAGATGCCTAACTTTGACCAAGAAGTTTATTCAGAGATTAATTCAACTCACTCAAGTTCCCTAGAAATAGAGGGCCTGTTTTCTTTTGGAAATGCTTATTTTATAATTTTTAAACTAAATATGTAAGGAGTCTATGTGAAATTTTTGTTCAGGTTCCGTAATTTAAATATATGATATCCATATCCAACATGATATGATAATGCTTCAGATATCATCTCTTTTGGACATGGGAATATGAAGAAAGATAAAATAACTACTATTTTACAGTTTGGGTCCCCAGGGCTTTATGGTCTTTCTCAAAGATGAGCAAGGTTTTCCAACCAATATATAGTTTCCTCCTTCCGTGGTACCTCTATCACAGAAGTCCTGTGTTTGGAACTTAATTAAATACTCCTTCCTATAGTCCTTGGCTGAAGTTACTCAAGTTGTTTATTTTCTTGAAAGAAACTTATCTTTTTATTGCATTTAATATTGAAGGTAATTGTTAAAATGAGTGCTTAGTGAAATACTAGTGGTTCTTACACAGTAATACAAATTTTAAACAACTCAGTTGAACAGAAAATGTGCTCTTTTAAGGAGGCACAACAATGTTCTTTCTGATTCCTTTACTGATACACTACTATTACTCTGTGCCTCATTCCTAATTCTGAGTTCTTTATATTCCAGTAAGATTAAAACACTTGTTAAAGGAACAGTGGAATAGTAGGCATTTAGCCCATGGGTAGAAGCAGCCTGTGGAAGAAAGTGCTTATCTATCTTGCTGGTGTCGCCAACCTTTGCCATACTTAATATTCTTTGTAAAGAGAAGTGTGAAATAGTTTATCTGGTATAACTTCTCAAGATAAATTGATGGTAATTGAGCATTTCTGAAATGTGACTGTCATTTGATATACATTTTAAAAACATTTTTAACTTTTCATGTTATGATAATTTTTAAATCATAAGAATTACACAAAGGGAAAGACATTTCTATATACTCTTCATCTCGTTTTCCCAGGTATTAAGATCTTGTATAATCACAGTACAGTGAACTAAATCAGGAAATTGACACTGATACAATATTATTTACTATTTCATCTGAAGACCTTATTCAATTTTTTTCAATTGGTCCATAAATGTATTTTTCCTGGTTCAAGGTCTCATCTAGGATCACACGTTACATTCAGTTGTCATGTGTCCCTTAGTCTCCTCTGATCTAGGATAGTTTCATGACCATGACACTTTCGAAGAGTATTGACTAGTTAATTTGTAAAATGTCCCTCGTTTTGGGTTTTCCTTATATTTCTTCGTAAGTTCAGGTTATGCATTTTTGGTGGGAATTACAGAGAAGTGATACTATGCCTATCTCAGTGCATGATATTAGGGGACTCATGACGGCCATGCGTATCTACTGCTAAGATTTTATGATTTTGAAGATTGTGAACTGAAAACATGTAGCCTAAAATGATGGGAAGGGGAAGAACTCTCATTGTTTGCTTGGAATCCTGGAATTTAGACAAAACACTTTGTTGTTGTGATCTCTTGAACTCGTTCATTATATTTTAATCAGAACCAAGCAGCATTGGCTGGGTCACTGGAACAGGCTGTTCCTCCAAACAAGTAGTTTATAAACATTTATAGAACTTCAAGATTGTTTTCTGTTTGAGCTATATGGGAAATATTTAGGTATAATGTAAGCTACAACAGAAATATGAAGAAAAAAGCAGTCATATGAGGTAATAATAATTAGATAAAACTTGTTTTCTAATTGCTAAAGACTTTGGGGGCTAATTATTGCTTAAGACACATAAATTCTGTGGCTGAATAGTCTTCTACATTTTGTATATTTACAAAACATCTGTGAAGCTATCAATAAACTCCAAGAAAATTACATTGCTGCAGAAGAACTTCAATCCATTTTGCCTTCAATAGGAGTTACTTTATCAGACAAAGAGTTCAAGGAGATTGTGGCAAAGACTACTCAAAATGGTGAGACTGATAATACCAAACTTTTTGAAAAAATTAGATACTTTTATGGGATAGTATTAAATGATGGAGTAAGTTCTCAACTAGGAATGGAACAGAATGGGCCATGCTAAAGAAGATTCTAAAAGAACAGATATAAAAATGGAAAGTGGAAAAAAAAATTCCTGGAAAATCTGCCCTAATGCATTGGTTTGGAGGGACTAGGCCTTTTATATCTCAGAATTGTTATGTAACACTCTATCACTATCCCTAGCTATGCCTTCCCGTATGGGACAGGTACTGGAAAGGCTGGCCCAGTTGTAGGGAGGTTCAGGCAATAAGAGCACAAAATCCAAGGGGTACAAAAATCTCTGAGCAAATAGCCTAAAGCATCCAAGAAGAAATAACCGGAGATTCCAAAATGGTAAGGAAGTGCTACAACTAGGAATTTAGGGCTAATGGTACTTAACCAATCAAGGCAGATGATTAGCATCTAGATGTTAAATAGCATATCCCGGTCACCAGCCTAAGTTCAAGGCAGATTTTAAGTTTCCAGGAAGAGCTTTTGTATTGGAGAAGTTGTTTTATCATTAAGTAAGACCCATCCACAACAGAAGTTCAGCTGAGGAGAGGGCAGAGGCAACATTTTGGGGAAAGACTGACTTGGGAATATGTTAGAAATGAATTCTTAGAACCTGAGCAAAATTTCTTAGCTAAGGCAAATGGGAAAGAAGATTAAAAAAAAAAAAAAACCTAAGGTGTAGGTGCTACTAAAATTATTGAGCCCTTTCATGTTGCTTATCAGGATTGGTAGGATCACTGTGGAGGGTGTATATCTAAAAATAGGTAGTTAATTGGATCAGCTGATAGTAATGGGGACACTTGGGTCTGTCAGGATTGGTCAGTATTGTCAAGGTGTCTTAATGGATAGCATTTTGACTGGGTTTTCATGATGGTATGAAATAGACTCCTTAAGTTTCTCATGGTCCATCTATATGGTCACCTTTCCTTTTTCCTATATCTATCAAAAATTGAGGACCTAGCTCAGTCCATTGCACTTTATAATAGGTATTTAAAAATTATTGAGTAATTATCAAAATGAAACGAACTGACCTAATTCAGAGACTCATCTAGGGAGACAGGATATGAAAGGAGAAATAGAATTATGATGAAGTGAAGAAGTAATTTTTTTCATAGTTGTATGAAACTATGAATTTACCTTTTATGCAAAAATATAAAGAATGCATGATCTAAAGTCTTTATTTTACAGGAAATGGAATGGTGAAGTTAGATGACTTTATGAGCGCTCTCTCCAAGGAGCAAAGTCTTCCTGAATGTGATGGTAGGTAGGAAATTTATTTTAAAATGATTTGGAGGAAAGAAGTGGTTAGGTTGAAAAGAGGTTCAACTGAACTGAGTTTGCTTTTTGGGTAGATACTTAATAGTTCTGAAATTCTCAGGCAAGCCATGAAAACTTGATGTATTAGGGTAGTGATAGCTAACTTGCTTCCCTCACAGAATTGTTAGATGGATTTTAAAAACTGTAAAGTACTACATAAATGTATAGTAAGGTAATGAGGGATTCCAACAGGTGATTAGCCCCATTTTTAGCAACTGATGGGTGATTTGATTTTTAATTTTTTTATAAGGAACTTGTTTGAATGAAATACTGGTTTTGTTTCCCTTGTTTTAGAACATTTCTAAAAAAACTGTATTAAGCTATAATTTACATACATAAAACTCACTCATGCACTAATTTTCATGAAATGTATAGAGTCATACAATCAACACCACAATCAGTTTGTTAAAAATTTTGCTTGCAATGATTTGGGTTTTTATGCAAATAATTAAATATTTTTCAGCAAGATTAAAATGAGAAATGAAAGATACTAAGCCTTGCTGTTTTTATTTCCTTTTGTTTATTCATATGCTAAAAATGAAAGATAAGCTTTTTGTGTCTTCCCAAAGGATTTCTCAGATAGAGAAAAATTAATCCAAAGGAAGAGATTTTTCTCTTATACTTACATGAAGTCTCATGTTAAAAACTACATTATTGTGGCGCCTAGGTGGCTCAGTCCATTAAGCGTCCGACTCTTGGTTTCGGCTCCGGTCATGATCTCACAGTTTGTGAGTTCAAGCCCTGTGTTGGACTTCTTGTGGGCAACACAGGGCCTGCTTGGGATTCTCTCTTTCTCTCTCCGCCCCTACCCTGTGTGCTCTCTCTCTCTCAAAATAAATAAACTTAAAAAAAAAGCTACATTATAATTTGTCAGTTATGATGAATTGCTTAAGTGGTGTTCTTAAAGACAATATTAGCAAATTTCTTGAGTGCTTTACCTTGTAATCATTCATTCACGAACTTAGTCACCGTTTCATTGCTGTTTTGTGAAGTAGTGTCGTGGTTGTAGCCGACTTCTCCCTCCCATTTCCCCCGTTATACTGTTTTTAAAATTTATCTTATTTTAACGTTTTATTTATTTAAATAATCTCTACACTCCACATGGGGCTCAGACTGACAACCCCAAGATCAATTGTCTCATGCTCTTTGGACTGAGCCAGCCAGGTGCCCCTAAAATTTATTTTTAATGGTGGTATCTAACACGTAACATAAAATTTGTCATCTTAACCATTTGTAACTGTACAGTTCAATAACATTAGGGTTACGTATATTCACACGGTTGTACAACGAATCTCTAGAACTTTTTCATCTTGCAAAACTGAAACTCTATACCCAGTGAACAACAACTACCCATCTGTGCCTCTCCAGCTTCTGACAACCATCATTCTACTTTCTGTTTCTGTGAATTTGCCTACTCCAGATACTTGAGTGGAATCATATAGTATTTGTCTTTGTGAATGAATGGCTTATTTCACTTATCATAATGCCCTCAGGATTCATCCATGTCGTAGCACGTGCCAGATTTTTCTTTCCTTTTCGTGCTAATATCACATTGCATGTATATGCCACATTCTGTTTGTCCATTCATCCATTAATAGACACCTGTGTTGCTTCTACCTCTTGGCAATTGTGACTAGTGCTGCTGTGAATGTGGGTATGCAAATACCTCTTTGAGCCCCTGCTTTCAATTCTTTGGGATATATAATCAGAAGTGGACACAATCCAGGTTTGTAACGTTTCCTTCACTCCTAAAATTCTCTTGTGCCCATTTATCATTAATCTCTACCTCCATTCCCAGGCAACCACTGATCTGCTTTCTGTTTCCATAAAGTTGCCTTTTTTTAAAAAACATTTAATATAAATGAAATCATAAAACATGTGGTCTTTTGTGCCTGACTTCACTTTTTTTGAGGCTAATTCATGTTGTTGTATGTATCAGTAGTTTGTTCCTTTGTATGGTTAAATAAGTCCATATTACATTTTATAGGTATATTCCATTTTGTTGATGATTCACCAATGTATGACCTTTGCTTATTTGCAGTTTGGGACTGGTATGCGTAATGTTGAAATTAATATTTGCATTGCAGTCTTTCTGTGGACATGTTTCCATTTCTTTTGGGTAGATTCCTAGGAGAATAATTGCTAGTGTATATGGTAAATTTATGTTTTACTTTTAAAGAAATTACCAAACTGTTTTCCAAAGTGGCTATACCATTTTCATTCTCACCAGCAATGTGTAAGGATTCTGGTTTCTTCCTATCCTCCACATTTAGGTATTATCTTTTTGTTTATAATCATTATAATTAATAATTGTGTAGTGGAATTTCATTATGGTTTTAATTTTGCATTTCCCTAATGACTGATAATGTCAAGTTTATTTGCACATGCTTACTAGCTGTTCATATATCTTTGGTGAAATATATATTCAAATCTTTTGCCCATATTTAGAATTCCATTTTGATTTATCTATAGTGTTTCAGAGTATATCTCTTTTAAAGTTGTTGCTTCAGGTATATATACATAACTTATCACACTATTGGTGTCATCATTTTTCCAGTTCAAGTGAAATACAGAAGCCTTATCTCCATATACATCCCTCCCTCCTTTATGATATAATTACCTTAAATATTTCCTTATATATATTTAAAACCACATCAGGTGGTATTATTTTTACTTCAACCATCAGACTTGATTAAAAAATTCAAGAGAAGGAAAGCCTACTATATTTACCCATATTTTGACTTACCATTTTCTTTTTTCCTTCTTGATATTCCAGAGTTTTTTTGTTTTATCCTTTATTTTCTGTTTAAGAACTTCCTTTATCCATTCTTAGGTCTATTGACAACAAATTCTTTTAGTTTCCTCTCATCTGAGAACATCTTGATTTCCTCTTCATTCCTGAAAAATAGTTTTTCTGAATATGGGATTTTACGTTGATAGTTCTTTACTTTCAGCACTTGAAAAATATTGTGTCACTTATTTCTGGCTTCCATGGTTTCTGCTGGAAATTCTGTCATTCAAATTGGTTTTCTTTCCCTATAGTGTTTTTCTTAGGCTGCTTTCAAAATGTTCCCTTGTCTTTAGTTTTCAGAAGTTTAATTATGATGGATCTTGACATGGATTTCTTTGGATTTATCCTGTTTGAGGTCCACTTTCGTCTTGGATCTGTAGGTTAATGTCTCTTGATAAAAATTTGGGAAGTGTGCAGGCATTATTTCTTTGAGTGCCTTTTTAAGTCTCTTTTCTTCTGGGACTCTGATGGACACAAATGTTAGATCATTTTTATATTCCTACAGGTCTCTGGAACTGTTCATTTTTTTCTTCAGTTTATTTTCTCAGTGTTGTTCATTGGATGATTTCAGTTGCTTTCAATTCATTGATTCTTACCTTTCTCTCCTCCTTTTAGCTGTTGAGTCCATCCACTGAACTTTTAATTTCAGTCATCATATTTTTTAGTCATTAAATCTCCATTTGGACTTTCTGTGTTGGTGTTTGTGCAAGAGAAAAAGCAGGCAGCTCTCCCAGTCCTCACATACTGTCCCTATACAGGAGAAGACCCCCACCCATCGGCCCAGCCTGATAGGCCCTAGGCCTCTACCACCTTTTTCCTTCCCCAGGCTCTAGGACTGACAAGATAGCTGATGGTTCTTTGGGACGCCCTGAAAAAGTTGATGTGCTGGATAAACTCTTTACCTCTCCAGGAGGAAACTAACAGCTCGGAATTTTAATCTAATCCTGTGCTGAACAGAGGGGAAGATCACTGCTTTCTACCAGCCCAAGCCATCGCTTTATTCTACCCCAAATACTGGACTGTGCTAGACCCATCAGAGCTCCAAGGCTGGCAAAACAGACGCCAATCTTCTGGGGAGGCATTTTGGAAAAGCTGAATTTCTGGATATGTGGACCAAACTCTTCTTCCCCTTGGTTGAAGCTGGGAGCTAGAGTCTTTTTTGGATCATATGGTGCTGCATTGGAGGCAGCACTTGTGGGAGGGTGTCCCAAATCTCTGTACCAGCTTCAGTACGTCTGGTTTTGCATTCTCCTGGGATACAAGAGCCTGTCCGTTAGTTTCTAATTTCTCACAAAAGGAATTTATTTTTTAATTTCTGCTGAATCAGTGTGTTTGTGGGGAGAAGAAGGGTCCAGGGCATCCTACTCAACCATCTTACTGACATCACTCACAAGCTGTTTACTTTTTTAAAAAAAATTTTTTAATGTTTATTTATATTTGAGAGAGAGAGAGAACGAGAGTGGGAGGGGGCAGAGAGAGATGGAGACAGAATCCGAAGGTTTCAGGCTCTGAGCTGTCAGCACAGTGCTCAACACAGAGCTTAAACCCATGAGTCATGAGATCATGACGTGAGCTGACGTCAGGTGCCCAACCAACTGAGCCACCCAGGTGCCCAGTAAAGCTATTTACTTTTAAGTGAGAATTTTTTTCATCTAAAAATTCCTTTCACAAGATAGTATCATATATCTTGTTCTACATATTTATACATAAAAATTACCTTTTTAAGAATCATTTTAAGAATCATCTAATTCAGACATCATTTTGATCATTTCTTTGTTTAGTAATCCATAATGACATCCAGTGACTGCCTAAAGTCGATTAACTCCTGATAATGGCTTTAATGCCCTCCACTGCCCAGCTTCCTCACTTTCCCTATCCTAATCTTCTATTAGAGAAAATCTATTTGAGTTTAGTTTGTTCCAAAATTTACACAAAAACACACCCGCATGCATACCTGTCGACCCCCTTAATAATTCTATGTGTTTCTAAGTTATTTTAAGAAAATTTTATTGCATGGGCACCTGGGTGGCTCAGTTGATCGAGGGTCCACTTTGGCTCAGGTCATGATCTCGCCGTTCCTGAGTTTGAGCCCCATGTCTGGCTCTGTGTTGACAGCCTGGAGCCTGCTTCAGATTCTGTGTCTCCCTCTCTCTCTGCCCCTCCCTGACTCATGCTGTGCCTTTCTCTCTCTCTCAAAAATAAACATTAAAGCTTTCATTGCAGTAAAAATTTGTTTAAATTTAATGGAGGGAATACTGCCCAAATTTGTGAAGCATATATTCCAAAGTATCATAAAAAGACATGGGGGATAGTTATTTCCAAGTGATAATATTTATGTACACAGAAGATAAACTAAGATTAACCAGGGACTGAGCCATGTATTGCTACAAAATCTTACCCCAATTCATTATTCAGGATTGAAAGTTTTCTACTTATTTCTGTATCTGCTACCGAGAAACAGACTACTAAGAAATTTTAAATTGTTAGAAAATTAAATGGGGAAATTGTATAATATTTTTGTTCCTGTGCACTTAAATTGCAATTAAATTGGCACTTCCTTCGATACAGAGATTATAGCAAAGTAGAATATATTTTTGGCTCTCATTTTGTACTTTGTTGGTTTTCGGTATTAAAGATTCTGGTAATTCTTTTCATATATAACATTTCTGAAGTTATTTTCTATGCTTGTTTATTTAGTGTTAGAACTAAAATTCATCTTACTATTGGTGTTTTCTTTTTGACTTATATTTAATACTCATTAGCATACTGCTTTATTTTCAGTGTTGACTGATGTCATTAAAGCCATTGATAAAATTAAAGATGAAAATATTGATTATGAGGATATGAATACTTGTCTTCAGCATTTTGGAGTTTACCTTTCTAAGCCAGAATTTGAGAAGATCACAGAGTTGACTGAAGCTGACAGTAAGTGAAAACTGGGTTGACACATGTGAAAAGATGGTCACTTTGCTATTTTTTTCCCTCAGAATAATGACTTTATTTTTTTGATTAGAAAAAAGTCCATTAAAATGAAGTCAATACAGAAAAATACTCAAAAGCACAACAAAACACACAAAATCCCATGATCCAGAAATATCCAGTATTAACAGTCTTTCCAGACATTTTTTTCCTATAGGCAAAAGTACAAACAAAAAGAAAGTAGAGTTTGTGGTTTTGCTTTCTGACAAGGAAGAGGTCAGGACAGAAGTCATTAAATGGGACAAATGACTCTTTATTATGCCAAAGCCTATAATTCATAAGGAAGGTACTAGTTTTGAGTATCTCTACCCTTATAACTTAGCAGCATCTTTTCTAAAGAGAAAGGGTGGTTGTGAGATAGACAAGTGTGTGGGGCTATCGATGAAATAAGAATGGCCATGAAGAGTATGTGAAGAGTACAGGAAGAGTATGTGAACTTTTATTACAATATATTTCTTATTTTGTGTGTATTAAAATTTTTCCATAATGAAAAGCAAAAAAAGAATAGAACAAATAGAAGTTATGTGCCTTACGTGAGAAAATAAGACTTTGTTAAAAGACATTATAGAATACCTAAATAAATTGGAATATATCCCATATTAATGGACTCAGAGACCCCCAAGTCTGCCAATTCTCATAATTAATTTACTTATCTAAAGCAATTCTAATAAAACCCTGACTTTTTTGATGAATTGATTCTAATATTTGTATGCATAAACAAAGATCAAGAGTAGCTAAAACACTCTTGAGGAAGAAAAACGTGGATAGGGTGTATGAGTGGTGTTGGAGGGATCTTGCTACCCTGGATATTAAGACTCATTATAAAGTTACAGTAAGTAAAACAGTGTGAAAATGGCACAGGGATAGAGAAATTGACTGATAGGACAGGATAAGTAACTTCCAAATATATCTACACACATATAAGGAAACATATATAATGAGGTGGCAGATTACTGGGGGGGAGGGGAAGCACCAGTTAATAAATGGTGCTGGAATAATTAATTATTCAAATGTAAAAAATAGAATTGGATCCCTACCTATATATCATATTCAGTAATGATTTCCAGATACGAACACTAAAATTCTCTTTAGAGAAAGAAGAAAAATTTTCTGACTTAGAGTTACAAGGAATTATTTTTAAGATACAAAATCACTAACCAGAAAAGAAAAGATTTATACATTTGACTACATTAAAAATAAGAACTTCTCTTTATTAAAAGGTAATACAAACAGAATGAAAATACAAGCCACAAATGTAGCAAAGATTATTATTAAAAAAAATTTTTTTTAATGTTTATTTATTTTTGAGAGAGAGAGAGGTGCAGAGTATGAGATGGGGAGGAGCAGAGAGAGAGGGAGACAGAATCTGAAGCAGGCTCCAGGCTCCCAGCTGTCAGCACAGAGCCCTAAGCGGGGCTTGAACTCATGAATTGTGAGATCATGACCTGAGCCAAAGTTGGATGCTTAACTGACTGGGCCACCCAGGCATTCCAGAGTAAAGATTATTTGTAACACTCATAACAGCGAAAGATCATTGTGGAGAATAAATAGAAAACCCCTATAAATTAACAACCCAAGAGAAAAATGGCCAAATTACAAGAACAGCCATTGCCAGATGAAGAAACATAAGTTGCTAATAATCATATGAAGTCTTTTTATACATCATAGTAATCAGGGAAATGCAAAATTTAGGTCACAATGAAATACCTTTTGATGCTGACCAAATTGGCAAAAATTAAGGTCTGTTAATTTAATTGTTGGTAAATAAGGCAAAAGTGGTGAAAGAACTTTGAAAAACATTATGTAGTATTCTGTAAGGTTTTCATACTTCATGGCTTAGAAAATCCATTTTTTAGTGATACATCCCAGAAAATCTCTGCACTGATGTGCAAGGAGACATGTTAAAAGTGCTCATAGCAGCTCTGATCCTAATAGAAAAAGGAAGGAAGGGAGGAAGGAAAGAAGGAAGGAAGGAAGGAAGGAAGGAAGGAAGGAAGGAAGGAACAAAAAGAAACAACATGATCGGTGATAGAATGTATAAATAAATTGTGGTATTTACCACTGATGCATGATGAAATACTGATAATGTGTACGTTAGTGAAAATGAACTATAGCAATATACTATATGGATGGTTCTTGGAAATATATTGAATGAAAAAAGCAAGTCTAGGTTGCTATAGTGTGATTATTTTTATAGAGCTGTAAAACAAAATTAAGGAATATTTTGTTTATCCTGTGTAAAATTTTATGTAAAAAAGCAAGACCTTGGTTAATTTTAAAAAATTCAGCAATGTTCTCTCTGTAGAGAAGCAGTAGAATAGAATGGGGGAAGCACAGACGCAGATGCAGTGGTGTTAATAATGTTCTTCAACTGTGAGGGAGAGGAAGGGGGAAAAATGTTACAGAGAGGGAGTGAGGCAAACCATAAGGACTCTTAAATACTGAGAACAAACTGAGGGTTGATGGGGGTGGGGGAGAGGGGAAAGTGGCTGATGGGCATTGAGGAGGGCACTTGTTGGGATGAGTACTGGGTGTTGTATGGAAACCAATTTGACAATAAACTATATTAAAAAATAATAAAAATAAAAAGTAATTTTGTCCTTAAAACAATAATGTTCTTCAAATGGGAGGTGGGTTCAGTGGTTCAGCTAAAACATTTGTGTATCAAATAGACATTATCAAAAATAGGGAATCTATTGCTTTAGAAAGTTATATGTTCCTGTTAGTGAATGTAAATCTTCATTAACTCTAACATTCGCCTAGAATTTTTCAAAGTCTCATTTTTTTCAAGTCTTTAAATATTTGGTTAAGAATACAAAGTAATTTGGTGCTCCTTAAAGTAAACTTCTCAAAGATTCTTTATCTTGGAAATAGGCAATAGGCTGTGCCTTATCTTTTATAGATTAGAACTGGAATTTGATTTTTTTAGTGGGATAAACAAAGGAGTAGTGTTATCAAAAGCTCATCCTATTTATATAAAACCTTTATATGCGGCCTTAGAAAATTCTTAGAAATCTTTATCCATTCTAATATTGGGATATTATATATAATCAAAGAAAGACATTTTCTAAGTATAGAATGACTATTAAAATGTTTAATAGTTTCAAAAGCATACTGGAATAAAGATAACAAAGTGAATGGTAGCCTGAGGTGGGAGAAACCAGAGGTCAAGAAAGCTCACTTCTAATCTCTGATCTTGTATTTCCTTTTGTGACCTGGGGAAAAAAATCATGATATCATGTCTAAGTATTTTTTAAAATGTATAAAATAATACACTAATTCTTTACCGACATATCTTTGAGTTGTTGTCAGGCCAAGACAAGATAATGTAAGTTAAAATTAAAAATGTTGTACGCTTGTAACTAGAAAGATTTTGATTAACTTTCCTGGCATTTTTCAGTTTTACTTTCTCCTTGTGTGTTGAATTGCTTTTTCCTCTTAGAACCATATATTTTTAGTGGTATTAGCTGATGGCTATAATCATGTTATCTCCCTATAATTTATTTTACATAATTCTATAGTTGTCATAATTAACATTTGAAGATATTGAAGAAAATATTCTTTTCTCCTTAGAAACGAAAAAAGTGAATTTTAAAGATTTCATTGATACAATGATGACCAATACGGAACGCTTCTCTGAAAAATTATGTAAGAACATCACATTTTGTGCTTTTATTTACTTTTTCAAGTTTATTTATTTATTTTGAGAGACAGAGAAAGAGCAGGGGCAGGGCAGAGAGAGAGAAAGGGAGAGAGAGAGAATCCCAAGAAGACTCCACACTGTCAGTTACAGAGCCCAGTGCACAGCTCGATCTCACAAACCATGAGATCGTGACCTGAGCGGAACTCAAGAGTTGGACACACTTACCCGACTGAGCCACCCACCCCAACATATATTGTGCTTTTAGTGGACCAACTGGTGTGACAAACTTTAGAAGAGTGTAGCAGACTAGAAGAGGTAGTCATCCTGTAGATCATCAGCCAAACAGATGCCTGGCTTACTGCTGATGTTTGGTTTCAATCTTCTCTGTTAATGATTTCTAAATCTCGAGCACTTCCATGTGCAAATGAATTGAAAGTTTTTATGAGCTTCCTGTTTATCCTCACACTTACTATAAAGAGCTAGAACCGTGTATATAAAATTCCTTTTCGGAAGATGTAAAACGTCTTCCCAGTTTGGGGAAGTGATGCCATCTAGTGACTAGCGCTGAGTACTCATATGCAGAATTTCCTCTTTCATTTGTTTATATATTTTTTTCCATCTTCCAATTTATTCAGTAATATTTACTGAGCCATTGTTATATATGCTTTCTGTTAAGCTGATGAGCTGTTAAGATGAGAAAGACAGTCTTGGCCACTCAGAAGCTCACTGTAAAGAAATACAAGGTCTTATATGTACATTTTAAATGGAGTGAAGCTAGTTTAAAAATTGAAGCGAAAAGTAGCATTTTGTTATTTTGTGCTTAGCTGTTGGGTAATAGTGCATTTTAAGTAACAGTTATTTTACCTTACACTAGAAATCAATTTAATTTGCTTTCTATACAAGGTGGAACATAATAGATTAATTGGATGAAGAGATTATTTGCATTGTTAGTCACTTCATTTATCCTAGGAATTTTAGTTTCGTGGAGATAAAAAGTTTTTGTTTTTGTTTTTAAACATTTTTATTATTTTTGAGAGACAGAGAGAGCACGAGCCGGGGAGGGGCAGAAAGAGACAGAAACACAGAATCTAAGCAGACTCTAGGCTCTGAGCTTGTCAGCACAGAGCCCGACGTGGGGCTCGAACTCACAAACAGTGAGGTCGTGACCCAAGCCGAAGTAGGATGCTTAATCAACTGATCCACCCAGGCACCCCGAGTTAAAAAGTTTTATTATCACGGAGTTGTATAGTATATTATCTTACTCGTATCTATAGTTAAATTTCCTTTCTTGTTGTTAAATATTGCACATTTATATTCACTGCTTTCCTTTTTTCTTCATCTGGCTGCTCATTTCTTCACCAGACAGCTTATTGGTTCTGTATACCTCATTGGGACCTTCTATCCATTTATCCCTCAACTTTGTCCTTACCCACCAGTCTCCCTGTTTTCACTTTTCTTCCTTATCCACTTGAAAATCACTGGTCTGTGTACCTCGAATACCCTACAGTCTTCAGTACCCTAAATTGCCCTTTGGTTGCACCTGTCTTACAAAACTCCCAACCCTGGCTTTTCCTCGTGGCTGACATCATTTCTAGAGAAAATTATATAGCTCAGCAGATTGAACACTTTGAAATCTTGACCATCAGTGTCTGGTGGCCCTCAGCACTACCTAGGAATTATGTGATTCCCACCCTCTCCCAGTTAGTTTATTCTTTTACTCTCTGAAATAACTAATTAACAATCTCCATTCTCTCAAACTTCCATTCCTACTCCAACCTTAGCCCTTCTCACATTTAGCAGATAACTTAGCCTTTATAAGGAAAATAGAAGCCTGTCACTATTTTGAGGACGTTAAGATATTTCCCAATATTTTCTCCTAAAAGTTTTTAAGTATTTCTTTTTCATAGTTAAGTCTTTAATTCACCTGAAATTGATTTTTATGTTTAGAGTGAAATTGGGATCCAATTTAATTTTTTTCCATAAAGATATTAGCTGGTGACAGTTTTATATTAATTCTTTGAGATTTATGTATTATATAAATTGATTTGGAACCTGACACTCACACATGATGGCCTTGGGATTTAGGTTATCATTGGAGATTTTATTCCTTCTAGTCATACCTCTGGCAGAGAACAGGCTTTCTTCTTGAATTCCTAAAAAGGTGACTAAAGTGTTTTTATTAATAATTTTCAGATGGAAAGATTTTCCGGGGCCCTGTCTTTTTGGGGAAAAGTTTTCAATTAGCAATAATCGCGCCTCGGATAAACCTCATTGGCTATGATACTGCCACTGTGCAAAGCTGGGCCCTGTCTTTTTTTTGTTTGTTTGTTTTGTATTAAATTTTTTTTTAATGTTTATTTATTTTTGAGAGAGCAAGAGACAAAGTGCGAGCAGCAGATAGGCAGAGAGAGAGGGAGACACAGAATCCGAAACAGGCTCCAGGTTCTGAGCTGTCAGCACAGAGCCCAATGGGGGACTCGAACTCACAAACTGAGAGATCGTGACCTTAGTTGAAGTCGACGCTTAACTGACTGAGCTACCCGGGCCCTGGTGTTAAGTACGCACCTCTATAATTCTAGACTTGTCTGTATCAAGTAATAACAATAATACTTATTATATTACTCACATTTATTGAGGGTTTACTATGTGCCAGTACTGTTCTAAATAATTTTTATTTATTAACTCACTTAATTCTCACATCAACTCTATTATTTTTATTTTATGGATGGGAAAACCACAGCACAGAGGTTAAAGAAGTCACATAGCTAGTATGTGGTAGAATTAAGATTAGAACTCGGGTAGAGTGGTGCCTGGTTGGTTCAGTCAGTTGAGTGTCCGACTTTTGATTTTAGCTCAGGTCATGACCGCAGCGTTGTGAGATGGAGCCCCACATCAGGCTCTGTGCTGGGCATGGATCCTGCTTAAGATTCTGTCCTGAGAGGCCCTTTGTCAGCTTGGCAGAGTGGTGCCACCCCAGAACCCGGGTGTGTGGAGTGGGATCCTTTAAGACGTTGGGGTTTGAATCCCAGCTGAGTGCCTGGGAGGTGCAGGAGACTGTGGAGCGGGACAAACTGACCAGATCGTGCCTGTGCTGTGCTGTGAGGGCTGCCTGAACAGGGTGGTTTGGTCTAGGGAGGAGAAACTGCGACGATGCCATTTTCCTCCAATCACCAACATGGTGGGGCTTCAGGGAACAGGACAGCAGGCCCCCAGTGGAGGTTGGACTGCTTACACCAAACCCTGCCTCACCATGCCTGGCAACTGCATATCTGCTGGAGGGAGAATTGACCCTTACCCAACCAGAGGGTCCCTCCTCCAGACCAGCACAACCACTGGTTCCAGGGCACCATCGGACAACGGTCCGGCAGTTTTTCATTTTCTGATTTGATTTTTGGAAATACATATTTTCTTTTCTTGTCTTTTCTCCTTCTTCTTCTTCCTTCCCTTCTCTATTCTGGTTGTTAATTTGTTTAAGCAGGCATTTTTAATCTATGCATTTTACACCTCTTCTGTATCTCCTCCTTCTTTATTTTTCTCTCTCTCTCTAGATTAAGCCATATAGTTTCTCTGATTCTCTGCCTGCTCAATTTTTTTTTCTCTTTCCCTGCTTCTGTCATTTCCCTCTTTCTATGGGATAAGGCTTCTTCCACCCCCTCCCCTTTTTAATTTTTTCCAGGGTTACTTCAATGAACAAATCAAAGCACGCCTGGTGGAAAGTCCAAACCACCAGTGCGAGTAGGGGTATAAAGCAACCAGAGTCACAACAACAGAGAGCATGTGACACACTCCAAAAACACCTCCTGAAGGGTCAGGCCCTGGATAGTATATGACCCCTTTTTAACATAGTAGTACTCACAGGGGCAGGACACATAACAAACTATTAAAACACGTAAAAGACAGAAAACTAGACAAAATGACTAGACAGAAGAATTCTCAAAAATTCTAGGAAGAAATGACAGCCAGAAAAATTGCTCAAAACAGATATAAACAATATATCTAAACAAGAATTTGGAATAATAGTCATAAGACTAAGAGCTGGGCTTGAAAAAACTATAGAAGACAGCAGAGAATCTATTGCTGCAGAGATCAAGGACACAAGAGATAGTCATGATGAATTAAGAAATGCAGTAAATGAGATGCAAAATAAACTAGATGCAGAGACAGCAAGGATGAAGGAGCAGAGGGAAGAATAAGTGAAATAGAAGATAACATGGAAAATGATGAAGCTGAAAAAGAGAGAGAGAGGAAAATATTAGACCACGAGGGGAGAATTAGAGACCTAAGTGATTCAATGAGATATAATAATATCTGTATCATAGGAATTCCAGAAGGAGAAGAAAGAGACAGGGGCAGAAGGTTTGTTTCACCAAATTATAGTTGAGAGCTTCCCTAATCTGGGGGAGGAAGCAGACATCCAAGTCCAGGAGGCCCAGAGAATTCCCTTCAGAATTAACAGAAGCAGGTCAGCCCCAAGGCATGTCATAGTGAAATTGGCAAAATACAAAGATAAAGAGAGAATTCTGAAAGCAGCTAGGGACAAACGGGCCTTAACCTACAAGGGCAGACACACAAGGGTAGTAGCAGACCTGTCCACTGAAACTTGGCAGGCCAGAAGGGAGTAGCTGGAAATATTCAATGTGCTGAATAGGAAAAATATGCAGCCAGGAATCCTTTATCCATCAAGGCTGTCATTCAGAGTGAAAGGAGAGATCAAGGCTTTTCCAGACAAACAAAAACTGAAGGAATTCATGACCACTAAACCAACCCTGCAGGCACTCTGTGAGTGGAATGCTGCAAAGACTACAAAGGACCAGAGACATTGCCACAATCATGAAACCTACAGATAACACAATGACACTAAATCCATATCTTTCAGTCATAACTCTGAATGTAAATGGGCTAAATGCCCCAATCAAAAGGCATAAGGTATCAACATGGATAAAAAACCAAGTTCCATCTATATGCTGTCTACAAGACACTCATTTTAGACCTGAGGACACCTGAAAATTGGAAGTGAGGGGATGGAGAACCATATATCATGCTACTGGAAGTCAAAAGAAAGCTGGAATAGCCATACTTATATCAGACAAACTAGATTTTAAAGTAAAGACGGTAGCAAATGATAAAGAAGGGCATTATTGTCATAATTAAGGGGCCTATCCATCAAGAAGAGATAACAATCGTAAATGTTTATGCCCCCAACTTGGTAGAACCCAAATTTATAAATTAATCACAAACATAAGCAATCTTACTGATAATAATACGGTAATTGTAGATGACTTTATTTTTTTTCAATATATGAAATTTATTGTCAAATTAGTTTCCATACAACACCCAGTGCTTATCCCAAAAGGTGCCCTCCTCAATACCCATCACCCACCTTCGCTTCCCTCCCACCCCCCATCAACCCTCAGTTTGGTCTCAGTTTTTAAGAGTCTCTTATGCTTTGGCTCTCTCCCACTCTAACCTCTTTTTTTTTTTCTCCTTCCCCTCCCCCATGGGTTTCTGTTAAGTTTCTTAGGATCCACGTAAGAGTAAAACCATATGGTATCTGTCTTTCTCTGTATGGCTTATTTCACTTAGCATCACACTCTCCAGTTCCATCCATGTTGCTACAAAGGGCCATATTTCATTCTTTCTCATTGCCACGTAGTATTCCATTGTGTATATAAACCACAATTTCTTTCTCCATTCATCAGTTGATGGACATTTAGGCTCTTTCCATAATTTGGCTATTGTTGAGAGTGCCGCTATAAACATTGGGGTACAAGTGCCCCTATGCATCAGTACTCCTGTATCCCTTGGGTAAATTCCTAGCAGTGCTATTGCTGGGTCATAGGGTAGGTCTATTTTTAATTTTCTGAGGAACCTCCACACTGTTTTCCAGAGCAGCTGCACCAATTTGCATTCCCACCAACAGTGCAAGAGGGTTCCCATTTCTCCACATTCTCTCCAGCATCTACAGTCTCATGATTTGTTCATTTTAGCCACTCTGACTGGCGTGAGGTGATATCTGAGTGTGGTTTTGATTTGTATTTCCCTGATGAGGAGCGATGTTGAGCATCTTTTCATGTGCCTGTTGGCCATCCGGATGTCTTCTTTAGAGAAGTGTCTATTCATGTTTTCTGCCCATTTCTTCACTGGGTTATTTGTTTTTCGGGTGTGGAGTTTGGTGAGCTCTTTATAGATTTTGGATACTAGCCCTTTGTCCGATATGTCATTTGCAAATATCTTTTCCCATTCCGTTGGTTGCCTTTTAGTTTTGTTGGTTGTTTCCTTTGCTGTGCAGAAGCTTTTTGTCTTCATAAGGTCCCAGTAGTTCATTTTTGCTTTTAATTCCCTTGCCTTTGGGGATGTGTCGAGTAAGAGATTGCTACGGCTGAGGTCAGAGAGGTCTTTTCCTGCTTTCTCCTCTAGGGTTTTGATGGTTTCCTGTCTCACATTCAGGTCCTTTATCCATTTTGAGTTTATTTTTGTGAATGGTGTGAGAAAGTGGTCTTGTTTCATTCTTCTGCATGTTGCTGTCCAGTTCTCGCAGCACCATTTGTTAAAGAGACTGTCTTTTTTCCATTGGATGTTCTTTCCTGCTTTGTCAAAGATGAGTTGGCCATACATTTGTGGGTCTAGTTCTGGGGTTTCTATTCTATTCCATTGGTCTATGTGTCTGTTTTTGTGCTAATACCATGCTGTCTTGATGATTATAGCTTTGTAATAGAGGCTAAAGTCTGGGATTGTGATGCCTCCTGCTTTGGTCTTCTTCAAAATTACTTTGGCTATTCGGGGCCTTTTGTGGTTCCATATGAATTTTAGGATTGCTTGTTCTAGTTTCGAGAAGATTGCTGGTGGAATTTTGATTGGGATTGCATCGAATGTGTAGATAGCTTTGGGTAGTATTGACATTTTGACAATATTTATTCTTCCAATCCATGAGCATGGAATGTTTTTCCATTTCTTTATATCTTCTTCAATTACCTTCATAAGCTTTCTATAGTTTTCAGCATACAGATCTTTTACATCTTTGGTTAGATTTATCCCCAGGTATTTTATGCTTCTTGGTACAATTGTGAATGGGATCAGTTTCTTTATTTGTCAACTGATGAATGCAACTGTTGAATGCAACTGATTTCTGTACATTGATTTTGTATCCTGAAACTTTGCTGAAATCATGTATCAGTTCTAGCAGACTTTTGGTGGAGTCTGTCGGATTTTCCACGTATAATAACATGTCTTCTGCAAAAAGTAAATGCTTAACTTCATCTTTGCCAATTTTGATGCCTTTGATTTCCTTTTGTTGTCTGATTGCTGATGCTAGAACTTCCAACACTGTGCTAAACAACAGCAGTGAGAGTGGACATCCCTGTCGTGTTCCTGATCTCAGGGAAAAAGCTGTCAGTTTTTCCCCATTGAGGATGATGTTAGCTGTGGGTTTTTCATAAATGGCTTTTATGATGTTAAAGTATGTTCCTTCTATCCCGACTTTCTCGAGGGTTTTTATTAGGAAAGGATGCTGAATTTTGTCAAATGCCTCTTCTGCATCGATTGACAGGATCATATGGTTCTTATCTTCTCTTTTATTAATGTGATGTATCACATTGATTGATTTGCGAATGTTGAACCAGCCCTGCATCCCAGGAATGAATCCCACTTGATCATGGTGAATAATTCTTTTTAGAAGCTGTTGAATTCGATTTGCTAGTATCTTATTGAGAATTTTTGCATCCACATTCATCAGGAATATTGGCCTATAGTTCTCTTTTATTACTGGGTTTCTGTCTGGTTTAGGAATCAAAGTAATACTGGCTTCATAGAATGAGTCTGGAAGTTTTCCTTCCCTTTCTATTTTTTGGAATAGCTTGAGAAGGATAGGTATTATCTCTGCTTTAAACGTCTGGTAGAACTCCCCTGGGAAGCCATCTGGTCCTGGACTCTTATTTGTTGGGAGATTTTTGATAACTGATTCAATGTCGTCACTGGTTATGGGTCTGTTCAAGCTTTCTGTTTCCTCCTGATTGAGTTTTGGAAGTGTGTGGGTGTTTAGGAATTTGTCCATTTCTTCCAGGTTGTCCAGTTTGCTGGCATATAATTTTTCATAGTATTCCCTGATAATTGCTTGTATCTCTGAGGGATTGGTTGTAATAATTCCATTTCATTCATGATTTTATCTGTTTAGGTCCTCTCCCTTTTCTTTTTGAGAAGCCTGGCTAGAGGTTTATCAATTTTGTTTATTTTTTCAAAAAACCAACTCTTGGTTTCATTGATCTGCTCTACAGTTTTTTAGATTCTATATTGTTTATTTCTGCTCTGATCTTTATTATTTCTCTTCTTCTGGGTTTAGGCTGTCTTTGCTGTTCTGCTTATATTTCCTTTAGATGTGCCGTTAGATTTTGTATTTGGGATTTTTCTTGTTTCTTGAGATAGGCCTGGATTGCAATGTATTTTCCTCTCAGGACTGCCTTCGCTGCATCCCAAAGCGTTTGGATTGTTGTATTTTCATTTTCGTTTGTTTCCATATATTTTTTAATTTCTTCTCTAATTGCCTGGTTGACCCATTCATTCTTTAGTAGGGTGTTCTTTAACCTCCATGCTTTTGGAGGTTTTCCAGACTTTTTCCTGTGGTTGATTTCAAGCTTCATAGCATTGTGGTCTGAAAGTATGCATGGTATGATTTCAATTCTTATATACTTATGAAGGGCTGTTTTGTGACCCAGTATGTGATCTATCTTGGAGAATGTTCCATGTGCACTCGAGAAGAAAGTATATTCTGTTGCTTTGGGATGCAGAGCTCTAAATATATCTGTCAAGTCCATCTGATCTAATGTATCATTCAGGGCCCTTGTTTCTTTATTGACTGTGTGTCTAGATGATCTATCCATTTCTGTAAGTGGAGTGTTAAAGTCCCCTGAAATTACCACATTCTTATCAATAAGGTTACTTATGTTTGTGAGTAATTGTTTTATATATTTGGGGGCTCCTGTATTTGGCACATAGACATTTATAATTGTTAGCTCTTCCTGATGGATAGACCCTGTAATCATTATATCATGCCCTTCTTCATCTCTTGTTACAGCCTTTAATTTAAAGTTTAGTTTGTCTGATATAAGTATGGCTATTCCAGCTTTCTTTTGACTTCCAGTGGCATGATAAATAGTTCTCCATCCCCTCACTCTCAATCTGAAGGTGTCCTCAGGTCTAAAATGAGTCTCTTGTAGACAGCAAATAGATGGGTCTTGCTTTTTTATCCATTCTGATACCCTATGTCTTTTGGTTGGCACATTTAATCCATTTACATTCAGTGTTATTATAGAAAGATATGGGTTTAGAGTCATTGTGATGTCTGTAGGTTTCATGTTTGTAGCGATGTCTCTGGTACTTTGTCTCACAGGATCCCCCTTAGGATCTCTTGTAGGGCTGGTTTAGTGGTGACGAATTCCTTCAGTTTTTGTTTGTTTGGGAAGACCTTTATCTCTCCTTCTGTTCTAAATGACAGACTTGCTGGATAAAGGATTCTTGGCTGCATATTTTTTTCTGTTCATCACATTGAAGATCTCCTGCCATTCCTTTCTGGCCTGCCAAGTTTCAGAAGAGAGATCAGTCACAAGTCTTATAGGTCTCCCTTTATATGTAAGAGCACATTTATCCCTCGCTGCTTTCAGAATTTTCTCTTTATCCTTGTACTTTTCCAGTTTCACTATGATATGTCATGCAGAAGATCGATTCAAGTTACGTCTGAAGGGAGTTCTCTGTGCCTCTTAGATTTCAATGCCTTTTTCCTTCCCCAGATCAGGGAAGTTCTCAGCTATGATTTCTTCAAGTACATCTTCAGCACCTTTCCCTCTCTCTTCCTCCTCTGGAATACCAATTATGTGTAGAATATTTCTCTTTAGTGCATCACTTAGTTCTGTAATGTTCCCCTCATACTCCTGGATTTTTTTTATCTTTTTCTCAGCTTCCTCTTTTTCCATAATTTTATCTTCTAGTTCACCTATTCTCTCCTCTGCCTCTTCAATCCGAGCCGTGGTTGTTTTATTTTGCAGCTCATTTATAGCATTTTTTAGCTCCTCCTGGCTGTTCCTTAGTCCCTTGATCTCTGTAGCAATAGATTCTGTGCTGTCCTTTACACTTTTTTCAAGCCCAGCGATTAATTTTATGACTATTATTCTAAATTCACTTTCTGTTATATTGTTTAAATTGTTTTTGATCAGTTCGTTAGCTGTCGTTATTTCCTGGAGATTCTTTTGAGGGGAATTCTTCCGTTTGGTCATTTTGGATAGTCCCTGGAGTGGTGCGGAACTGCGGGGCACTTCTCCTGTGCTGTCTTGAATAACTTGCGTTGGTGGGTGGGGCCGCAGTCAGACCTGATGTCTGCCCCCAGCCCACCACTGGGGCCACAGTCAGACTGGTGTGTACCTTCTCTTCCCCTCTCCTAGGGGCGGGATTCACTGTGGGGTGGCGTGCCGTGGCCCATCTGGGCTACTTGCACACTGCCAGGCTTATGGTGCTGGGGATCTGGCGTATTAGCTGTGGTGGATCGGCAAGGTGCACAGGGGCGGGAGGGGCAGGCTCAGCTAGCTTATCCTTCCGTGATCAGCTTCTGGAGGGGCCCTGCGGCACCGGGAGGGAGTCAGACCCGCCGCCAGTGGGATGGATCCACAGAAGCACAACGTTGGATGTTTGCGCGGTGCAAGCAAGTTCCCTGGCAGGAACCGGTTCCCTTTGGGATTTTGGCTGGGGGATGGGCGAGGGAGATGGCGCTGGCGAGTGCCTTTGTTCCCCACCAATTTGAGCTTTGTCGTCCGGGGCTCAACAACTCTCCCTCCCGTTGTCCTCCAGCCTTCCCGCTCTCTGAGCAGAGCTGTTAACTTATAACCTTCCAGATGTTAAGTCCTGCTTGCTGTCTGAACACACTCCGTCCAGCCCCTCCGCTTTTGCAAGCCAGACTCGGGGGCTCTGCTTGCCCGGCGGGCTGCCCTTCTGCCCTGACTCCCTCCCGCCAGTCTGTAGCACGCACTGCCTCTCCGCCCTTCCTACCCTCTTCCATGGTCCTCTCGTCTATGCTTGGCTCCGGAGACTCCGTTCTGCTAGTCTTCTGGCAGTTTTCTGGGTTATTTAGGCAGGTGTAGATGGAATCTATGTGATCAGCAGGATGCGGTGAGCCCGGCATCCTCCTACGCCGCCATCTTCCCTGTGGATGACTTTAATACTCCACTTACAGTAATGGAGAGATGACCTAGGCAGAAAATTAATAAAGAAACAACGGTCTTGAATGATACCCTGGACCAGATGGAGTTGACAAATATATTCAGAACTTTTTATCCAAAAGCAGCAGAATACACATTCTTCTCGAGTGCACATGGAATATTCTCCAAAATAGATCACATACTGGGTCACAAAGCAGCCCTAAATAAATATAAAAGGATTGAGATCATACCATGAATATTTTCAGATCACAATGCTATGAAACTTGAAATCAACCACAAGACAAAATTTGGAAAGCCTCCTAATGCATGGAGGTTAAAGAACATCCTACTAAAGAATCAGTGGGTCAATTAGGCAGTTAAAGAAGAAATTTAAAAATATATGGAAGCAAATGAGAATGAAAATAAAACATTCCCAACCCTTTGGGATGCAGCAAAGGCAGTCCTAAGAGGAAAATACACTGCAATCCAGGCCTATCTCAAGAAACAAGAAAAGTCCCCAAAACAGAATCTACCCTCACACCTAAAGGAACTAGAAGCAGAGCAGCAAAGAAACCCCAAAGCCAGCAGAAGAAGAGAAATAATAAAGATTAGAGCAGAACTAAACAATATGGAATCCAAAAAAACCCAAAAAACAAAAAACACAGTAGAACAGATCAATTAATCTAAGAGGTGGTTTTTGGAAACAATAAACAAAATTGATAAAACCCTAGCCAGACTTCTCAAAAAGAAAAGAGAGAGAACCCAAATAGATAAAATCACAGATGAAAGAGGAGAGATCACAACCAACACCACAGAAATACAAACAATTATTAGAGAATACTGTGAAAAATTATATGCCAACAAACTGGACAATCTGTAAGAAATTGGACAAATTCCTAGACACCCACACACTACCAAAACTCAAACTGGAAGAAATAGAAAATTTGAACAGACCCACAACCAGTGAAGAAATTGAATCAGTTATCAAAAATCTCCCAACAAATGAGTCCCAACAAATGGGCCAGATGGCTACCCAAGGGACTTCTACCAGACATTTAAAGCAGAGTTAGTACCTATTCTTCTCAAGCTGTTCCAAACAATAGAAATGGAAGGAAGGCTTCTGGACTAATTCTATGTAGCCAGCATTACCTCGATTCCCAAACCAGACAGAGACCCCACTAAAAAGAATTACAGGCCAATATCCCCGATGAACATGGATGCAAAAATTCTCAACAAGATACTAGCAAATTGAATTCAACAGTATATTAAAAGAATTATTAACCATGATCAAGTGGGATTCATTCCTGGGCTGCAGGACTGGTTCAATATTCGCAAATCAATCAATGTGGTATATCACATCGATAGAAGAAAGGATAAGAACAATATGATCCTGTCAATAGATGCAGAAAAAGCATCTGACAAAATACAGCATCATTAGTAAAAACCCTCCAGAAAGTTGGGATAGAAGGAACATATCTTAACATCATCAAATCTACATATGAAAAGCCCAAGCTAATATCATCCTCAATGGGGAAAAACTGAGAGTTTACCCACTGAGATCAGGAATACAACAGGGATGTCTACTCTCACCACTGTTGTTTAATATAGTGTTGGAAGTCCTAGCCTCAGCAATCAGACAACAAAAGGAAATAAAAGGCATCCAAATTGGCAAAGAAGTCAAACTTTCATTTTTTGCAGATGACATGATACTCTACATGGAAAACTCAAAAGACTCCACCAAAAAACTAGAACTGATACATGAATTCAGCAAAGTCGCAGGATATAAAACCAATGTACGGAAATTGGTTGCATTTCTATACACCAAGAATGAAGCAATAGTAAGAGAAATCAAAGAATCGATCCCATTTACAATTGTATCGAGAACCATAAAATACCTAGGAATAAGTTTAACCAAAGAGGTAAAAGATCTGTATGCTGAAAACTGTAGAAAACTTATGAAAGAAATTGAAGAAGACACAAAGAAATGGAAAGGCATTCCAGGCTCATGGATTGGAAGAAAAAATATTGTTAAAATGTGGATAGTACCCAAAGCAATCTACACATTCAGTGTAATCCCACTCAAAATTGCACCAGCATTCTTCTCAGAGCTAGAACAAACAATCTTTCAAATTTGTAGGGAACCACATGAGACCCTGAATAGCCAAAGTAATGTTGAACAGGAAAACCAAAGTAGGAAGCATCACAATCCCAGACTTCAGCCTCTACTACAAAGCGGTAATCATCAAGACAGTATGGTATTGGCACAAAAATAGGCACATAGACCAGTGGAGTAGAATACAGAACCCAGAATTGGACTCACAAAGGTATGGCCAATTAATCTTTGATGAAGCAGGGAAGAGTATCCAAGGAAAAAAAGAAAGTCTCTTTGGCAAATAGTGCTGGAAGACCTGTACAGTAACAAGCAGAAGAATGAAACTGGACCACTCTCTCACACCATACACAAAAATAAACTCAAAGTGGATGAAGGGCCTAAATGTGAGACAGGAAACCATCAAAACCCTAGAGGGGAAAACAGTCAACAACCTCTTTGACCTCAGCCACAGCAACTTCTTACTTGATACGTCTCTGAAGGCAAGGGAGATAAAAGCAAAAATGAACTATTGGGACCTCATCAAGATAAAAAGTTTCTGCACAGCCAAGGAAACAATCAACAAAACTAAAAGGCAACTGATCGAATGGAAGACGATATTTACAAATGACATATCAGATAAAGGTTAGTATCCAAAATCTATAAAGAACTTACCAAGCTCAACACCCGACAAACAAACCAGTGAAGAAATGGACAGATGACATGAGCAGACACTTTTCCAAAGAAGACATCCAGATGGCCAGCAGACACATGAAAAGATGCTCAACATCGCTCATCATTAGGGAAATACAAATCAAAACCACACTGAGATACCACCTCACACAGGTCAGAGTGGCTAAAATTAACAACTCAGGAAACAACAGATGTTGGTGAGGATGTGGAGAAATGGGAGCCCTCTTGCACTTTTGGTGGGAGTGCAAACTGGTGCAGCCTCCCTGGAAAACAGTGTAGAGGTTCCTCAAGAAATTAAAAATAGAATTACCCTACAACCCAGCAATAGCACTACTAGGAATTTATCCAAAGGATGCAGGAGTGCTGATTCATAGGGGCACGTGTACCCCAATGTTTATAATAGCACTATCAACAATAGCCACATTATGGAAAGAGCCAATGTCCATCCACTGATGAATGGATAAAAAAGATGTGATACACACACACACACACACACACACACACACACACACACACACACCAGAATACTACCGGCAATGAGAAAGAATGAAATCTTGCCATTTGCAACAACATGGATGGAACTGGAGGGTATTATGTTAAGTGAAATAAGTCAGAGCAAGAGAGATATCATGTTTTCACTCATATGTAGAATTTGAGAAACTTAACCAAAGACCATGAGGGAAGGGAAGAGGAAAAAAATAGTTTCAAACAAAGAGGGAGGAAGGCAAACCATAAGAGACTCCTGAATACAGAGAACGACTGAGGATTGATGGGGAGACTGTGGGGGAGGGGAAAATGGGTGATGGGCATTGAGGAGGGTACTTGTTGGGATGAGTACTGGGTGTTGTATGTAAGCGATGAATCATGGGAATCTACTCTTAAAGCCAAGAGCACACTGTATGTTAGCTAACTTGACAATAAGTTATATTTTAAAAAAAAAAGCATTCTCTCTCTCTCTCTGCCCCTCTCCCATATGCACACACTCTGTCTCTCTCTCAAAAAAAAAGGCAACTCATGGGGCGCCTGGGTGGCTCAGTCAGTTAAGCATCTGACTGTTGATTTCACCTCAGGTCATGATTTCACAGTTTGTGAGCTCAAGCCCTGCATCAGGATCCATGCAACGGTGAGAAGCCTGCTTGGGATTCCCTCTCTCTGCTCCTTCCGCATGCCCTCTCTCTCACTCAAAATAAGTGCATTAATTTTTAAAAAAAGCAACTCAGAGCTTATGTTCTCTACTTATGCATTATACCATCTGACTGCCATGGCGTCAGCTCAGGCACACACACAATAATTCTTCCTCACTTCTGGCATCTGGTGATTTTCCTTTCTATTGAGCTTATCACTCAGTTGTTTAGGCTGAAAAGTTAGGAGTCATTCTTGGTCTTTTTTTTCCTTATGGCCCTAGCTCCACCACTTCCACTTCCCTGATTCAATTCATCACCAAATATTATTTTTATTGATATTTTAACTCAGTATAGAGTGTGTTTTGCATTGGAAATTGAAGGGGAATCTGGCTATTGTCATTCTATATTGCCAGTTCTCTCTTTATAGGGGGCACCTGGGTGGCTCAGTCGGCTAAGCGTTGGACTTTGCCTCAGGTCATGATCATGCTGTTCATGAGCCCTGTGTCAGGCTCTGTGCTGTTTGAGCTGTTTGAGCCCTGTGTCAGGCTCTGTGCTGACAGCTCAGAGCCTGGAACCTGCTTCAGATTCTGTGTCTCCCTCTTTCTCTGCCCCTCTCCAGCTCATGCTCTCTCTCTCTCTCTCTCTCTCTCTCTCTCTCTCTCTCTCAAAAATAAACATTCAAAAATAAAAAATAAAAACACTCATTCATGGGGTGCCTTGGTGGCTCCGTTGGTTGAGCATCCAACTCTCGATTTTGGCTCGGGTCATGGTCTCACAGTTTCGTGGGTTCAAGCCCTATGTTGGGCTCTGTGCTGACTGACAGCATGGAGCCTGCTGTCTCTCTGTCTCCCACTGTCTCTCTGTCCCTTCCCTGCTCTCATTCTCTCTGTCTCTCTCAAAATAGAAATAAAATAAACTTAAAAAAACCCACTCATTCAGGTTTTTGACCTTGACATTCCACCTTAGCTTTTTACAAAAGTTAAATCTCACTTTGTTAACTCCATTTGCCAATTTTCTATTTTCATCTTATTTACCTCTATAGTTTTTTTTTAACTCAAGTGTAATTAACATACAGTATTACATTAGTTTCAGGTGTGCAGCATAATGATTCAACCATTATTTTTAATTTAATATGTTTATTCTTCAAAATTCTTCTCCTTATGTTTTCTGTGACACCGTCATCTCATTTTTTCCCCACCTTATTGGCTCTTCCTTTTTTTTCTTTAAAATTGAGATATAATTGGCATATAACATTGTGTGAATTTAAGGTGTACAAAGTGTTGATTTGATACACTTATATATTGCAATACGATTACCACCATAGTGTTAACTAACAGCATCATCACATCACATAATGATCATTTCTTTTTTTGTGGTGAGAACACCAAGATTTATTCTCTTAGCAACATTCAAGTATATAGTATTGCTAACTATAATCACAATGCTGTGCCTTAGATGCCCAGAATTTATTCATCTTCTAATTGTAAATTAGTACCCTTGACCAGCCTCTTCCTAATTTCCTGGTAACCACCATTCTACTCTGTTTCTGAGTTCTGCTTTTTCAGATGTGAGACCTTATAAGTATTTGTCTTTCTCTGATTTATCTTACCAAGCATAGTGCTTGTCACTCTTTTGTCCCTAATGTCAGGATTTCCTTCTTTCTCATAACGGAATAATATTCCATTGTAGACCTAGCTCTTTTTTGGTCTTGTTTTCTGGCTCCTTCTTTTCTGACTGGATTTTATATTAGCATGATCCCAGGATCCATTCTGAGTCCCATTCTCTAAGCCTCTTCCCGAATCATCTTATTGCTTTAAATAATATTGCTGTTCTTTTGACTCCCCATGTATCTCATACTTAATATGTATAAAAAAGAATTCTTGCTGTCCAACGATCTTATTCTTTACCTAGGCTCTCTTACCTCAGTTTTCGACACCACTGTCCACTCAGCTGCTAAGTTCTAAACCTAGGAGTTCTTCATGGCCCCAGCTTCTCATTCAATTCATCAGTAAATACTCTCAGTCTTGGGGCACCTGGCTGGTGCAGTTGATAAAGCGAGCGACTTTTAATCTCTGGGTTGTAAGTTTGAGCCCCACAATCAGGTGTAGAGATTGCTTAAAAATAAAATCTTAAATTAAAAAAAAATTTTAAAAATACTTCCAGTTTTATTCTCCAAACACGTCCTATGTTTGTCCACTTCTTGTTCTCATCACTGTTACCCTTGCTGAAGCCACTGTCATCTTTTTCTCTGAACTAGCTTCCTAACTGCTTGATCTTCCAGAGAGTCTGTTCTCTATACAGTAGTAGAGTGATCCTTTTACACATTGGTAATGAGATAATTTCACTCCCTGCCCCTTAAACCTTCCAAAGGTTTTCCATTGGAATTAAAACCAAAACCAAAACAAAACAAAAAACCCCACAAAATTTCTTTCCATGGTCTGCAGTAGTAGATTGAAGAGAAAGTAAGATCCAGGGAACGATGTTCGGGGGAGATGTAGAGCAAAAGCTATTTTGGTTTTATGGTTTAATTCATGGTTTAATCAGTTGGAGTTGTTTATGAATTCAGACTTCTGTAAATCTATAAGTCAATGAAAATGACTCTTTATATTGGTTATTCAGCAGTGGGTCACTATAAGTTCTTGAAATATTTCAGAATCCTCAAAGAAACACTAATTTTGGTGTTCAATATTTTATTGTGTTTTAATATTTGAAAATTGGCAATCATTTATAACGTATTTGTTATTCTTCTTAGCCATAAAAACCTTAATTCCTGACTGTTCCAGGTAATAGTTTAACTGTACTAACTTCTTGGACAAGGGTGTTGTAAAACTTGTGTGTGATCTACCTTTCAGTATTGCCTGATGCTATTGAAAACCTCCATAATCTCAGCAAAGGGAAGATGAAGATTTCTCACCTGTGGACCACTCTGTCTAACTTGAATAGTAACTTGAAAAAAAATGAATTCCTAGCTGTGCTGAAATTAACAACAGTGGATGGTAAGTATTCCAAATATTACAATTAAAAGATACATAAGACTGTCGGTCTGCCTTTCGTCAATCTTTTTTTTTTCCTTGTATCTTGTACTTGGTTGATATGCCAATATATACACTTAGAAAATATAAAGAAACCTCAGATTGTTTGGTTGTCCAACAGAAAAAATGTTAATATCTAATTTATTGTTACTCTAAATTGATCAAATATGCATTGATTACCTTCAAGTTGTGTAACATGTAACTGGAAAATGGCATATCCCGTGAACACAGAGGGGACTGTTAGGAAATGTTAAGAGATCTATTCCCGTTTTTTTATTAACATGACTTCAGATATCCATACTGTAAAATAGACTTTGTGGTGGCCACCACCACTACTAAGTTAGCAAGTAAAAAAAGATTCAAACAAAACAAAAATGAGTTTACAAAGTAAAACAAAGACCATGGACTATAATTTTTCTTAAAAAATTTTTTTTTAGCATTTATTTCTGAGAGAGAGAGAGACAGAGAGACAGAGCAGGAGTGGGGGGAGGGGCAGAGAGAGAGGGAGACACAGAATCAGAAGCAGGTTCCAGGGTCTGGGCTGTCAGCACAGAGCCCGTTGTGGGCCTCAAACTCATGAACCATGAGATCATGACCTGAGCCGAAGTCGGACGCTTAACCAACTGAGCCACCCAGGCACCTCTACAGTTTTTCAAATAAGACTATTATTTACTGCTGATGTTCTGCATGTAGGAGACAGGTAGTACACAACCACAGGTGAACATTTCCACTCCTTCGTATTTTTCATACCTTGAAGTTACAAATGTACTGTTACACTCTTTTATGTGAAATGTTTATGCAAAACTAGCCTCGTAACAAGAGCATGCTGTCTACGGTCTTTGTCAAAGAACTGTCTTTCCCTGTGAGGATTACTTACCCCTTTTTCTTCATTAAGCTCCTGTTTAAGTGAGACTGGTAATTTTGAACTTTAAGTGTGTTGGTTGTTTTGTTTATTAACATATTTGAGATGAAGAGGGTTGATGAAAATATGATACTACCTGATAATAGCGATTTTTTTCCCTCTCTTTTACTGAGACCTTTTATTGGACCTTCAGTACAATGTGATTTAATTCCTATTTTAATGCAGTGGTTTGCAAAGTTTTGAACCTTGTTATTTTTGGTTTTGTATTTATATTTGGTGCTGGTAAAGCAGTAGAATCCTTTTCTTCTAAATGAAATCTTACAGAGTCCCTCAATATATAAATCATAAAAGTTGAGTTTCTCTGAATAAAGTGGGGGAAATGACCAAGTGAACTGCTTAAGTATTTCAACAGAGCTTTAGAAACGTGAGAAAGAACGTAAGCATTCCCGACCTAGGATCCTCTTTTTGACCATGGTGTATGTTAAAAAAGGAAAAAGGCTGGGAGGGTGGGGGTGTGCCTGAATGGCTCAATCAGTTAACTGTCCAACTCTTGATTTCAGCTCAGGTCATGATCTCACAGTCGTGGACTCGAGCCCCTTGTCTGGCTCTGTGCTGACAGGATGGAGCCTGCTTGGGATTCTCTCTCTCCCTCTCTCTCTTCCCCTCCCCCCCCCCTCAAAATAAATAAATAAACTGAAAAAAAATGTTTTTCTTGCAGAAGATGATGAAGTACAAATAGAAGAATTTGGACAAGTGGTAAAGGATATTCGTGATGCCTCCAGGTTAAAAGGTAACTAGTAAATTATTTGTGACTGTTAAATTTACTTTTATTGAATGGATGTCTTTGTGTTTTGTTTTTTAGAATTTCTAGTTCTGTTAATTTCTGCTTACCATGTTGGCATTGATCTGTTTTAAGGCAGGCAAAACTTGATTTTGATTAAAAGTTGGCAGCATCCATGATGAAAGAAAAATGCCTTTTTCTGGAATGGGGCCTGTGTAACCTATTTTAAATCCCTTTTTTTGTTGTTGTTATTTGTGTGTGTGTGTGTGTGTGTGTGTGTGTGTGTGTGTGTTTTGTTCTGGACTTTATGTAAAGTCAGATACTAGCTTTACAATTTTTCAGATATGAAAATTTTCTATACCATTTTTAGCCTCAGACTTAGGACTCTACCCTGTGTAAAGGCTTATATATTATAGAATTTCTCAGAAATCTTCTACCTCTTCCTTTAGTAGACATTCCTCATGTTCCTTTCTTTGGATTTTGTTAACATACAAGAGTGACCATGTGCATTTTGGTACCATGGCTATTTCCTACCACTTGACTTCCATTTTTGCTTAAAAGTTAAATCATAGACCTAAAACCAATGGAGATCATACTCATGGAGTTTGTGTACTTTTCTATTGGGAAAATAAGTTTAAAACTTAATTATCACTGGTAATTTATTTGAATAACATTCAAATGACTGTTTGGTCAATGAGCGCTGTCAGGAGAAGAATAACAACATAGGTATATGTTTAGGAAAACGGAAGCGGAGTCATTTCTGGGTGTAAAGAAGTAGATAGATACTTTTCAGATTTTTCATAACCACTCTGCCCTGGTATAAAATTTTTAACATCATTGTTTCTCTTTTAGGTTAAGAAAAGTACTTAATAATTCCCTGTTGACATATAAATATGTTACCTGGGTCACGTAACATAATTAGCATCAATATAGTATAGTGAAATAGATTAGCCGTGCTATAGGAAACAATGCACACAGGTAGAAAAGAACATGGGCTATGGAGTTTGATACATGGTGGTTTGTGGGTTTTTGACTTACCAGCTGGGTAGTCTCTGTAGGTCATTCTGGTTTCCTCATCTTTAAAACAAGGAAGCTAATAAAATCACGTTTCTCCTAGAGTTGTCAGGATCAACTGCAAAAACACATATAAAGCACATAATCTAATTATTAGGCACATACTATATACTTGGTAAATGGTAGTTAATTTTGAAATCAGAAAACAGAGTTCAGAAAGACTGGTATTCAGGACAGATAACTTTTTATGTGGAGGAAGGAAAAAAAAAATGGAAACTAAACCATTGAGAAAGGAGAACAGTGAAAAAGGAGAAAGGTGTAGTTTAGGTACCTGAATCTGGGAGCTGGTCATAATGATTGGGGGTTGACACTGGAATCTGTCAGCCAGTGCAAGAAAAGGCCAATAATTACAGGGAAGAGTGAGGAAGGGCCACCCTGGAAGAAAAGTGTTAACATAGCAGGCCTGAAACTGCTCTTTTTAGAAAAGTCTCCTTGCAAGGTTGACTGTCATATGCTCAGACTGTTCCCTTCATTACTGACTGATAAGGTTAGTTCACTGTGCCTGGACTATTTGTTGACAAACTTGGAGGGGCTGAGAAAACAGGCATATTGTGGATCAAGTTCTATGCTTTCCTTCAGTATACACACAGTTTTAAGGGATTATGGTCAGTGTCTGATCTTGTAGTTGAAGATTTTAGAGGTTGGGCAGGCAGTTCTAGGTATTGATGAGGATTAAGGATAGCCATTGATCTGGATGACTTTGGAAAGGAAGTGAAAGTTTTTGGAGTTGAGAGGTCAAGGTCATTCTTATTGTCATCAGATGATAATGGGAAATGGGGCTAAGGGAGGATTATGAGCAGGGTGACCAAAGATCCTCCAAGAAGGTGAAAGAGTGATCAGAAAGTCAGTAGATGATGGTGTCCGGAGGGTAGTGTAGGTCAATGACAGGCCTGAATCTCAGGGGAGGGATAGGTTTGATTGAAGGTGGAACTAAAATAGCCAGACAGCAGAATCTTAGGAGTGTTTCTCTGCTTCCTGGTCCTATGTGGAGCATGGGAGGATGAGCAGACTCCTCTTAAGGTGTCTGTGCAAAGAAACCATATTTTAAAGGGAACCAAGCTTTAGGTAAAACAAGCAGAGCTGATACAGGTTTTTAGGTGACTGTCATTTGCAGTTGCCTCGCTGAGATGTTAGGGGGACAGAAAGTGAAGCGGGATCGAAGGTACTAAGAAGCTGTGATTACTGTTTGCAGCTATTCCTGAAGGCTTAATAATAATAATAATAATAATAATAATAATAATAGTAACTTTATTGCTATTAATATGACACTTAGTGTTTGCTATATACCTAATGTTGTTTTAAGTGTTTTTCATACATCATATATTTAATCTCCATATTAACTGTGTGAGGTAGATAGTATTATTAAATTATTTTAGATATAAGACTACTGAATTTGATAGAGGGGTTAAATAGTAATAATTTGCTCAAGGTCAGATAGTTTCAGGTCACAAATCCTGGAGCCAGGATTTGAATGTACTTAACACCGCCTCCTTTGAAAGGGCTGGAAATAAAGCAAAATTCCAGATGCCAGAGTACAACTGGATCTTGGTAGAATTGAAAAGAAAAGGTGAGTGAGTCTTTGTGATACTTGTGTTTACAATTTTACATTTCTCATGATTCTGAAATCTATTTCACTTCCACCAGGATGAGTTAATTTTGTTTGCTACCATTAGAGCTCTAGTTTAAAATAACTACTTTGTGTCATTGCAGTGAAAAATTCAGCCATAGCAACCATTTTGGTTGTGCCAATTTTATATTAGCACCAAAGAAACATGGCAGACCAAGCATATTGTTTTGCTGGACTTAGAATTTCCTGAGGGCTGGATTCTTCACTGAGATTTCTTATTCAAGAGGTGATCATAAATCATGGACTACCACTGACAAAAGTCTTGAGTGATGGCTACTGTTGTTTTTTAAGTCAGAGGTTAGTTCAATTACCGAATCACTTTTTTCTGTTTCTAGAGTTACAAGACATTGTCTTAGCTCTTGATGGGCTTGAAGGTGACATGATATCTGGGAAGAACTTGGAGAGCTTTCTAGGCAATATTGGGATTAAGTCACCTGAAGAAGAGGTAGAGAAAATTCTTCAGTCAGATCTTGTTTCTGGTAAGCATTTAAATATTATTATCCATTTTTTTGTATTGGGTAGGAGTAACTGAAGAAAGTGTGCAAGGTTTTTGTTCAAGCGAATAGGGCTCCTTTGAGCTAATATCTATAGGTATTTGCTTGTATTGCTGTAAATGTCCTTAAAGAGGAGACTTTCTTTTAAAGTCCTTTTTTACAGTTAATGAGAATACTCTTAGCAAGCAGGTAGAAATTTTGTGGGGGAGTGGGCTCATTGGTATCCACTCTCTTTAGATAGATCTTGATTTAGTGACTAACACATAGTTTGGAAATTCCAGCTCTGTGAATAGAAAACCTAGCTTTGCTGGTTTGTACCAAGTAAAGTTATTGGACTTACAACTTTCTTAGTAGGTTAGTTGCCTTACAGGTAGAATCAGAACTAGCGTATCTACAATCTTGTAAGGTTAATTGCAAGGCACAGTGGGTGAAAATGAATCCCAAGTATCTTGTATGTAAAGTAAAGAAATTGTATGCTGGTTTTGATTTTCATATGAGCTTTTTAATATTACGTTTTCCAGGGATTCTTGTCTGTTCCCCTCCCCTCTCTCTCTTACAGATGACAACGTGGTGAATGTTAAAGACTGTATGAGGGCTTTGAAGGACACTCAGAAATTTTCCACTTTTGTTGGTAAGAACTTTATGGTAAAACTGTTGAATGGCAAACAACACAGGACTCATTCAGAGGTCACGTAGCCAAACATTATATTTGGTGCTCAGATCTTCTTTGTAGTATCTGTGCCAAATGTTTGTTTCATCTACATTTGAACTCTTCCAGTTATGGCAAACTTGATTACATTTGTTTTTCATTTAAGAATTTGTATTTGAATGGAAAAGATTGGGAAAATGACAAGGTTATGATGTTTTCCAATAGCTAAAGTAAGGACATTTTATTATATAATAATGGTAATTTTGAAACTGTTATAAAAAAATTTAGTGACCAGAAATGTAAGAGATATAAAGTGCAAGGCTCATGTAATGTCACCTTCTGGAAATATCCCTGTAAAAGTGTGGTAAATATCCCTTTAGCCTTTTTTATTTGAATCTATGAATATTTGTGTATTCTGATATTATTTAAAAATTAGACGCACTTGGGTGGCTCAGTTGGTTAAATGTCTGATTTTGGCTCAGGTTATGATCTCATGGTTTGTGAGTTCAAGCCCCACATTGGGCTCTCTGCTGTCAGCACAGAGCCCACTTCAGATCCTCTGTTTTCTTCTCTCTCTGCCCCTGCTTGTTCTCTAAATAAATCAATCAATTAATTAATAATTAACTAATTAAAATAAAATTACCATGGGGGCGCCTGGGTGGCTCAGTCGGTCAAGCGTCCGACTTCAGCCCGGGTCACGATCTCGCGGTCGGTGAGTTCGAGCCCCGCGTCAGGCTCTGGGCTGATGGCTCAGAGCCTGGAGCCTGCTTCCGATTCTGTGTCTCCCTCTCTCTCTGCCCCTCCCCCGTTCATGCTCTGTCTCTCTCTGTCTCAAAAATAAATAAAACGTTAAAAAAAAAATTTAAAATAAAATTACCATGTCCATAATATTCCACGACTTGCAGGTTTAAAGAAATTAACAGTGTATCTTAGATATTGTTCCATGTTCCATTGTATCATAAACAACCTCATTCTTTTTTTTTTTTTTTTTTTTTCAACTTTTTTTTTATTTATTTTTGGGACAGAGAGAGACAGAGCATGAACCGGGGAGGGGCAGAGAGAGAGGGAGACACAGAATCGGAAACAGGCTCCAGGCTCCGAGCCATCAGCCCAGAGCCTGACGCGGGGCTCGAACTCACGGACCGCGAGATCGTGACCTGGCTGAAGTCGGACGCTTAACCGACTGCGCCACCCAGGCGCCCCGCAACCTCATTCTTTTTAAAGACTGCAATAATATTCCATTTGGGGGATGTACTGTCATTTTATCCACAACACTTTTGATGATATTTGCCAATTAAAAATCTGAAAATTTGCCAATTTTTCACCACTGAAACATTTTGATGAGCATTGTTGTATGTATATATGTGCATAAAGTTCTCCTGGGGGATAAAACCCTCAGAAGTCACACTGCTAGACTGAAATATATGCAGATGTGAGATGTTAACAGCTACTGCTTAATTATCCTCCAAAAAGTTTGTAAAAATTCACACTTTTATCAGTAATGGATATTATTTATTGAAAATTCTGCTGGTAAAAGAATTCTATTATTGTTTTAATATGCATGTCTTTAATGACTAGTGAGGTAAAACATTTTTCATATGATTGTCGAATATGCTTTTCTTTTATTTTAATTAGATTGTCTTTTTCATATGAATTTATAAATAGCTCTTTTTTTTTTTTAAATAGCTCTTTATATATAAGGGACATTAATGTTCTGTCTTGTCTATTGCCATTTTTTTTCTAGTTTATTATTCATCTTTGACTTTGATTTTGGTGGACTGCTTATTGCCATCCTCTGTTTTATTTTGTCAGTTTTGGTAATTTTTATTCTCCTAGGAAATTTATTTTATTCAAGTGTTTTTTGGGAATATTAGTACAATCCTATGCAGTGATAATTCTTTTGATTTTTTTGTGTCTGGTTATTTTCTCATTCTTAAATTTGTATATATATATTTGTGTGTGTGTGTGTGTGTGTATATATGTGTGTATATATACACACATATATACACACATATATATATATATATCTTCTTCTAGATTTCCTAGCAGATCTTTTAATTATCTCTCTTTTTAAAGCTCTACATCTTAGATTTATCTTTAGTGTTTCTATTTGTAGTAAAAAAAAAATTCTGCTTTTATCTTTAGGATGTCCTTTCTATTGTTCCCTTTTGTCCATTTTGTAGTTTTTCTAAGTTGTTTAAATTATGAACTTACTTTTTTCTTCTTACTGAGAAATAAATGTTTAAGACTATCAATTTTCATTTCAGTAAGACTTTGGTTTATCAAAGTCTTTATTCTTGTTTTTTTCTAAGCATATTCAGTTGTATTTTGATTTTCTCCTTGATGTAAGAGTTGCCTAAGAGAAAAACCTTAAATTTGAAAGCAATTATTTGAAAAATTTTAAATGAATTTAAAAATTTTAAATTTGAATTTGAATTTCATTATTGTCCTCTCTTTGTTGTTTATTTTTAGTTTACTGTGGTCAGAGAATGAGGTCTATAGTAGAGGATTTGATAGTTTCTGTGTTAATTAGATACGGAGTTTTTTCGATTTTTACATGTTTATTTAAAAACCGCATTAGGGGTGCCTGGGTGGCTCAGTTGGTTGAGCGTCCGACTTTGGCTCAGGTCATGATCTCGCGGTTTGTGAGTTCGAGCCCCGTGTCGGGCTCTGTGCTGACAGCTCAGAGCCTGGAGTCTGCTTCAGATTCTGGGTCTCCCTCTCTCTCTGCCCCTCTCCCACTCATGCTCTGTCTCTCTCTGTCTCAGAAATAAACATTAAAAAAAAATTAAAAAAACACATTAGTGGGCTTCAGGGACAGGCTAATCGTAAGGGACACTCATCCTACTGTTTGTCTTGGAAATCCTTATGACTCTTTGAAGCAGCGCATTCCATAATTTTTGGACAGCTGTAGAACTAGTCAATTGTTCCACATATTTGATGGAAATCCTGCCTTATAATTCCATTCCCAAACTTAACATTTGGACTCTTCCCCGTCAGTAGCCCTCCAGGGATGGGAGGAGAGCTCTTATATTTTCTTTCTTTTATGTTGAATCATCTTTTCTCTGGACTCAGATTTCCTTTCAACCATTCCTCACATGGCCTATTTTTGAAACTTCTTACCAATGACTAATGACTAACTCATGGAACAACATAATATATTAAATTATACTTTCACATAAATTAGCTAATTTTAAAGTAATTTATTATATATTTCTCTTAATGAATTCTGAAAGATTATTTTTTTAGACATGTACTTTAGAAATGTGAAGAGGTTTTTGTTTGTTTTAATTAAGGGGGGGGTGGTCAGTCATGGATTTCCTAGTTCAGATGTTTGATATTATCATGCTAAACATAATAGGCTTTGCTGATTCTCTAAATTGGGTAAAGTGAGCTGACAGGAGCAAGGGGTGTAGGGAAAGAAAGTAGAAAGGGAAGGATTGGAGTTTGGGAGCAGGTGTGACGAATGGAGGGTATTTTTTATGAAATGGTGAGCTCGTTAATAGAATCACTAGAGAAACTTTGGCATACTTTTTTGTTCATAAAGGAATAGCCCACGCAGAACCCAGAGTTTTAACAAAATAATTTTAAGAATAAAGATAAGGGGCTATAGAAAACTATAGTGGAGAACGGATTGCTCTACCTTTTTAAATGGCCACATGTGGGTAGTGGCTGCCATTTTGGACAGTGCAAAACTGGAAGAATCCATCAGTTTTACTGTTATGTTCCAAAAATTTAGATCCATGGACTGAATTACATGTTGCATGTATATTCTCTGTGTTTGTAGTATTGAATGACATCATCGGTACATTGGAATGTATGGAAGAAAGTGATCAGTCTGGCAAGGACAACTATGCAGATGTACTTGGAAACACCAATAGAATTTATTTCACTGATAATAGTTTTCAAGAAGTGTTGGATGATTCCTTGCTCGACGGTGAGTTGATTGAGCAGATAACCAGCAACTTGTAATAAAAATTTCTTCTAAAATTTTATCCAAGGTTTTAAAATATTTTACCAAATACTAATTAATTAAATCTTAATACTTAGTTCCTAAATACTACTGTAAATGTATTGAAATGCAATTTACTACAGATCAGATTTAGAGATATATCTTATATTCTATATTCACGGAGATTTAGTTATTACAGTATCAAATTCCTGGATGATCTCTTGGACTGCATTGTAAACTTGGTCTGAAAGTATTTATATATGTTGTCATATGGCTTTAAAATGTTTCTTTCTAGAGTAATTTCATTTCAAAGTTAATCCCTTTCCTTTTATGAATTTTAGAGAGGTCCTAATAGTTGTCTAGCTTTCTTTTTCTTTTAGGTGACAGGCTCTTTGAAAAATACAAGTTATTGTTGAACAATTAAACCATTGGTCTATATAACATTCTGTGTAAGTGTTGATCTGGCTATTTGCTCTATTTACAAAGAATTTACCTGATCCATCCATATTCTTATCTGGGATATACCCAGATGGGTTTTATCAATACTTGGAAAGCCATCCCCTGCCTTTAAATTTAACTTCAGCTAAAAAATGAGATCAGATCTGTGTCTCAGGGAAAACTGGCAATCTGCAAAGACAGTTTAGATTGTCAAAACTGATGGGGGAGGAATGCTGGGATCTGGTGAGTAGAGGTGAGGGATGCTACTAACCACCCTATAATGTATAGGACAGCACTCCCCCACATAATTAGCTGGCCCCAAATGTAATTTTGCTCAGGTTGAGAAATTCTGTTTTAGAGTTATCTTGTAAAATTGCCAAACCTACTATTTTGAAAGTACTTTTTAATAGGTTAGTTATATTTTTTTAATCCTGCTTGGATCACATTTTAAAAATTAATGTAAATATAATGTATCTTGATTCTAACCTCCTTTTGCTTCAAGGTAATACCTGTACTAGTTGTGAGTTATTCTAAACTGCTCTCTAACTGCGATGTGGTCCATCTATGCAAATGGACATATTTTGTTTCTATCACTTGTCCCTCAAATAGATCTCTGTATCAATTTGCATTTGTGTAGAAAATGTATAGGATGAAGCGTATAACTGCACCTTGTCCTTAGGAAAAGCTCCAGAATTAGATAGATAGGTAGGCAGGCAGGACTAAAAAAGGACAATTCAGACTAATAATTAAACACGTTATTGAATATATGAGCCTGGGGATTAAGCTGTTCTCTTAGGGATAAAGGAAGCATTTGTAACATTAGAATCTCAGCCACAGTTAAGAAGCTTGGTGGAGCTTGACGAATCCATGGAGTCTAAGAAGTAAGAGGAAGATGAGTAGAGAACGTTATTCTGGAAGCTAGTGGAGGATTTTGAGAAGAAGGGGATGGTCAATGCTAAATGTTATTGAGAAATGAAGTATGTAATTTATCCATTGGTTTTCTTCCAAACTGGGTAAAATCAGGATGCTGTTCCTTATGGCATAATCTCTCTATTTAAATTTGCAGACTTTAGGAAAGAGGCTTTGTCTTCAAATCTGAAACTACCAACAGCAGATGGTAAGGACTTTATATATGTATACAAGAAAGCATTCCCTATGAAGGAGTTATTTTTTAGGATCATTGCCAGGTGCCAATGGATTCCTAGTCCATTCTTCCCACTCCAGCCAGAGTAATTTTTTTTTTTTCAAAAAAGTAATCTGATTGTGTGATGTCCCCCTATTTTCAACTCTTTAAACATTTTTCATTGTTGTTAAAGATCAAAATCCTGCATGTCCTAGCTCTCTGGTATAATTTTGTACCATTACCCTTGCTTTCTGCATTTTCAAGTACAATGGCTTTCTTTCATTTCCTTAGAACTCCAACTACAAAGCTTTTGCGTATTTTGTTCCCTGGAATAGTTTTCCCTGACACTCTTTGCCTAGTTAATGTTTACTCATCTTTCAAATGAGTGATGGGGTGCCTGGGTGACTCAGTTGGTTAAGTGTCTCACTTTGGCTCAGGTCATGATGTCGTAGTCTGTGAGTTTGAGCCCTGTGCTGAGCTTTGTGCTGACAGCTCAGAGCACGGAGCCTGCTTCAGATTCTGTGTCTCCTTCTCTGTCTCAAAAATAGACATTAAAAAAAAAATTGAATGAATGTCAATTTCCTCTAGGGAGCCTGTCATTATCTGCTAGTCGAGGTCAGCTTCTTTTATTATAAGCTTTCATTAAACTATGTCTTTTTCATAGCATTTACTTCATACTATAAATACCCATTAATATTTTTTTAAATGACACTAGAAATGCTCAATATATTTTAGCTTATATAGTGACAAAAGTAGGAGCATCTGACTGGTTCAGTTGGTAGAACATGCAACTCTTGACCTCAGGGTCATGAGTTCAAGCCCCATGTTGGGTGTAGAGCTTACTTAGGAAAAAAAGTAGCAAAAATATTAGAGAACTTTGAATTATCTTAATTCATTAAGACCAAAATAATATAATTTCTCATTAAACTTTTTTTATTTGAGTACGGTGGACACACAATGTTATATTCGTTTCAGGTGTAGTGATTCTCTATACATTTTGCTATGCTCACCACAAACATAGCTATTTGTCACCATACAACAATATTACAATATCACTGACTATATTCCCTTTCCTGTGCCTTTTATTCCCATGACATAGTCATTACATTCCTGGAAACCTGTATCTCCTACTCTCCTTTACCCCTTTTACCCATTATCCCCCTTTCTCTCCGGCCACCATCAGTTTGTTCCTGTATTTATAGGTCTGATTTTGCTTTTCTTTTTTTTATTTGTTTTTTAGATTCCACATATGAGTGCAATCATATGGTGTTTGTCTTTCTCAGTCTGACATATTTCACTTAGTATAATACCCTCTAGGTCCATCCATGTTGTTGCAAATGGCAAAAAAAATCTCATTCTTTTCCATGGTTTTGTCAAATTCCATAATATACCACATCTTTATTCATTCACCTATTGATAGATAGTTGAGATACTTCCATATCATGGCTGTTGTAAATAATGCGGCAATAAACATATAGGGGTGCATATACCTTTTTGAGTTAGTGTTTTTGTTCTCTTTGGGTAAATACCCAGTAGTGGAATTATTGGGTCAAATAGTATTTCTGTTTTTACTTTTTGAGGAACCTCCATACTGTTTCCACATCAGCTGTACCAATTTACATTCCACCAACATTGCACAAGGGCTGCTTTTTCTCCACGTCCTCGCCAGCACTTGTTACTTCTTATGTTTTTGATTTTAGTCATTCTGACACGTGTAAGGTGATATCTCATTGTTATTTTGATTTGCATTTCCCTGAGATTGGTGATGAATATCTTTTCGTGTGTCTGTTGGCCATCTGTATGTCTTCTTCAGAAAAATGTCTATTTAGGTCTTCTGCCCATGTTAAAATCTGGTTGTTTTCTAGTCACATTTTTGATTATTTGGTTAATGATTCTTTTTCTTACGTGCCTGGAAGCATCATTGGGCCAAGAACCATGTTTCCATTTTGCTACAAGTCCTAGCATTGTTTCTCCAGATCCTAGCACAATTTTGGCTTTCAGAAGCCCCTTATTAATAGCTAATTTAATAGCTAATATTAGATGATATTTACTGTGCTAGGCATTGTTTCAAATCTTTTATATTATTGACTTATATAATTGTGAATATTTATGGAATTAAAGAATGACAATAAATCTGTCTTCTTATCTCATTAGCCTCATCTCTCATCACTTCTGCATTTGTATTTATTCTGTAACCATATTACTTATTATAATTTAAATTGGTTCCATATCTTCCATGTGCTTTTGGTTCCGTATATTTGCATGTGCTGTTTCCTTTCTGTATATTTTCTGTCAAACAAATTCACATTTTCCCCCCAAACTCAGCTCAAACATCACTCCTCAACCCATAAGACTTTTCAGAGTTATAGGTTAGGTGAACTGTCTCAGTGCTTTATATCTGAGTGCTCAGTGCTCATATCTGGCACACATTTTTCTCATAGTACCAACTATATAATGTATTATAATTTTATTTACAGACATGACAAATTCAGTCCCTGTCTTCAAGGAATTTAAAGGAAACTCTTTAAGAGGGCTGAAATTTTCATTGTTGGTCTTAGTAGCTATAAAATAAATGTTAGTAAAAATGAATATAGGTCTAAAATGGTATTATGGTATTCTTTCCAACTGAAGGTTTAGATCTGTTAGTATAATGCAACGATTTTCGGACTGTGGAAACATACATGACAACTTCGTTTTGGGGTTGAGAGAGAAATGGGGTGAGAAATGGTATTGACAAAAAATTGAAACTCCCAGTAATGATCATGTTTTATATTTTAAATTGGTGTGGTATCAACAGGACTACATTTGGTTGTATGGGTTGTGCTTGCACAAAGATGCCTGGTTGAGAGGGTACAAGTAGAGACTGAAATGCATTCTACATTCCACTGTGCTCTCCAGGCTAGGACCACCAATGCTAGATTGCAGCTACCTAGAGGAAGGTATGCCTCTTTGTAATTGATACATAGAGAGGGGTGCCTTTTTTCAATTCACACAAAAGCACAATATAGACTGGTAGTGGCCCTGGAGATCAAGAGCTTTAATCTCAAATTTTAGCATTTTTTTTTCGTTTATTTCATCAGTTGATAGAAGTCTTTAGATCTACATGTACAGGATGTTACTATTATTTAAGAAAGGGTCACAGCTTACTCAGTATTTAATGGATGAGTGGATTCAGGTAACCCATCATATTCTGCATATAATTTTTTGGTTTAATTTTTTCTTTTCTTAAAATGTTTAGTTTTAAGAGACAGAGAGAGAGAGAGAGAGAGAGAGAGAGAGGGAGAGAGGACAAGTGGAAGAGGGGCAGAAAGAGAGACACAGAATCTGAAGCAGGCTCTAGGCTCTGAGTTTTCAGCCCAGAGCCCAATGCGGGGCTTAAACCCAGGAACCATGAGATCATGACCTGAGCTGAAGTTGGATGCCTAACCGACTGAGCCACCTAGGCGCCCTTAATTTTTTTAAATGCTGCTTGAAATAAATAGGTTGTCAGTTACAAGTAGAAAATACTTTGCTTTTTTTCTGCAGAGATTTTAGTTAAATATATATACTTAAATTGAGAGTTCACCTATAGTGGACTCTGGACAAACTATTTTGCATTTTTTAAAATAATAGTATCTTATATATATTTATTTATCTTTGTAGCAGTTAAAGAAGCTGCTTATATCTTGACAAGTGTTGATAATGGCAAGATTGGCATACGTAACTTGGAGCATGCCCTGAAAAGTTTGAATGTTAATTTAGCTGAGGAGGACGTCAGTGAAGCCCTTAAATATTGTGACATCGGTGGTGAGCATTTTTTTTGGCTTGAGATTCTGCTCATTTTTTCCTGTTTATAGGAACCAGTTTTAGAGTGTTTTATATGGAGGTAAAATGCTAAAGGCAGTCGCAGTGAGGCCTAGGTTGATATAAATTAGAGCCAAAATAGTCTGCTAATTTATTTACTGACCGTATCTATCTGTTCATACTCTACATATGCTTATTTAGATAATTAGCATTCATTTCTTGTAAGCATGGGTGGGAAAATACCATTATGTAATAAAACAAAGACATGACATCAGCAGCTTCATTTTGATCTGCAGTCTTTCTTCAGAGGAGACCCAATTTCACCTTTTATTTTGCTTGTCCCATTCTGCTTTTTTAACCAAAGGAAATACCCAAGGTTTCATTACATCTCAGAAGAATAATTATTTAGTCTTGATCATTGTTTCCAAGTGGTCACATATTTATCTTTGTTTTCCATCTTTGACTTCATGTATTGTGAACTTGATCTCCTTTCCTATTTACATCCACTCTTAAGTGTCAAATCGTGTGGGAATACTTCTAGAAGCTGGTGAGTTTTACCAGTTTTAGGTGGCTTTTTATTTGGGGTTTATCTTAACCAGCTTGTTTTTTCTATGGGAATCCCATGAGCATGTCTTAGGTTTAAGAGTACCTCCCCAGCATTGATTGGTTATTGCTTTTGCCATAGATTATTATTGACCTCAATCAATTTTTATGTTTTGACCTGGAGTTTTTCATATCATGAGAGTGGTATAAATTTAGACCCTAAGCCCACATGAGTTGCAGGAGATTTTTCACAGGTGATCTTTTTTACCCACTGCCTCTCAAAATTGGGAAGATTTAGGTCACCCTGGTGTTTACATGGGCCAGTGAATATAATATTTTAATCTCCCTTTCACTGGATTGAAATTCTTTAAGCATCCCAGTTTCATTTGGTATCTAAATTCAAACTCTCCGTGTAGCAGGACCCAAGATTTCTTTTATGAATATGCATGAACATTTAAATCAAGCACCTTGCTGCTTTTGGATCTAATATGTATCCCCAAATAGCTGTAGGCTTAGTATTCACTTGGTTTTCCCCTCTGGATCTCTGTGCCCACTTAACGTTTTATTATTTCCTTTTCATACAACTTGATAATGCATTTATAGAATAAAGTATTTCATACAGCATCTTTAGGAATTTGTAATCATTCCTGTGCTACCCAGCTTGCCATTTTGTTATAAGTTAAAGTCTTTTCATTGTAGGTATAGCCCTATATTTTCTGCTGTGGTTACATTACTGCATTTTATTTCGTGTGTGTGTGTGTGTGTGTGTGTGTGTGTGTGTCCCAATAGTTAACATTGTCACCTCTGGCCTTAGACTGCCTTAGTTCAAATACAGCCTCGAGCACTTTCTGGCTCTTGTGACCTAGACAAGTTATTTAATTTCTCTTTGCTTTCATCTTTTAAGGATAGGCACATCAAGCATGTTATAGAATGAATTCTTGTGCATATTTTAGTTAATAAATGTGAAGCATCATAAAAGGATACTTAGTATACATAAGGAACTCAAAAGTTATTTTAAGTTCTTACTTTTGAGTAAGAAGTCAAAAAAAGTGAACTATTAATATCATTAACTGATCAATAGGTGTGGTTCCTGAAAGTATGAAAAATTACATTGAAATAGTTTCAGCCATTTGAGAGAGAAAATAAGGTAGAATGAGATTTTAGGTATTGTTAATCAGAGCCTTTATTTTGTGTACTGACTGAGTATCAGGGTTTTAATGACAATATGCTTGATTTTGATATTTCCAGATAATAATGAGGTGAATTTAAAAGATTTCTTTGAAAGAATTAAAGGAAGTCCACCTTTCAAAGAGTCCGTAGGTAAGTGAATACTTCCAGTTTAAAGAAGTGACTGTAAAATAAAGATAATGAAATCACATTTAAAAAAAATCACTAAATGGATTTCAAGTGTTTAATTTGTAGTCTCTATAGTGTCAAAAAGGATTTCAAGCAGCTTATGCGATATAAAAAAAAAAAAAAAAAACAAGTGAAAATGGGACAAAGTTATAAAGGAGGGAAAAGAAATAAAACAGGGTTGAAGAAGATACACAGTAAATACCTTTGCTGTTAATATAAAGTCCTTCCTCAAGAGGAGATAAATTTTTCTTCACTCAAGGGGTTCTGGATCTATGAATTAAATCAGGTGTGGAAATTGGGTGAAGGACCACTACCCTCTGTGCTGTCTCAAGACAGGCCTTTGGAGTTTTCAGGTTTACCCAAATGGACTGGCCATTGATTTCATTTATAGAAATCTTAGCTTCATCTATCTAGTTTCTTTAAATGCTTGGGCCATTAATCCCTGTATCATTCTTACTACCATGTCATTTCTGTGGCCTAACCACATCATTTTGCCCCTGCTGCATAAAGACAATTGCTTGGTCTTTGTCCCCAAAGTTCCTCTCGTGCTCCTTGAAATTAGGGAAACCATTTCAACACCAGCATCTTTCCCTAAACGCCCATGTCTACAGAGAACACCTACCAAAGAACTCTCCGCAAATGCAGACACCCCTGCCAACAATGTATTTCTAAATGCGTTGGGGAAACAAATGTCTTTTTTTCTTCACGTTTGAATATCTCTAAAATTAGAACACCTTTATAATCAATGGCATTATTTATCAAATGTACATTTTTACTGAGATATAAATCACGTACCATAAAATCTCATCCTTTTTTTAAAAAAAAAATTTTTTTAATGTTTATTTTTGAGACAGGGAGAGACAGCATGAACGGGGGAGGGTCAGAGAGAGAGGGAGACACAGAATCTGAAACAGGCTCCAGGCTCTGAGCGGTCAGCACAGAGCCTGATGCAGGGCTCGAACTCACGGACCGCGAGATCATGACCTGAGCCGAAGTCGGCTGCTTAACCGACTGAGCCACCCAGGAGCCCCAAATCTCATCCTTTTAAGGTGTTCAATTCAGTGGTTTTTGGTATATTCACAAAGTTGTGCAACCATCACACTCTACTTCTGGGACATTTTCATCACGTCAAAAAAACCCCTGTACCCTGTAGTGCTTATTTCCCCACTCTCCCCAGCCACTGACAACCACTAGTCTGCTTTCTATCTGTGTTGATTTTTGAACATCATATAACTAGAATCATATAATTTGTGGCTTTTTGTGTCTGGCTTCTTTCATTTGGCATACTGTTGTTTTTTTTTTTTTTTAATTTTTAATGTTTATTTTTGAGAGAGAGAGAGCGAGGAAGGGACAGAGAGAGAGGGAGACACAGAATCTGAAGCAGGCTCCAGGCTCTGAGCTGTCAGCACGATATGGGGCTCGAACCCACGAAACCATGAGATCATGACCTGAGCTGAAGTCGGCCGCTCAACCGACTGAGCCACCCAGGCGCCCCAGCATACTGTTTTTAAGGTTCACCTGCATTATAACATAAATGAGTACTTTATTCCTTTTCGTGGTAGAATAATATTCTGTGGTTATACCACATTTTCTTTGGCCATTTATCAGTTCATAGACATTTGGGTTGTTTCCCTTTTTTGGCCACTAAGAATAATGCTGTTATGAACATGTGTACATTTTTTTGAGTACAGGTTTTTGTGTGGACGTACATTTACATTTCTCTCAGGTACCTACCTAGGAATGGAACTGCTGGGTCACGTGGTAACTTTACATTCAACTTGAGGAGCTGCTGGAACATTTTCCAAAGCAGCTGCCCCATTTTACATTCCCAACAGCATTGTACATTTCTTTAAATCCTTGTCAGTACTGGGGTGCCTGGGTGGCTCAGTTGTTAAGCGTCCGACTTCGGCTCAGGTCATGATCTCGCGGTCCGTGAGTTCAAGCCCCGCGTCAGGCTCTGGGCTGATGGCTCAGAGCCTGGAGCCTGCTTCCGATTCTGTGTCTCCCTCTCTCTCTCTGCCCCTCCCCCGTTCATGCTCTGTCTCTGTCTCAAAAATAAATAAAAACATTAAAAAATAAAAAAAAAGTTTTTAAATCCTTGTCAGTACTTGTTACATTGTCTGTCTTTTTTATTCTAGCCTAGTCTCACAAGTATCTCACCGTGGTTTTGTTTTGCATTTTTCTGATGGCTAATAACTTTGAACATCTTTACATGTGTTTACTGGCCATTTAGAGATATGTACCCTTTGCTTATTTTAAAATTGGGTTATTTGTCACGTTGTTAGGGTTCTTATGTCCTGGATACTATAGCTTTATCAGATAGATGATTTGCAAATCTTTTCTCTAATTTTATGGGTCTTTTCGCTTTCTTGGTGGTGTCCTTTGAAGCACAAACGTTTTTAAATTGGGTGAAATCCAGTTTATATTTTCTTTTGTCACTTCTTTTGATATCATGTCTAAACATAATCCAAGATCATTAAGATTTATACTAATGTTTTCTTCTAAGAATTTTATAGTTTTAGCCTTTTAATTTCAATCTTTGATTCATTTTGAGTTAATGTTTGTATGTGGTGTGAGATGGGAGTCCACTTTAATTCTTTGGCATGCAGATAGCCAGTTACCCCAGCATCATTTGTTGACAAGATCATTCTTTTCCCCCTTAAATAAATGGTTTTGCCATCCTTGTAAAAAATCAATTGATCAGAAATGTATGGATTTATTTCTAGACTCCCAGTTCCATTCCATTGATTTTTATTTATTCTTATGCCACATGGTCTTAATCACTATAGCTTTGTAGTAAAGTAATAACCTAAACAGTAATTTTCAACCAGAGCAGGGCATCAAATTTACCTATAAAGCTTGAGTTACCTGGTTCTACTTCTGACTATGATGGAGTAGCTTATGTGAAACCAACCCTCCTGCTGAGAACAGCTAGTAAAATGTGGATTAAATTAAACAGCATCAACAACCACAACTGTTTGAAGGCATTGGAAAGTGACCAAGGCTGTCAAGATTTGTGGGGCTATAAGATAAATATAAAGAGCACGACTTACAGAAACAGCACCTTCTTCTTCTTCTTATTTTGTCTCTGTAACATAACTTTAAGTGAAATAAGGCAATAAAGTTTTGATGTAAACTTCTTTGTAATGCTTCACAATTATTTCAGGGTCCACATATGAAGTATTATGTAGCTGTAGGCATCATGGTTGACCAGTTACATACGTCTACTTGAAAGGCACAGTAGTTAAGAGCATGGGCTTTGGAAATATCGTGCCTGGATTTGAATCCTGGCCCTGCCACTTAATACCAGTGTATTCTTTAGTAAATCACTTAACCTCACAAACCTCGGGGCGCCTGGGTGGCTCAGTTGGTTAAGCGCCCAACTTCAGCTCAGGTCATGATTTCGCGGTTAGTGAGTTTGAGCCCCACGTTGGAGTCTGTGCTGACAGCTCCGAACCCGGAGCCTGCTTCAGATTCTGCATCTTTGTCTCTCTCTGACCCTTCCCCGCTCGTGGTCTGTCTGTCTGTCTGTCTCTCTCAAAAATAAATAAACATTAAATTTTTTTTTTAAATCTCACTAACCTCAATTCCTTCATCTGAAAAATGGGGATAATAATGCCTATCTTGGAATTATTATAGGTAATAATAGACTTAAGTAGGTAAAGTAGAAGTACTCAGAAGAGTCTCCAGCACTTAGTGTTCAGTAACTGCTAGCTGTTACAATACACAATGGTTTTTTTTGTTTTTTTTTTTTGTTTTTTTTTTTTTTTCAACATTTTTTATTTATTTTTGGGACAGAGAGAGACAGAGCATGAACGGGGGAGGGGCAGAGAGAGAGGGAGACACAGAATCAGAAACAGGCTCCAGGCTCCGAGCCATCAGCCCAGAGCCTGACGCGGGGCTCGAACTCACGGACCGCGAGATCGTGACCTGGCTGAAGTCGGACGTTTAACCGACTGCGCCACCCAGGCGCCCCTACACAATGGTTTTTAAAACTACTAGTAATTTCATGTAAAGTTCTTTTATGCAACTCAAGCCCATTAAGTGAAAGTGAACAATGTACTCTTATTTCTGCTGTTGAAGCACGTTTTTGCTCTTTTTTTTTTTTTCTCAGTTACACAGCTACTCTTCATTACTATTCAAATTCTCCAGAATGATCTAATTGATGTCTCTAGCCTCAAGGCATTATTGATGAACAATGACTTTCATGCAGCTAATGTTTTACTTGATGAAGTATTAAGACATGGACCTGAACATGGTTAGTAGTCTGAATGCATCTAGTTGTAAAGGCCATCATCTACCAGTGGGGATGGGAGATGTATGGATGGGATATACAGCAATGGAGGGCACCCTGGGGGGGGGGGGGGGGCGCTGCAGTGAGATGACTGGTGAGCACCAGTGCCACCATAGTGTGCCAAGCCTGAGCTCTGTGAAACTGAACAGATGGGTGAGTCTGGGCCTACTTTATCCCTGTGGGTGGTGGTACTTGGGAGATGAGGTCACTTTGTGAACTGACTGGCACGGGCAGTATTCAGTCAGAATGCCATGCACAGAGTACAACAGAGTCCGTGAGGCCCTTCGCCACGTGTTAACCCTTTGGAAGGTAAACTATGCTGATATCCAGGAATACCTCAGGGGGTGTTGCCTGCGGCATTGGCTCAAGGAAGCAGATGTTTATAAATGTACAAAATAACTGCGTTATTTTAATGACTGGTATTGTTGAATATCATTTTTGTTACGTTTTCAAAAGAGTTGGGGAATATTCTTTACTTTCCTATTCTCTGTAAGAGATTTTTTTTCTTCCTCAAATGTTAAGCAGAACTCACAGGTGAAGCCTTATGGGCCTAGAGTTTTATTTATGGAAAAATTCTGGACTATTGATTTAATTTCTGAAATTGTATGGTATTACCAAGAAAATATTCTATTTTCCTGTCAATTTTGGCAGGCTGTGTCTTTATAGGAATTTGTCCACTTCATCTGACTTTTCAAATGTATTGGATAAAGTTGTCCTTGACATCTGCTTTTTATCTTTTTTGATTTCTGCTTCATCTGTAATGATACCTTCATTTTCATCCTCAATATTAGTGACTTAGAGCTTTTTTTTCCCCCCACTCCACCTCCACAGAGTTTTTCTTTTCCTTTTTGTAAAATTGAGATAGAATGGGCATATAATAACATTATGTAAGTTTAGAGTGTCCAATGTGTTGATTTGATACATTTATATATTGCAATATAATTATCACTGTAATGTTATCTAACACCTCTATCACATCACGTAATTATCACAATTTCTTTTTTTGTGGTGAGAACATTTAAGATCTAGTCTCTTAGCAACTTTCAATTATGTAATACAGTATTAGATCAGCACAGCATTAGATTTCCAGAATTTATTCATTTTAACTGCAAATTTGTACTTTTTAACAGTATCTCCCCAATCACCCCACCCCCTAAGTCCTTGGTAACCACCATTCTGCTCTCTTTCTGTGAGATCGGCTTTTTTAGATTCCACATATTAGCGATATATACAACATTTGTCTTTGGCTTATCTCCTCTAAGCATAAGGACTTCAAGATCCTACCATCTTGTTGCAAATGACAGGATTTCTCTCTTTCTCATGGCTGAAAAATATTCTGTTGTCTATTTTCACACTACCTCTGTTTATTCATCTGTTGATGAGCACTTAGATTGTTTCCATATTTTAGCTATTGTGAATAATGCTGAAATAGACACAGGAGTATGTCTTCAAGATCCTGTTTTCGTTTCCTTTGAATATACACTTGTAAGGGGAATTGATGGTTCATATCGTAGTTCTATTTTTAATTTTGAGGGGAATTTCTATACTATTGTCCATAGTGGCTGCACCAATCTACATTGCCACCAACAGTGTATGAGGGTTCCCATTCTCCACATCATCACAAATCCTTATCTCCGGTCTTCTTGATGATAGCCATTCTAACGGGTTTGAGCAATATCTCATTGTGGTTATGATTTGCATTTCCCTGATGGTTAGTGATGTTGAACACCTTTTCATGCACCTGTTGGTCATTTGGATGTCTTCTTTGGGAAAATGCCTATTCTATTGCTCTGCCCATTTTTAAAATAGTTCATTTGCTTGTTTGTTATTGAGCTGTGTGAATTCTTTGTTATATATTTTGGATAATAATCCTTTATCAGATATATGGTTTGCAAATATTTTCTCTCATTCTGTAGGTTGCCTTTTCATTTTGCCGATTGTTTCTTTTGCTGTACAAAAGTTTTTAAGTTGAATGTAGTTCTGGGGTGCCTGGGTGGCTCAGTCGGTTAAGCGTCCGACTACAGCCAGTTAAGCTTTCGACATCAGGTCTTGATCTCATGATTCTTGAGTTCAAGCACCATGTCGGGCTCTGTGCTGACAGCTTGGAGCTTGCTTCAGTTTCTGTGTCTCCCTCTCTCTCTGCCCCTCCCTGCTCATGCTCTGTGTCTTTCTCTCTCTCAAATAAATAAACATTAAAAAAAAGAAAAATCTTAAATGGCATCTAGTTCTACTTGTTGATTTCTGCTTTTGTTGTTTGTGCTTTTGGTGTCATGTCCAAAAAATCATTGCCAAGACCAATGTCTGAAAGCTGTTTCCTTATGTTTTCTTTACAGTATCAGATCTTACAATTAAATCTTTAATTCATTTTGAGGTAATTTTGGGGAGTATCCCAAGTGGTTATTCAGTTTCCCAACACCATTTGTTGAAGAGACCATCCTTTCTCCATTGAATGTTCTTGGCTGCCTCGTCAAATATTAGTTGAGCATATGTGGGGTTTATTTCTGGGCTCTGTCACTTCTGCTGTAAACTTTTCTACTTTTTTTTTTTTTTTTTTTTGCATTGGGTTTTTTTTTTTTTCTTCCTTTTCTCTCTCCCCCTCCTTTTTTTTTTTTTTTTTTCCTTTTGGTTCTTTTCATGTCTATCCTTTATGTCCCTTACTATAGTTTGTCATATCCATTCTACCTTGTGTACCTTTACTTTACTTGAGTCTTTATTTTGGAGCTGACTTGGTCTTTCTACACAGTCTATTTTCTGAGTTGTTGGCTCCCATCTCAGATCTTCCTTTGTCCATTTCTATCCTGATTTGTTGAAAGAGTTGAGGGTGTTGGGTGGCACATTCAGTGTGGAGCTCTGTCTTCAGTTTCTACTGAAGTAAATGAAGTCCGTTTACTTTAATGGCACCTTTGGGGCAGAGGGTGGGAGGTGGGGGTAGTGAGCCTTCTGACATTTTGATACTGTTTAGTAGGGACTTCATCTTTAACTGCTTCTTTCTTTTCCTTCACCACCAAATTCTGTGCACTGAGTTCCACATCAAGATGCCATCTTTGGTCCTATGGATTTCTAAGCCTTTTTCTTAGATTTCTCCAGAGTAAATTTAGGTGGTTACCATTATCCTAAAAGTGGTGTTTCTTAACCTTTAAAAAAAAATATCACTCCCCTAAGGAGACTTTTTAGACATTTTTGTCTTTTTCACCATCCCACACGCTATGAATGTTTAATGCCAAAAATAAATATTTGCTTATGTACTGTGGCCACAAACCATTGTAATGGCTAAGATTTTTTCCCCTCCAAGAACCTGTTTTCCTTCCTGAAAGCCTATCACCCTCAGTGAAAATGCATGTCCTAAAGGTATCTAGAACTTTAGTTTCTGCTTATACTGCTAAACCCTATTTTCTAGAATTTCACTTAGATGTTAACACATTTGTAAGGAATATTGGCCTATAGCCTCTTTGCCTGCCCACCGTGTGTTTGTTTTGTTTTGCTTTTGTAGTTTTTGGACAAGTAGGAGCTACTGAAGGGTTTTATTCAGAGGAGTAACCAGATTTTTTTTTTAAAGAGAAAGACCTCTCTTGCTGCATTGTTTAAAATAAATGGAGAGAAATGAGACTGATGCGATAGATTTTTAGCAATGCTATTGTAATAGCATAGGCATTAACTAATATAGTGATATATTCAAGCAGTATTTGGAAATAATTGAATAGAAATTGATAATCATATGTATGCAGAAGTTAAGGAAGAAGGAACAGTACAGGCTGACCCCCGGGCTTTTCACCTTTGTTATAACTTGACTATTAACTGCTGACAGATTAATTCAGAAGCAGTAATTCCTTCATCTACATTTTACTTTGCATTACAGAAAATGGCAAGATTACCTTTGAAGAATTTTTTTATTAAGTTCTGTGATACATTGAACATGCCTAAAGCCTCAGGTGAGTTCCACTTAATATGTATCTACTGGCTCTGTGTGGAAGGACAGGCAGTGGTTTTCATGTTAAAACAACACAGGATTGGGGCGTCTGTGTCACTCAGTTGGTTGAGCAACTGACTCTTGACTTCGGCTCAGGTCATGATTCCAGGGTCATGGGCTCAACCTGCATCCATTCGCGCTGAGTATGAAGCCTGCTTAAGATTTCCTCTCTCCCTTCATCCTTCTCCCCAGCTTGTGCTCTCTCTCTCCCTAAAATAGTAAACAAACAAACAAACAAAGATGTTTTTAAAAAAAAGATGTTTTTTAAAACATCTTTTAAAAAACACACAGGATTAGATAAAGCACAGGTAAGTAAGAAACAATATAAAGATAAAACAATATAGGGGCACCTTGGTGGCTCAGTTGTTTAAGCGTCAGACTTTGGCTCAGGTCATGATCTTGTGGTCTGTGAGTTGGAGCCCCCCATCAGGGTCTGTGCTGACAGCTCAGAGCCTGGAGCCTGCTTCGGATTCTGTGTCTCCCTCCCTCACTGCTCCTCCCCCACTCGCTCTCGGTTTCCCTGTCTCTCTCTTTCTCAAAAATAAACAAACATTAAATTTTTTTAAAGATAAAACAATACAGTATTAGTTTATATAACTTGTGTTTGAATTATATGGCAAAGACTGCTAAATTTACCCCAAACTCAAAGTTATGGGTGGTTTTACTTTGATAGTGCTAGAAAAATATTAGATTATATACTGTTCTCTGAGATTATTCACTAGGTATATCTGACCTGAATTTATTAGAATATTATAAACAATGAGAAAATAATTTTTAGAATGCAAATTGGTGCAGCCACTGTGGAAGACAATATGGAGTTTCCTCAAAAAGTTAAAAATAGAACTACCCTATGACCCAGCAATTTCACTACTAGGTATTTACACAAAAGGTATACAAATACTAATTTGAAGGGCCACATGCACCCTGATGTTTATAGCAGCATTGTCAACAATTGCCAAATTATGGGAAAAACCCAAATGTCCATGGATTGATGAATGAATAAAGAAGTTATGGTGTATGTATATGTATATGTAATGGAATATTACTCAGCCATCAAAAGAATGAAATCTTGCCATTTGCAACAATGTGGATGGAACCAGACTGGATTATGCTAAGTGAGATAAGTCAGGCAGAGAAAGACAAATACCTATGATTTCACACATGTGGAATTTAAGAAACAAAACGAATGAACATAGGGGAAGGTGGGGGAAAGAGAGAAGCAAACCATATGAAGAGTCTTAACTATAGTGAACAAACTGAGGGTTGGTGGAAGGAGGTGGGCGGGGGATGGGCTAAAAGGATGATGGGTATTGAGGGCATTTGTTACGTTGAACACTGGGTGTCATATGTAAGTGATGAATCACTAAATTCTACTGAAACCAATAGTACACTATATGTTGACTAACTAGAATTTGAATAAAAATTTGAAAAATAAAAAGAAGACAACTTTAAAACTTTTGACCAACCTAGCAAAGTGGATTTTATACCTATCTTTTCTGTTTTTATGTATTCTCAACTACTCTCTTGACTATATTTTTGAGGAGCAAATTTATATTTATTGCAGTATAACTTGCGTGTAGTAAAATTCACCTTTTTTTAGGTATATTGTTTTTTGAATTCTTAAAAATAATGTCATGTAACCATTACTAAACAGCACATAGACTGTATCACCACAGAAGTTTCTTTGTGTCCTTTTGTAGTCCATCCATTTCGCTAACCCTCATTCCTGGTGACCCCTGATCTATTCTTTGACTCTAAAGTTTTGCCTTTTCTAGGTTGTCATGTAAATGGAATCATAACATATGAAGCTCATTTGAGTCTGGCTTCTTTCACATAGCATATTATACTTTACATTCATCAACTTTTTGCATGCAGTGTGTTTATTTTTATTGATGAGTATTATTCCATTACATGAATGTAATGTTTGTATATTTACCAATTGATAAACTATTGAAGTTTCCTGGGTTTTGGTGATTATGAGTGAAGCTGCTATAAATATTTATGTACAGGTATTTGTGTGGACATATATTTTCATTTCTCCTAGTTGAATACCTAGAAATGGGATTGCTGGGATATATATTTAAATTGATAGAAACTGCCAAACATCAATTTATGATAGATAACATCCATTTATGATTAAAAAAAACCTCTCAACAAAGTGTGTACAGAAGAAACATACCTCAGCTTAATGAAGGCCATATACGAAAGGCCACATATATGCTCAATGGGGAAAAACTGAAAGCTTTTCTTCTAAGATCAGGAACAAGACAAGGATGCCTATTCTTGCCAGTTTTTTTGTTTTGTTTTGTTTACTAAAATATAGTTTACATAAAATGTTATATTAGTTTCAGGCATACAACATAGTGATTCAATAATTCTATGTATTGCTCACGTCTCACCATGATAAGTGTAGTTATCATCTGTCACAATAAAATGTTATTACAGTGTTATTGACTATATTCCCTATGCCGTAATTTTTCTCACTACTTTTACTCAACTTGTGTTCATAGTATTGGAAGTCCTACCGAGAACAATTAGGCAAGAAAAGGAAACAAAGTCATCCAAATTGGAAAGAAAGAAATAAAACTGTTACTATTTGCAGATAACACAATATTATATGTAGAAAACCCTAAAGGCCCTATTAAAAAAAAACTGTTAGAACTAATAAACAAATTCAGTAAAGTTGCACCATATGAAATCAAATAGAAAAACCAGTTGCATTTCTATTTGCTAATAAACTATCAGAAAGAAATTAAGAAAACTATCCCATTACAATTGCATTGAAAAGAATAAAATACCTAAGAATAAATTTAACCAAGGAGGTGAAAGACCTGTACACTGAAAACTATAAGACATTGAAGAAAGAAATTGAAGATGATGCAAATGAATGGAAAGATATTCCATGCTTGTGGAGTCAAAGAATTAATAATGTTAAAATGTCCATACTACCCAAAGCGATATACGGGCTCAATGCAATCCCTATCAAAATTCCAATGGCATTTTTCACACCTAGAACAAACAATCCTAAAATTTGTATGGAGCCATAGAAAACCCTGATAGCCAAAGCAATCTTGAGAAAGAACAAAGCTGGAGCCATCATACTTTCTGATTCCAAACTTTATTACAAAAGTATAGTAATCAAAACTCTATGGTATTGGCATAAAAACAGACATCAGTGGAACAGAACAGAGAGCTCAGAAATAAACCCTTGCATATACGGTCAATTCATTTATGACAAACGAGGCAAGAATATATAGTGGGGAAAGGACAGATTCTTCAATAAGTGGTGTTGGGAAAACTAGACAACCACATGCAAAAGAATGAAACTGGATTCCTATCTTAGACTATGATTAAATACTTGCTCTTGTAAGACCTGAAACCATAAAACTCCTGGAAGAGGAGCGCCTGGGTGACTCAGGTAAGTGTCTGGCTTGGCTCAGGTCATGATCTCGTGGTCTGTGGGCGTCGGGCTCTGTGCTGACAGCTTGGAGCCTGGAGCCTGCTTCGGATTCTGTGTCTCCCTCTCTCTCCTCCCCTCCCCGGCTCATGCTCGCTCTCTCTCTCTCTCTCTCTCTCTCTGTCTCACAAAAACAAATGAAAAATGTTAAAAAAATTTTTTTAACGTTTAAAAAAAATCTAGGAAAAAACATAGGCAGTAAGCTCTCTGACATCCATCTTGGAAAAAATTTAAAAAAAAAACAATTTTATCTATTAATACAATATCATAGGTAAAGTCAAAGAACAAATAACAATATGGTAGAAACTATAATGTATATCACAGAAGAAAAATAGAAAAATGGGCAAAAGTCATGGATATATAAATCATAAAAAAGATCTTAAATGGCTTATGAACATATTAAGAGATGTTTGATTTTACTCATAATAAGAAATATGCAAATTGAAATGGACATACAATTTCTCACCCATTAGATTGGCAAAAATTGAAAACCTTCACAACTGTTAGGTTGTAGAGAAAAAGACGTTTACCTATAGCTGGTGGGCGTTTAACATGCTACCAGTCTAATGGAGGGAATTTGGCAATGTCTAACAAAACTACATATGCCTTTACCTTTGGACCCAGCAATCCTGCTTCTAGGAATTTTCCCTGAAGATACCTTCCAACAATGTGAAAATATAGATACATAAGATTATTCATTACAGAATTATTTGAGATGGCAAAAGAATGAAAATACTTAATGTGTAAACATTGGAGGTTAGTTGAATAAACTTTAGTTTCTATGTACAGTAGAGTATTATACAACTCTAAAAAAGAATTTTTTAAAAAGGAGTTTCAGGGGTGCCTGCATGACTTAGTCGGTTAGGCGTCCGACTTTGGCTCAGGTCATGATCTCACGGCTCGTGAGTTCAAGCCCCGTGCCAGCCTGGAGTCTGCCTTGGATTCTGTGTCTCCATCTCTCTCTGCCCCTCCCCTACTCATGCTCGCAGGCGCGCTCTCTCTCTTTCAAAAATAAACATTAAGAAAAAAGAATTTCATACCACTACTTTTTGTACTACTGATTTTATACCTTTCCAGCATTTAAAACTACAAATTTCCCTCTGAGCACTTTCACAGCATCTCACAAAATTTTATATGTTGTGATTTGATAATCACTTATTTAAAATATTTTCTTTTTTTTTTAAATTTTTTTTTTTCAACGTTTTTTATTTATTTTTGGGACAGAGAGAGACAGAGCATGAACGGGGGAGGGGCAGAGAGAGAGGGAGACACAGAATCGGAAACAGGCTCCAGGCTCCGAGCCATCAGCCCAGAGCCTGACGCGGGGCTCGAACTCACGGACCGCGAGATCGTGACCTGGCTGAAGTCGGACGCTTAACCGACTGCGCCACCCAGGCGCCCTAAAATATTTTCTAATTTACCTTGTGATATCTCATTTGAAACATGAGTTATTTAGAAATGTACTATTTAGGGGCACCTGGGTGGCTCAGTTGGTTAAGTGTCCAACTTCGGCTCAGGTCATGATCTCATGGTTCCTGGGTCGGAGCCTCGTGTCGGGCTCTGTGCTGACAGCTCAGAGCCTGGAGCTGCTTCGGATTCTGTGTCTCCCTCTCTGTCTGCCCCTCTCCCACCCACGCTCTGCCTCTCTCTGTCTCTCAAAAATAAATCAACATTAAAAAAATTAAAGAACTATATTATTTAATTTCCAAATATTTGGACATGTGCTAGGGATCTTGTTACTGATTTCTAATGTAATACACCTTGGTCAGAGAATTTATTTCGTACAATTTAAATTCTTTTAAATTCATTAAGATTTGGTTCAAAGACTAGCATGTGGTCTACCTAGGTGAATATTCCATGTGCACTTGAAAGAATGTATATTCTGTAGTTGTTGGGTAGTGTTCTATAAATATCATTTGGTTAGATTGTTTGCTAGTTTTGTTGGATATTCTAATTTCTGATTTTTTTTAAACATTAAAATTTTTTTTGTTTTAATATTTATTTTTGAGAGAGAGAGAGAGAGAGAGAGAGAGAGAGAGAACGAGCAGGGGAAGGGCAGAGAGAGAGGGAAACACAGAATCCAAAGCAGGCTCCAGGCTCTGAGCTGTCAGCACAGAGCCCAACACAGGGCTCTAACTCATGAACTGTGAGATCGTGACCTAAGCCAAAGTCAGACACTTAACTGACTGAGCCACCCAGGCGCCCTTAATTCTTCCTGATGTTTATTCTAGTTGTTCTATTAATTACTAAGTGCAAGATTTTCAAATCTGCAGTTCTGATTATGGGTTCATGCATTCCTCCCTTTAATTCTGCAAGTTTTTGCTATATTTGGAAGGCTCTTGTTAGATGCATGCACATTTGATATTGTTGCAAAATTTAATGTATATGACCTTATGAAATGTACTTTGTCTGTTGCTCTCTTTTGTCTTATTTTTGCTGCTCTTCTGTTTCTTTCCCCCAGTTTCCTTACTTATATTTATACATTTCTGTGTACCTATTGTCACCTATTTTAAATTATTGTAGGTACATAAATAAATACAAATACTGCCTTTTCTCTTAAGTATAATTTTATATCTTGGGAGATTTTTTTCCCCACTTTTTTTTAAATATAAAGGAGACGGGTGTCTGGGTGGCTCAGTCGGTTGAGCGTCTGACTTCAACTCAGGTCATGATCTCGCGGTCTGTGAGTTCGAGCCCCGTGTCAGGCTCTGTGCTGACAGCTCAGAGCCTGGAGCCTGCTTCAGATTCTGTGTCTCCCTCTGTCTCTGCCCCTCTCCAGCTCATGCTCTGTCTTTCTCTCTCTCTCTGTCAAAAATAAATAAACATTAAAAAAAATTAAAATATAAAGGAGAAACATGAAAATTCCTTTCTAACTGAAGGTGATTATCTCTTCCCAGGAAATAAAAATCAATTTTACAACATCAACATTTACAAAAATGAACTTAAAGACATTCCTGTACTTCAGCAAAATTTAAATGCCATTGGAATCTATCTAACAGATGATAAAATAAAGGAGACTTTGGATAACACTAATCCTAACGGTGAGTAATTATTTCAATTTAAAATAACAAATTTTGCATATTTCAGAAGTTTCACTCTAAATGCCAAAGGAAATATACTGCCATATATCTTTTAAAAGAGAAATTAAAAGTTGTTTCTTGTCTATCAATTTACGGGTTTTTATCAGAGGAATTGATGTTCAAAGTGCATCTCTGACAGCTTTATTTTAGGTCTATTCTGCATATCACATGTGTCACAATAGGATTACCAGTCCTCTCCATTATTTTTGTGTTTATAGCTCTGGTGTTATAACATCAAATGGTCCTTTTTACAATAATACCTAAATTCTTTCTTTTTTTCTTTTTTAAAAAAAGATGAAGTGGTGAGTTTTAAGGATTTCATCAGAGAATTGAACAACAGTGATGAATTTATCGAGTGCCACAGTAAGTATGAAATTCAAAATGCATATGAACAGAAACTTCATTTTTGGGGGTTGGTGTATGTATAGGTATGTGTGTATATAGACTTTATATATACTCTACCAAACCCCCCTTTTATGCATTTTCTCATTTAAACTCAGTTCATGTTGTAAACTCTAGGTTTTCACACATAGATGCATATTTTCCATACTGTAATATTCTTGAATTATTTAAAAAAATTTCTGTTGTCTCTCTTTCTTCCTTGTCATGTGTTTTATTGCTATATTCTTTCTTTTGTCCTCACTAATGCTGATGGGGTTATCCATCTTATAATCAAAGTAACAGGTTTGCTTTTTTAAATCACATCTAATGACTTTTCCCCTCTGTATTCTTATCTTTCTTGTTTATTTCTTCATATATATATTTTTTTACATTTGCTCTCTATCTCCTTGTGAAAAACATTGGCTAAATGCTTAACTTTTTTCGGTTTGTTTTGAAATTTCAGCACAGTTCTATCATGGGGACACTAAAACAGCCTTGGACCACAGACATTGAGATTGAGAACTGTAGTCCTAAAACTGGGGTTTTAAAAGAAGTATTGAAATAAGTGGATTCTCTCTAAATAATCTGTACTTGGAATGCAGTTCCACTCACTATCTCGGGATAAGTTTGGTGGGAACCTTGACAAATTAATGCTATATTCATTATAGAAGATTATAGATCTATGAATAGCTAAGACCCTTTTGGGAAAAAAAAAGATAAAGATCTTGCTTTGTCACATGTTAGTACATAGCATAATGCTGTTTTAATATAGACCTGTGAAAATAGACCAGTGCATCACAATATGGAACCCAGTAGAGACTTCTATTAATGGGAACTCGGAATGTGATAGAAATGACATCATCAGTTAGTGGGGGAAAAGATGTATTATTTAGCTTCTGATTTGAGAAAATTGCCTTACAATGCAGAGAAAATGAAGTAGAATCCCTATGTCATACCATATACAAAAATAACCTTCAAAGAATCAAATGAATGTTAAAATGGATCTCAAAGATTAAACTATAAAGCTGTTGGAAGAAAATGCAAGAAAAACTATTGTGCCTTGTGGTTATGGATGCCTTCTTAAAGATGTTACTCCCCAAAAGCACAACCATGGGGTAAAAAAGGATTTGATCACATCAAAATTAAGGATTTCTGGTAAATGAAGGACTCTAAAACATGTAACAGACTGGAAGAAGATAATTACAAGATAACTAACAAAAAATTAATATCTCAAATATAAGGGAATTCTGCAAATCAACAGTAGAAAGAAAGAAATCAATTGGAAAAATAAGTAAGGATATAAGACTTAGTATACAGGAGGAGAAACCCACATAGCTAAATATGTGTATGAAGAGAGTTGGCAATACTCACAAATTGCTAGTGAGTAGGTAAAATGGTACAGCATTCCAGATTGCAATCTAGCAGTACTTGTCAAATTCAGTATGCATATTTCTTATGATCCAATAATTCTATTGTCAGATAAATAGCCCAGAGAAGTTTCTTGTAGAGACATGTACAGGGATGCTCCCTGCAACATTATGGGAGGGAAGAAATGAAAACAATCTATGAGTCCATGATTTGGGAAATGGTTGAATAAAATATGGTCCATACATACACGTCATAACAGTAAACTAGATTTACATTTGCACCAGAGAGAGACCTCAGTAATAATACGGTTCCATGAAGAAAGGAAAAAATGGAATACGTGTATAACAAAGAATGCTTTATATAAGTTGGATTTCTACTAATGCCCATAAAACACAACCATATTTATATCTATTTCCAGGTAAACACTGAATTCTAAATAGATAAGATTGAAATAGACGGATTGAAAGAAATTGAGAAAGAGATTGAGATTGAAGTGACAATATTAACAAAGTTGACTTCAGAAACAGATTAGAGTACTCTGTATGCTAAAAACATACACATTCTTTTCAAATACTTATGGAATATCCACAAAAATAGATGATGTATTTAAGCCACAAATAAAAATTTCAGTGAATTCTGAAAATCAGAAGTCATTCAGACCACATAGTCTGACCATGATGTTGTGACATTAAAATTATTTGTGACAGAAAGGAAAAGTGTTGCTTTTAAGATGAAAAACAAATTGCCTTGTAAGTAATTCCTTGGTGGAAGAATAAAAGAAACCTGAAAGATTTTAGAAATGATGACAGTGAAAGCACTATGTATCAAATCGTGTAGAGTGTGACCAAAACAATCTTACAGGATATTTTATAGCATTAAATGCTTTTATTAGAAAACAAGAAATATCAAAAATAATTTATCTTTTTTTAAGTTTATTTATTTTCGGAGAGAGAGTGCATATGACGGGGGGGAAGAGCAGAGAGAGAGAAGGACAGAATCCCAAGCAGGCTCCTTGCTGTCAGCGCAGCTGACATGATCATGACCTGGGCCAAAATGAAGAGTGGGACGCTTAACCGACTGAGACACCCAGGCGCCTCCAGAACAATTTATCTTAAACGTTCAGTTTACAGAGCTAACCAGCAGCATAAACAACAAAAGAGCAGTACAATCCCCCTGAAAAGTGCTAGTCAGGAGCTAACAAAGTGGAAAGTTGAAGTTAGTGAAATAGAACACACACACACACACACACACACACACACACACACGCACTTATCCATATAACCAAAAGTTGGTTCTTTCAAAAGACTAATAAAGAACTCTTTAGGAAGTATGATGAAGGGGAAAAAATAGGGAGGACATAATAAAGAAGACAGTTGTAACTTGGATACAAGGGAGATTAAAAGATATAAATGAATAACACTTGAGTTAGTAAAGCAACAAATTATTGGCATGTCATCAACAACACTGTCATTCTTTCCAAATGTTTAGATAAAGACAGAAAGGGCTGCCTTTTTTTAAATGTTTGTTTATTTATTTTTGAGAGAGAGAGAGTGAGCGAGCATGAGTAGGGAAGGGGCAGAGAGAGAGAGTGCCAGAAGATCTGAAGCTGGCTCTGCGCTGACAGCACAGAGCCTGATGTGGGGCTCGAGCTCACAAACCGTGAGATCAAGACCTGAGCCAAAGTCAGACACTTAACTGACTGAGCCACCCAAGTGCCCCCTTTTGTTTCCCCATCATGGCACTATTTTCTTAGAGATAATTTTGGTATTTTGTTGTTTTGTTTACCTTCCTGTGTTGAACTAGTAAGGTAAACTATTTCAGTGTGTCTTGTTTTCTGATATAAGCATTGTAAACCTATAAATGTTGTAGAGCTTTCAGTTTGGAGAATATTTCAGAGAGGCAAAATCTCTCAAGACTGGGTATTCTAGAAAATGAATACATCTCACCCAAATCAAGTTGTTATGTGCTTCTCTGGATAGACTGACCAACTAGATATCTTTGTATTTTGTCATGTCTCTGTTTAGGAATAGAAGATGCATGTAACGTTGTTAATAGTGTCTTTGATAGGAAAGTTGAAGTTACAGACCTTTTATCTGCGTTGGAGGGCCTGGAGAAACCTTTAAATGAAGAAAAACCTGAGGTGTTACTGAACTCTGAAACAGATGGTGAGTTCTTGAGTTACCTCTCAGTTTTCCTGTTTAGACTATACGTGTTCATGCTGGCTCATTTTTTTTTTTTTTTTTTTTTAAGAATACTAATACCATAGGTTTAGGAAGATTGTTATGGGACTGCTATGTTTATAAACTGGTTACTGAGAATTGTTGTAACCCTTTTGGAAAGTGTGTGGATACTCTTCTTTATTTGGAGAAGACTAGTAGAAACAAGTACTGTTTTTATCCAGGTTTTAAAATCAGATACTTCTTGGGGTGCCTGGGTAGCTCAGTCAGTTAAGCGTCCAACTCATGATTTTGGCTCAGGTCATGATCTCACGGTTTGAGATCACGATCTCACAGTGCTCTGCACTGACGGACGGAGCCTGCCTGGGATTCTCTCTCTCTCTGCTCTCTGCCCTTCCCCTGTTCTCTCCCTCTCTCTCTTCCTCCAAACATAAATAAATAACCATTAAAAATGTTTAAAAAGATGTTTCAAACATTTTAAAAAATAAATAAAATCAGATACTTCTTTTTTAAAGATTTTTAAAAATGTTTTTATTTATTTTTGAGGGAGAGAGAGTGGAGGAGGGTCAGAGAGAGGGAACACAGAGTCTGAAGCAGGCTCCAGGCTCTAAGGTGTCAGCACAGAGCCTGACACGGGGCTCAAACTCATGGACCACGAGATTATGACCTGAGCCGAAGTCAGACGCTTGACTACTGAGCCACCCAGGCGCCCCATCTTTTTTCTTTTTAGGTCATTTATGCTAGCGGTTTGTCAATTTTAATAACTCTTAACTAATTCCTGGCTTTCTGATCCTCTCTATCGTGTTTATTGTTTCCTCAATTTATGTTTTCATCTGTATCATTTTCTTCTCTACCATTGATTTTGTGACATTTTGTATATATATTTCACATATAGAATGAAATGATCACAACGATAGATCTAGTTAACACGTCACCATGCATAGTTAAAAAGGGGTTTTTTTCTTATGTTGAGAAATTTTAAGATTTACTCTCTGAGCAACCTGCGAATATGCAATACAGTATATTTTTGGATATATATGTATTTTCTATTCTTTTAATTTCACTCTTTCTGTACTCTTCTAAAAAAAGATAAATTTGAAAACATGTAAGGGAAACTAAAATTTGAAAAGAAAGAAACAGGACTTAAAGAAATTAAAAAAATAATAATTAAAATTAATTAGCAGACAACAATATTAGCAGATTAAACATAGGTGAAGAGAGAAATATGAAGTGCAAAGGAGTTTGAAGAAATTATACAGAATGCAGCATAGAAAGACAGAGTTGGAATATAGGAAAGAGGTTAGTGGCGCTGGGGTGGCTCAGTTGATTGAGTATCAGATTTCTGCTCAGGTCATGATCTTGTGGTTTGTGAGTTAGAGCCCTGCATTGGGCTCACTGCTGTAAACATGGAGCCCTCTTCAGATCCTCTGTCTCCCTCTCTGCACATCTCCTACTCTCTCTCTCTCCCCCAAATAAATAAACATTAAAAAAAAGAAGAAGAAGAAGCTAAAAGGAAGGCAGAATGAAGAGGTCTACTTATTGTGGCAATCAGTTTGAAATATATATGTGTATCTGATTACGTTATATATTAGTTACAACTAATATAATGTTACATGTCAGTTATATCTCAGTAAAGCTAGAAAAAGAAAGAATGAAAAGATGTGATATATAGCCACACAGGAGAGAAGAGACAGAGTGGTTGCAGAGAAAATATTTGGAGAACTATAGCTGAGAATTTTCCAGAATGAGAAAGACCTAAACCTACCAATACAAGAATTCCAGTGAATCCCACATAGGATGAAAGGAAATCCATACATAGGGTTATCATGATGAAACTGTGACATACCAAAGAGAAAGAAAAATCTTAAAGGTAGCTAGAGAGAAAAGTCAAATTATCTATAAAGGAGGAACGTTTTCTTATTCTTGATATTTTTTTCTGGGTCTTGAAATCTAGAGAAACATTTTTGTAAATTGAGGATAACCACCCCACGTTCCCCTCCACTTTGGGAGGAACTTAGGCTTTGTCTGAGCCTTTGAAACTACAAACTAAAATTCATCCAATTTTGTTTTGTTTTGTCTTTGGCAAACACTCTTTGGGTAAAAACAGTCGCCGTGTTTCTGGATTACAGCCTTTCATCAGTTGTTTGGTCTGGGAATTTCTTACTTTCTTGGCAACACATTGATGAATTCAAGATTTTTTTTAAATTTTTTTTTTTAACATTTATTTTTGAGACAGAGAGAGACAGAGCATGAGTCGGGGAGGGTCAGAAAGAGAGAGGGAGACACAGAATCTGAAACAGGCTCCAGACTCCAAGCTGTCGGCACAGAGCCCGACGCGGGGCTCGAACTCACGGACTGTGAGATCATGACCTGAGCTGGAGTCGGACGCTTAACCGACTGAGCCACCCAGGCGCCCCAAGATTTTTTTTTTTATAGCAATAATTTTATTTAGAATTTTTAGTTGTTTTTAGTAGGAGGGCTGATCCAGATATCTGGCTACTAAATACCAGAAATTGAAATCATTTTTTTCTTTCAATTAAATTAAATCAGACCCTGGGGGCAGGGTGGTTGATTACTGGCACCCTCTCCCATTCCAAAGTCACACCATAATGTGGGAGACAGAGGAAGAGCTTTTAAAACTTCCTTGCATTGTGTTTCTACTGATGCTTTGTTGTTGGAGCCTGTGGTAATCCTGCATCTGTGTGAAGGGAAGCTCCCACAGGGTAATTCTCACTCTTTCCCATCAAACCTCTAGTCTCTCAACCCCTCCCTGTCCCTCTCTTTCCTTCTGTCTCTGTCTCCAGACAAACTCTTCCTCTCTATTTAGGCATTTGGCATATTTTCTTCAATGATTCTAGGTTTTTGCAAACATAGTCCCTACCAAAACTCTCAGTCTACAAAAATCTCAGGAGTGAGGAAATATTTAAGGCCAAGCTAACTGCTTCGAATAGGAAAGATGGGTCAAATTATCCTGCCACTTCAAAAGGTATAGTGCCATAGCTCCAATATTTGCCATTTAGATAAATTACAATAGACTTCAATAGAGAAGGGTAACTTTTGAATCAGGCTCTGCAGAGTCCGCTAACTCAAATGCCTGCGGTAGCCAGGCACGTAATGCAAAATTAATAAAATGAGTTGGCTGTAAGACAAAAGGAAGGGGTGTGGACTGTAAGGTAACTTGAGAGCATGTGTCCTAGATGAAGATAGTTAAATTCAAATGGAAAGAAAACCCCACCACTCCCTAGGACAATGGACATGACTGACTCTCAGCTATATTCAGTCTGTGGGCTACCAGCCTATGACCCCTGAAGCAGGCTTCTGTAGGAGTGGGAAAACAATCTTTTCCTTCTGCCCTTCTAGGTTCCCAGCTGGAGCTCTGTAACAAGAGACAGATCAACAAGAGAAAAGCATTCAAAGTTAATATAAATTTTACATGAAAGGGGAATATTCATAAGGAGTTGTTAAAGCTGAATGTTTTGGTGTTAGCTTTGATGAAGTGTGGAAAGTGGTAGAAAACTGTGATAGGACAAAATGAGATGAGCTGAGCGTGGTAAACCAGGGGAAACTTAGTAAGGTCTGTTCGTTCAGATTCCTCTTGGTGTCCCTCCAACCCTCAGTCTTCAGAGATAAGGATGCACCCTCCCTCTGGGTATAGCAAGGGCATCTCTCACATGAGTGTCTTATGACCTGCCTCGGGGCAGGGGATGGGGAGGTCTGAATCCTAACTGTACCTTGCAATTCCCAGATTGTGTTTCCTTGCATTCCCTTTTTGTGTGTGTGTACGTGTGTGTGTGTGTGTGTGTGCACACGCACATGCTCATAATCTAAGTGTATTTCTTACCATGCATTATGGTCACAGAAGTTTGAAAGCTGAATGAAATTGAAACAATACCAGATCCCTGCTTTAATGAGCTTAAAATCTATTTAAATTCCATTTTATTTCTTAACTTTGCAGAAAGTAAAAAGATCTTAAAAGATGTAATTGATGTTTTCATTAATTCACCTAAACCATCAACACCATTCAATAGTAAGTATAGTAAAAGAATGAAAATTAAAAGTAAATTTCTAAGATCATTCAATGGTATTCTTTTTCTAAAATATAGTTTGTTTTCCCCTGTATTTTTAATTCCTTAAGTTTTCTTTGCTGTATCAAGATGTTATAATCTGCTTTCTTATTCCTTATCATATTTAATCTGTGCTTTGACTGTAATGAATTATTTAGAATTACATTCCTAGAATATGCTTTCTTAAAGCAAAATAGTTTGTCTCAGTATATGCTCCAGTATAAGGTACACATTTTCTCCCCTGGTGAATCTAATACAATTTTCTCTCACCTCCGATAATTTCCATATGCTTCTTTTTCTCACCTATAGTGAAACGTTAAAAAAAAGTACAAAAAAAAAAAAAAAAAAGGATTTACTGCATGTAATACTAGTAGGTAGGCTAGCAAGAAAGAGAGGCTTTCTAATGCCTAGGAGAGGGTGTGACTGTTTTTCAGAGTATAACAGATTTATATTTTTCAGTTTTCCTTTTGCCAACTAGCTGGGTTCTATTTTTGATATTTGACTTCATTCTAAGCTATTTATTATCAAGCTGTTCTTGAAATGCTTTACAGTCTATGAAAGACTGGAGCATGTAGTAGAAAAACCTTTGAGGAGAAATAGTTAATAAATAAAAGCAAACTTCTACAAAATGTTGCAGAAACTCAACTTTTAGCTGGCTAGGGGTATGTTAAATTTTGCTTATTGTTTAAGTGACTTCTGAAAACAGAGCCCACTGACATGTTTTGAAAGCCCTCTAACTCAGAATTCCTTTTGTAATGCATCTACTCTGTGCAGGTTAGGGTGTTAAGTCTAAAAAAGGGCTTTGCCTCAACTTCCTCATCACTTCTCTATTCTTGACATGTTTACAGATTTATTTAAAGAGATTACAACTCTTGATAAGATCAGAAATGATAAGATGCCTATAAATGAGCTGAGGTCCCAACTCCGGAAGGCTAGAATTCTATTAAGCAACAAGACGTTCCAGGAAATTCTGGGTCAAGCATCTATTGATGGTGAGTCCTTTTTAAAAGAACAATCTCTGTTGAAGTCCTAGTTTTACTGTGTGCTTGGGATATGTTTTATATATGTATGTTTTAGATAAACTAGGTCTTAGAAACATAATGAGAATGTAGGCATACTGAGAACAAATTAAAATTAATATTTTTTTACTCTTGGAAATATTTTTAAGAGTCACCCTCTGTCTGGCATCACATTTGTAAAATGTATACATCAATATTTAATTAAGACAAATAATACCGTTAGAATTTTTTCTTGTTTTAAGGGAATAGATTCGTGGTAAAATTATTTTAAATTGATTAGTTTTTATCTGGCTAATTTTCAGACATTAACAAAATTTGTCCCCTCCCCCCCCCACCCCCCCCCCCCACACACACACACCATTCCCTGTCATGGTTATTTTAATGATGATTATTAATATTGACACCTTGCCATTTTATAATCCTTATACTTTACTTTTTAGAAAATAGTGAAGTAAGTCTCAAACAAAGTTTGGAGGCTTTGAACACAAATAAGCCAGCTCCTGAATTTGAAGGTGGGTCATATTTCCCATTGCCTTTTGTTATTATTAAACAGTATTGTGAGCTATAAATGATATTCAAAAGCTGTATATTTTTATAATTAAAAGTACACAGTTTGACATATGCACACACCTATAAATCTGTCATCACAATCAAGGTAATGAACACATCCCTGACCTGCAAAACTGCCTCATGCTCCTTTGTAATCTCTCCTGCCTTTTTCCCATCCTCTTCCTCATCCGTAGGCAACGACTGATCTGCTTTTTGCCAGTATAGATCCATTGGCATTTACCAGACTTTTATAAAATGGGTATATTCTTTTTTGCTAGATGCTTTCATTCAGCATAATTATTTTGAGATTCATCCACGTAGGATGTATCAGCAGTTCATTGTCATTTATTACTGGCATAGCACTCCATTTTGCTGATACACTGAAGTTTATCTACTTACCTGGTGCGGCTCGTTAGGCTATTTCCAGTTTGGGGCTCTTATAAATAAAGCTGTTATGAACAGTTGTGTACAACAATATTCATCATATGAATATATGCTTTCCTTTCTCTTGAGTAGTTACCAAAGATTGGCTGGTTCACATGGTAGGTGTATGTTTCACTTTTTAAGAAACTGCCAACTGGTTTCCAGAGTGGCCACACCATTTTACATTTCCACCAGCAGTGTATGAAGAGGTCCAATTCCTCCATATCCTTGGGAGTGCTTGGTGGAGTCAGTCTTTTTAATTTTAATCATTCTAATAAGTGTGTAGTAGTATCTCATTGTGGTTTTAATTTGTGTTTCCTCACTGATTAATGATGTTGAGCATCTTCTCATGTGCTTATTTGTCATCTGTGTATCTTTATAAAGT